>NC_045443.1:38933114-39170965 GCF_002776525.5 Piliocolobus tephrosceles | reverse complement strand
CTTTTTTTTTTTTTTTTTTTTTTTTTTTGAGACAGAGTCTCGCTGTGTCATCCAGGCTGGAGTACAGTAGCGTAATCTCAGCTCACTGCAACCTCCACCTCCCGGGTTCAAGCGATTCTCCTGCCTCAGCCTCCCAAGTAGCTGGGACTACCTGTGCCTGCCACCACGCCCAGCTAATTTGTTTTGTATTTCTTTTAGTAGAGATGGGGTTTCACTATGTTGGCCATGCTGGTCTTGAACTCCTGACCTCATGATCCGCCTGCCTCGGCCTCCCAAAGTGCTGGGATTACAGGCATATGCCACTGCACCAGGCCATCTCCTCTCGTTTTCTTACACCCCCACATCCAAGTCACAAGCTGTTGGCTCTGTCTTTAAAATATGTTCAGATATATGGAGTTAATCTACTACAATCACCTTGGCCCACAACACCATCTCACTAGAATTACTGCAATTGCCTTTTTTTTTTTTTTTTTTTTAAAGACAGAATCTCACTCTATCACCAGACTGGAGTGCAGTGGTACAATCTTGGCTCACTACAACCTCCAACTCCCTGGTTCAAGGGATTCTCCTGCCTCAGCCTCCCAAGTAGCAAGGATTATAGGCATGCGCCACCATGCCCAGCTAATTTTTGTATTTTTAGTAGAGAGAGGGTTTTGCCACATTGGCCAGGCTGGTCTTGAACTCCTGACCTCAGGTAATCCACCTACCTCGGCCTCCCAAAGTGCTGGGATTATAGACATGAGCCACTGTACCCCAACTGCAGTTGCCTCCTAAGTACTCTGCATAGAGCTGCCAGAGTGATCCTTTTAAAAGTAAGACAGGCTAGGCACGATGGCTCATGAGCAGTGGAGGTGGCTCTCAGTGGGATGGATGGGGAGCCGGAAGTGGGGATGGAGTGGGAAGATGATCTCCCCCTGGAGTTTGGCTGTCCAGCTGCTGAACTCCTGTCCGACCACCCCCAGCAGAACTCCTCTTGTCATTCAGATGTTCCTCCTCTTCTCTTTCTCTGCCATGTCGTTCTGCTGTTCATCTGGTTGTCTTGTCATCTCCTCATCTGATTCTGGGGTTTGGGGTTTATATGGGTACAGGATAGTGGGGCATGGTGGGGAAGGAAGGGGGAAGGAGGAAGGAAGGAAGGAGGAAGGAAGGAGGAAGGGAGGAGGGAAGGAGGGAGGGAAGGAGGGAGGGAGGAGGGAAGGAGGGAGGGAGGAGGGAATGAGGGAGAGAGGGAGGAAAACAAACCAGGAGGAAGAATGCTCAAACTGACAGAGTATCTATTGCAAAAGTTCTCAGGTGGGTGCCTGCCTGTTGAGTGTGAGAGACAGTAAGGAGGCCAGAGTGGCTATAATAAACTAACCTAGGAGGTGAATTGTAGGTGATGAGATGAGAGAGAGCCCTTCTTTTGGGACCTTATCTATCTAGGTCATTGTAAAAACTTTAGCTTTAACTCTGAGGAAGATGAAAAGCCAGGGGAGACTTTGAGTGGAGGGTTACATCTGTCTTACTTTTTTTGAGATAGTGTTTCGCTCTTGTTGTCCAGGCTGGAGTGAAATGGCGTGATATCGGCTCACTGCAACCTCTGCCTCCCAGGTTCAAGCGATTCTTCTGCCTCAGCCTCCCCAGTAGCTGGAATTACAGGCACCCACCACCACACCCGGTTAAGTTTTGAATTTTTTTAGTAGAGATGTGGTTTCGTCACATTGGCCAGGCTAGTCTTGAACTCCTGACCTCAGGTAATAAAACCCCTGCATTCAGGGGTGTTCGTGTGTGACCTGATTCTTCTGGGACGCTGGACAAGAGCCTGGGATATAGGGAGCTGTCACACTGGCCCTGTGCCCTTGCAGAAAGGCAGAGGGTCCACTGAGCTGGTTAACACTGAAGTTGTCCACGGACTGCAAGGCCAAAGGGCACACTGTAACACACAGCCACTTGGGCTCCTGCACCTGTCTGTGTGCTCCCTTTTCTATAAGGGGTTTAGCCATGGCAGTGACTGAACAGATGAGCCACACCCCTGTCGCGTGTCCTGTGAGGGGGGTCAGATAATTCTCCAGTTTCATCTGGGGGCTTGTCCAGGATACGATTGAAGAATGGTAAGCTAAAATGTGATACTAGGCAGGCCGCAGTGGCTCACACCTTTAATCCTAGCACTTTGGGAGCCGAGGCGGGCGGATCACGAGGTCAGGAGATCGAGACCATCCTGGCTAACACGGTGAAACCCCATCTCTACCAAAAATACAAAAAACTTAGCCGGGCTTGATGGCGGGTGCCCGTAGTCCCAGCTACTCCAGAGGCGGAGGTAGGAAAATGGCATGAACCCGGGAGGCGGAGCTTGCAGTGAGCCGAGATCGTACCACTGCACTCCAGCCTGGAGCACAGAGCGAGACTCTGTCTCCAAAAAAAAAAAAAAAGAAGTGAAACTGTCAGATCTGCCTCTTTTCCAAGACCCTGCCACCTCTGTCTTTCCTGCTCTGTTTCCCTCCACGGAGGTCTAGTTGCCTAGTTGACACATGGGACTGGAGTAAAGCTCTAGGGCAACCGAAGGCATTTTTGCTGGAAGATCCCAAGACTGAACTCCAGTGGCCAGGACTTCCAGACTTTACTTGGTATATTTTCTTCTCTCACAGTTTGAAATGGCTCTTATCTCTTCCTTTATAATGTTAAGGTTTTGCTACAGACTGCAGCAATGATGTTAAATAGAATGAGTGTTTGGCTCGGTCATCAAAGGTGCAATTCAGAACAATGTGGTTTCCATTTATTCTTAGAGTTGCCATCCTCACCCTTACCCCGACAGCCACAGGCGCATGCGGCACACACCTCTTCTCCTTACCCACTCCCCTCCTGGCTCAGATGTGTGGCATGTCCACAGCATGCAAAAGCCATACCCGACCGCCACAAGGAGCAGGAGAAAACCACGGCTACCACTGGGACACTGCGCGGCCCTACGCGGCCGACTGGCTGTTGCTTTCCCATCCACTGAACCAACACCAACTTTTCCTCCCCTGGCCAAGGAGTTCAGCCCTGTCGGAACCAGAGGAAGGATACACTGATGAAAGGAATCCATTTGCACTGAGCAAGGGGTTCTTCCCGTAGGACCTCCCCCTTGCGTCCCTTAAGCTGTTTTTTCTGTTTTTCCTTTTCTGAATAAGGGTGTTCCTGTCGCCAGCACTCTGCTTATGATACGGAAAATAACAGAGGAGTGGCCCTGCTGGCTGATAACTGCAGATTCGGCAGGGCTCATTTGAGACTTAATCTAAACAGATACAGACAGCCCCTGCAATACTTCTTCTTCTTTTTTTTTTTTTTTTGTCTCAAACTTGATTCCAAGTTTCAGGCTGAAGCCCTAGAAAGGAAAACCAGATCTGCTGGATCCAAAGCCAGGCAATAGGCACAATGTAAATGGACAGGACCAATTCCTGCCAACTAAACTCCCCACCTCATGGAAGGAGGTCATGCTCCACCGCATGAATGAGGCCCAGGGAGCCCAAAGGTTGCCAGCAGTAGGGAGGAGGGAGGCGTAGGTGAGTGTGGATAAATCCTATTCTCTAGGCCTTTCCTGCCTCATGGGTGCATGCCACGTTGGCACCCATGGGTGGCACCTGCCAAGGTCACTGGGACTTGGGGATAAGACAGAAGAAAACAGGGGGACACTCATTTTTCCTCTCACACCCCAAGTTGTCACTGAAAGAAGGAAGGGAAATGAGGAACACCTCTATTCTCTGTCTTTCGGAATGGGCAACCAGCTCTCTTCACCACCCCCAGCTTATACTCCTCAGGAGCGTATCCTGAGCCACTGAGGCTGCTTTGACACTCAGAATCTGGAGGAAAAATGCCTTATAGCCCACTGCACAAAGATTTGGCCAAATTGGGAAGGACTGGCTTGGCCTCAGGAAGGAACTACTCATTTCAGTACCATCCGGCAGTTGGACTTTTTCTGTAGATGTGAGGACAGATGGTCTGAGGCCCCATAGAAACAGGCTTTCTATACTTTGCAGGACAATCCAGACCTTTGCTGGAAGTGTAGGATTGATCCAGCCCTCCTGTTTTGCCATCTCAGGAAAAGCTGCAAGGGGCAAGCCCAGGGAACTAAAGAATCCCAGAGGCACCCCCAGCAGAGAAGCCAGCTCTCTCTGACTCTGCTCCTCCAGGTCCATCCCAACCTCCCTATCCAGCTTCAGCCTCTCACTTGCCCCCTCCTACAAAATCCTCACACTAGACAAGCCTCAGTCTCACTCTTGCCCCTGCAACAGACACCTGGTGAATCTGGCCCCAGTAAGATCCAGGTCCCCTTCTCTCTACAGGACTTGAGGCAAGTTAAGGGGGATCTTGGTAAGTTTTCAGATGACCCTAACAGATATATAGAGGCTTTCCAGAATTTACCCAAGTATTTGAACTGTCCTGGGGAGACATTGTGTTACTCTGCAAGTGGCAGAGAGATTTGGGGATGAGCTTTGTATCACATACGGTGTCAGGGAAGGGGAGAACTTTGTCCAGCTGTAACAGAAGCAGTACCAATAGATGACCCTAAATGGGACCCCAGTGACAAGCTGACAAGTACAGATAGAACTTTAGAGAATCTCCTGAAAGTAGCCACTTCGGTTTTTTTATACTAGAGATAGGGAGGCCCAGGAGAGAGAGAGGAAATACAGGAAAGAGACAGAGGCTTTAATGGCCACCAGATAAGCCCACAAAGTCCAGAATTCCCAGGGTACACCTGTTAACTGCTACAAGTGTGGCAAGCCATGGCATTTCAAGAAGGATTGCCCAGGCAGCATGAGGAAGCCATCTCGACCTTGACAGTATTTTCAAGAAGTTGTCAGAAGCATAGCTGTTCCCTATTAATACCGCCTGGATTTCTGGAAACTCAAAAAAGTTCTAAATTAATATTAGACTATTAGGAAAGACCACAGAATGGTTGTATGGGTACTTGAGGTATAGTTTCTACTGAATATGTATCACTTTTGCACCATCATAAAGTCAAAACGTTGTTAAGTTGAACCATCGTAAATTGGGGACCATGTGTAGTTAAATAAGCTGGAGCAGACTTATCAGCTTGGTTCACAACCCAATCTTTGTCTCATTCCCCAAGGAAAAAAATGGAAAAAGACTATGCTAAATGCTGTTCATAGTGCCAAATAATTCAAATTACAAAGGCAGAAGTGTGGTCAGGATATATAGAAGTTGCACGATCACTGTTCTATATTCAGGTTGTAGTTATGGGGAAAAGTCTGTATACTAAGTTTCCACATGGAGAAAACATACAATTAGAAGCAGAGTGTTATTAACTTTATAGGCAGAATATGGGGTTTGAGATTCAAGCCAAGTGCGAAGAAATTGATCGTATCCAGAGGGGAAACGGTTCTGGATCCAAACTAGAGGGATGAGGTTACACAGTAATATAAACCTGGACTAATATACCTGTCCACTGCTCTCTTAGTAGTTTAATAGGTTGAACAGATTAATCCTAGTGAGTGTAAATTACTCCTTAGAACAGAACATGTTTCAGGAGATGTCATCTGATGTATTTGTTTGTTTGAGACAGAGTCTGTCTCTGTCACCCTGGCTGAAGTGCTGTGGCATGATCACGGCTCACTGCAGCCTTGGACGCCTGGGCTCAGGTGATCCTCCCACCTCACCCTCCTGAGTAGCTGAGATTATAGATGCATGCTACTATGCCCAGCTTCTTTTTTAATTTTTTGTAAAGACAGGGTCCCACTTCATTGCCCAGGCTGGTCTCAAACTCCTGGCCTCAAGAAATGCTCCCGCCTTGGTTTCCCAAAGTGTTGGGTTTACAGGCGTGAGCCACTGCACACAGCCATATGTGTATTTTATTTTATTTGTATTTATTTATGTATGTATTATTTACTTATTTTTTAGATGGAGTCTTGCTCTGTCACTCAGGCTGGAGTGCAGTGGGCATGATCTCTGCTCACTGCAGCCTCCACCTCCTGGGTTCAAGCCATTCTTGTGCCCCAGTCTCCCGAGTGGCTAGGATTACAGGCATGAGCCACCATGCCTGGCTAATTTTTGTATTTTTAGTGGAGATGGGGTCTTGCCATGTTGTCCAGGTTGGTCTTGAACTCCTGACCTCAGGTGATTCACCCGCCTCAGTTTCCCAAAGTGCTGGGATTACAAGCATGAGCCACCGCACCCAACCTATGTATTTATTTTTTTTTAGACAGTGTTTCACTCTTGTTGCCCAGGCTGGAGTGCAATGGTGCGATCTCAGCTCACTGCAACCTCTGCCTTCTGGATTCAAGCAATTCTCATGCCTCAGCCTCCAGAGTAACTGGGGTTATAGGCGCCTGCCACCACTCCCGGCTAATTTTTTGTATTTTTAGTTTCACCATGTTGGCTAGTCTGGTCTTGAATTCCTGACCTCAGATGATCTGCCTGCTTTGGCCTCCCAAAGTGCTGGGATTACAGGCATGAACCACTGTCCCTGGCCATATATTTTAAAAAGAAGTAATGAGGATCCTTTAAAAATGTTTTATCACTTATTCTCTTTATCTCTAATAATACTGAAAATAAGAATTCAGAGGTTTCTTCTTTTTTTTTGAGACAGAGTCTCGCTCTGTCGCCCGGGCTGGAGTGCAGTGGCCTGATCTCAGCTCACTGCAAGCTCTGCCTCCCGGGTTTACGCCATTCTCCTGCCTCAGCCTCCCGAATAGCTGGGACTACAGGCGCCCGCCACCTCGCCCGGCTAGTTTTTTGTATTTTTAGTAGAGACGGGGTTTCACCGTCTTAGCCAGGATGGTCTCGAACTCCTGACCTCGTGATCCGCCCGTCTCGGCCTCCCAAAGTGCTGGGATTACAGGCTTGAGCCACCGCGCCCGGCCCCAGAGGTTTCTTCTAAATTAGGGGTTTGTATGTGTGAAAACTACTTACCAGATGACTACAAGATGACTCAGAAATAAAAATACACACACAGAGCGCACACACACACACACACCCCCCACAGAGAGAGAGAGAGAGAGATACACAGAATTTCCATGTGACTCAGGGCCTCTTGCAGACAGACCCTAGCAGAAAAGCAACCAGCAAGGAAATGTGGTTTGCAGAATCCCGGAACCAACATCACAAAACAAGTCTAAAGGTGAAAGACAATAGCTTAATAACCAGCATGCTTTAATCCCTATACTTTTTGTTACGCACTGAATGTTTCTGTTCCCCACCCCAAAATTCATACGTTGAAGCCCCCACCCAATGTGATGGTATTTGAGGTGGGGCCTTTGGGAGGTGATTAGGGTTAGATGAGGTTATGAGGATAAAGCCCCCATGACCAGGTTTGTACCCTTAGAAGGAACCTGCGCTTGCTCTCTCTCTCTCCACTACGTGTGGATATAGCAAGAAGGCAGTTGTCTATGAACCACTGGGAGGGCCCTTAGCATGTTGGCACCCTCATCTCAGACTTCCAGCCACCAGAACTGTGAGAAAAAAAATGTTTGTTGTTTAAGCCACCCAGTCTATGAGTTTTTTTTGTTTTGTTTTGTTATGTTTGTTTTTTCTGAGATGGAGTCTTGCTCTGTCCCCCAGGCTGGAGTGCAGTGGCACGATCTTAGCTCACTGCAACCTCCACCTCCCGGGTTCAAGTGACTCTCCTGCCTCAGCCTTCTGAGTAGTTGGGATTACAGGTGCGTGCCACCACACCTGGCTAATTTTTGTATTTTTAGTGGAGTCGAAGTTTCACCATGTTGGCCAGGCTGGTCTCAAACTCAACCTTGTGATCCACTCCTGACCTTGTGATCCGCCTGCTTCGGCCTCCCAAAGTGATGGAATTACAGGCGTGAGCCACTGTGCCCAGCCCAGTCTATGGTATTTTATTACAGAACTCTGTCTGGCACCATGACAGTATTTTTTTTTTTGGGGGGGGGTGGGGCGGGCTTGTTTTACTGCTCTCATTAGGGCCACCACAACACTAAACAGAAGTAGCAATAGGTAACTTTGTCTTACTGCTGAGATTAAAAGGAAAGGTTTCACCATTTCACCATTAACTATGTTGCTTACTGTTCATTTTTGGTTGGTTATGAAGATTCCTGGGCTGGGCATGGTGGCTCACACCTTTAATCTCAGTACTTTAGGAGGCCGAAGTGGGTTGATCGCTTGAGACCAGGAGTTCGATGGAGGTCAGCCTGGGGAACATAGCAAGACCCTGTCTCTACTAAAAAATAAAAAAGTAATCAGGCATAGTGGCACATGCCTGTAGTTCCAGCTACTCAGGAGGCTGAGGCAGGAAGATCCCTCAAGCCCAGAAGTTCAAGGCTATAGTGAGCCATGATCACTCCACTGCACTCCAGCCTGGTGACACCAGTGACAGACCCTGTCACAAAAAAAAAAAAAAGAAGAAAAGAAATTTCCCTTACATTCCTAGTTTTCTAAGAAATGTTAAGTTTTATCAACTAATGGATACTGAATAGCATCATATGCTATTTTTGTGCCTCTGGTGAAAGGATCCTATACTCTTTTATTCTGATAATGTGTGAATTACACTACATTCCTTGAATAAATCCCACTTGGTCATGATGTAATGTTATGGATTGAATGTGCACCTGCAAAATTTATTCTTATGTTTGAGGCCAGCCTGGGGAACATATAAGACCCTGTCTCTACTAGAAAATAAAAATAAAAATAAATTAGGCACGGTGGTACATACCTGTAGTTTGTTAATATTATCATTATTAGTATATGTACAAACCCTAATCTTCAAGGCAGCTGTATTTGGAAATGGCGCCTCTTAGGAAGTAGTAAAGGGTAAATGAGGTCATAAAGATGGGTAGGGGTAATCCCATAATATTAGAGTCCTTAATAGACGAGACATCACAGGCCGGGCACAGTGGCTCACGCCTATAATCCCAGCACTTTGGGAGGCCGAGGCAAGTGGATCACCTGAGGTCAGGAGTCGGAGACCAGCCTGGCCAATATGGAGAAACCCCATCTCTACTAAAAATACAAAAATTAGCCAGGCATGGTGGCAGGTGCCTGTAATCCCAGCTACTCAGGAGGCTGAGACAGGAGAATCGCTTGAACCCGGGAGGCGGAGGTTGCAGTGAGCTGAGATCTTGCTATCGCACTCCAGCCTGGGGGACAAGAGCGAGGCTTCCTCTCAAAAAAAAAAAAAAAAAAAAAAAAGAAGAGACATCATCTCTCTTGTGCTTTCTGTCTTCCCACATGCTTGCTCTCAGAGAAGAGGCCATGTGAGGATGAAGCCTCCATCTGCAAACCAGGAAGAAAGTTCTCACCAAAAACCAAACCCTGCTGGAACCTTTCCCTTGAACTTTGTAGCCTCCAGAACTGTGAGAAAATAAATTTCTGTTTTTTAAGCCACAGAGTCTCTCTGGTATTTTGCTATGGCAGCCTGAGCAGACTAATAGAGCAGACTAATACAATGTATTATCTTATTTATGTCTTGCTGAGTTTGGTTTGTGAATATTTTGTTTAGGCAGGTGGATCGCCTGAGGTCGGGAGTTTGAGACCACCTGGCCA
The DNA here is from genome assembly GCF_002776525.5 of Piliocolobus tephrosceles. Classification (NCBI taxonomy): domain Eukaryota; kingdom Metazoa; phylum Chordata; class Mammalia; order Primates; family Cercopithecidae; genus Piliocolobus; species Piliocolobus tephrosceles. The sequence goes on along the minus strand of NC_045443.1, from coordinate 39,161,485 downwards.
ACATGGCAAAACCACATCTCTACTAAAAATAACAAAAAAATGCTGGGCGTGGTGGCAGGCACCTGTAATCCCAGTGACTCGGGAGGCTGAGGCAGGAGAATCGCTTGAACCCAGGAGGCAGAAGCTGCAGCGAGCTGAGGTCACGCCATTACACTCTAGCCTAGGCAACAAGAGCGAAACTCCATCTAAAAAATAAAAATTTCTTCACCTACTTTCTGAAAGGATTTTAGCTTCTCATAATAGTCTTGCCATTTTCATTGCTCATTATATTCTTGCTGAGTTTTGGTGTCAAGGTCATTATATTGGTCTTATATCCTGTAATACAGATTTTTTTAAATTGGCATTATTTCTTTCTTAAATGCTGCATGAAAGTATACAGGACTTGAAGCTTTTTTCTGTGGCAATTAATTATGGGCTTAATTTGTTTAACAGCTATAAGGTTATTTTGATTATCTAGTTTTCTTTTCTTTCTTTTTTATTTTTAGACAGAGTCTTGCTACAGTGCAGTGGCATGAACATGGCTCATGGCAGCCCTGACCTCCCGAATTGAAGTGATCCTCCCACCTCAGCCACCCTAGTAGATGGGACTACAGGCATGTGCCGCCACACGGAGAGATGGGATCTCATCATGTTGCCCAAACTGGTCTTGAATTCCTGGGCTTAAGCAATCGGCCTGCCTCAGCCTCCCAAAGTGTTGTGATTACAGGTGTGACCCACCATGCCTGGACTGATTATCTAGTTTTCTTGTATCATATTAGATAAGTTATATTTTTCTAGGAATTTGATCATTTTTTCTAACATTCCAAAATTGTTAGTATAAAATTGTTCATAATTGCCTCAGCGACTTTTTTAAAAGCTTAGAACAAATGGTTATTTGTGTCTTCTCTTTGTTTTTATTTATCAGTTTCACCAGAGGTTTATCAATTGAATTTTAGCTGTGTCAATCTTTTCAACTCTATGGGTTTTTTTATTTTGTTAATTTCTACTCTTATCTTCATTTTTTCCTACTCTGACCTTTTGGGGTTTATTTTGTCATATTTTTCCCTAACTTCCTGAAATGAATGAATAGATTCATTTCCTGTTTCATAATATACACATTCAGCTTAGAAATTAACTTCTAACTACTCTTTAGCTGCATCACACAGCCTTTTAATAAGCTATATTTTTATTATCATTCAGTTCAAAATATTATTTAATTTCCACTGTGATTTCTTCTTTGATCTATGAGTTATTTGGCAATGTATTTCTAAATTTCCAAACATATTAATATTTTCTATTATCTTGTATAATAAATTGCTAGATTAATTTTGGTCAGAAAATGTACCATACATCACTTCAATCCTTTGAAATGTGTTTAGGCACTACTGCGCCACAAATTAGTCAGCTTTTATAAAGGATCTTTTTATCTTTGAAAAAAATGTGAGGGCCGGGTGTGGTGGCTCATGCCTGTAATCCCAGCACTTTGGGAGGTGGAGGCAGATGGATCATCTGAGGTCAGGAGTTCAAGACCAGCCTGGCTAACATGGTGAACCCCGTCTCTACTAAAAATACAAAACTTAGCTGGGCGTGGTGGCCAGCACCTGTAATCTCAGCTACTCAGGAGGCTGAGGCAGGAGAATCACTTGAACCTGGGAGACAGAGGCTGCAGTGAGCCCAGATCATGCCACTGCACTCCAGCCTGGGCAACAGAGTGAGACTCCATCTCAAAAAAAAAGAAAAAGAAAAAATGTAAATTCCACAAGCAATTAAAGCAAGTAATAAAAACAAGTTTGTTAATTATACTTTTTGAATCTAGGAACTGATTTTCTTTTCTGTTTATCAATTACTGAGAGAGGAGTATTAAGATCTTCCATTATGATTAAGGATTTAATCTATTTATTCTTATGGTTCTGTCCACATTTGCTATATATTTTGTTAAGGCCATGTTACTAGTCACCATAGAAATACAGATTTTTTTTATACCTTCCTGTAAATTGAACCTTTTTATCATTATAAAGTGCTCCTCTTTATAATGGTAGTTACTTTCGCTTAACAGCTGGAACAGCTTCTTTCGGTCAGCCATTTTGTAGTATATATTTTTCCATATTTTTACTTTCAATCCTTGTGTATTATTATGTTTCAGCTATGCCTCTTGTATGCAAAATACATCTGGGTATTTTTTTAATTGGGTCTGAAATTTTCTGTCTTTAATTAGAACATTTTAGTACATGTATCCGTCTAGGTCCAATCAAGAGTCAGAGACCACGATGGTAATTTGAAGAGGAAGTATAATATAAAGAAGTATTAAATAAAATGGGCGACAGAGCCGACCCTGTCCCAAAATAATAATACTATTAAATGTTATTTAATGGTACTAAATAAAGTTGAGGTAATAGGGATTGATTAGTAAGAAGCAAAGATAATTCTAATAAATATAGCAGGTAAAAGGAATAACCACGGCCAGTTTCCGTGGCTCACTCCTGTAATCCCAGCACTTTGGGAGGCTGAGGCAGGCGGATGACTTGGGGTCAGGAGTTCAAGACCAGCCTGGCCAACACGCGTCATTACACTACACCCTAGGCAAAAGAGCGAGACTCTGAACTCAAACAAACAACAAAAAAAGGAACAGTCACTACTCTAGACCCCGAGGTAGAACGTCCAAGGAAAAGTACAATTCACACCCCTGCCACTCTAGGGCAAAGAGATCATGACCATGGCTCACCAGACGGCAAAAAAAAAAAAAAAAAAAAAAGCAAGTCTCTCTGGTACCAGATGAGTGGAACTTTCTAGAAATCCACCCTCTGCAACTTACCAGAATTCCTCACACCAGGGTGCCAGGGAAAGGGAAAGCTGTTTACAGGAGGCATTTGACATGAGCCATTCTGCCTCAAAGGCACACACGAAAGACGACTCTGCCTGCCACGGTACACTGCGGGAACCTAGCGCCAGAGAAGCGGCCAGGGCATCACTCTAGGGAGGTCATGTACGCCGCAGAAGCTGGATGCTAGGAAGGGGCGCATGCTGCAGGAGCCTCAGGATGGAGGGTAGCAGCCCCAGGAAGTAAAAACGTTTTCTTTTTGCAATGTCTGTCTAGCGCCCTCTACTGATAGTTTCTGTGCCGTCTGGCAAGAGAAAACTTAAAAGGCCCAGAATCATTTTCTCAGAGCAGAAAACAGGGTGAATTTGGAGCTGAGAGGCCATAGATAAATAACACACAGTCCATTTATATTTTAACATTATTACTAATATATTTGATCTTAAATCTATGTGTTTCGTATTTGTCCTACTTGTTTTATGTTCCTTTTTGTCCCCTTTCTTGCCTTTTTTTTTTTTTTTTTTTTTTGAGACAGAGTCTCGCTCTGTCGCCCAGGCTGGAGTGCAGTGGTGCGATCTTAGCTAATTGTGTTCTCTGCCTCCCAGGTTCAAGCGATTCTCCTGCCTCAGCCTGCCAAGTAGCTGGGACTACAGGTGCCTGCCACCACACCCAGATAATTTTTCTATTTTTAGTAGAGATGGGGTTTCACCGTGGATGGTCTCCATCTCCTGACCTTGCGATCTGCTCACCTTGGCCTCCCAAAGTGCTGGGATTACAAGCATGAGCCACCGCACCTGGCCGTCTTTTTTAAAAAACTTATTTTTGTAGGCTGGACTCGGTGGCTCACGCCTGTAAACCCAGCACTTCGGGAGGTGGAAGCAGGTGGATTGCCCGAGCTCAAGAGTTCAAGACCAGCCTGGGCAACGTAACAAAACCTAGTCTCTACAAAAAATACAAAAATTAGCCGGTTGTGATGGTGTAAAACAGTAGTTACAGCAACTTGGGAGGCTGAGGTGGGAAGATCGCTTAAGCCTGGGAGATGGAGGTTGCAGTGAGCAGAGATCAGCCACAACACTCTAGCCTGGGCAACAGAGTTAGACCCTGTCTCAAAAATAGTAATAGTAAATAAATATAAAACAAAAATTACTTTTGTAATTCTATTTCCGTTCCTCTATTAGTCTGGAAAATATGCATTATTTTGCTTCTGTTTTAGATATTATCCTCTAGAGTATAGAATAATTATTTTCCTTAAACATTTTTAACAGCCTTATTGATTTTGTGTGTTTGTTTTGAGACAGGGTCTTGCTCTGTCGCCCAGGTAGGAATGCAGTGGCACAATCTTGGTCCACTGCAGCCTGGAACTCCCAGGCTCAAGCCATCCTCCCATGTGGCTGGGACTACAGGCCTGTGCCAGCACGCCTGGCTACTTATTTAAAATTTTCTGCAGAGAGGAGGTCTCCCTATGTTTCCCAGGCTTCTCTTGAACTCCTGGACTTAACGGATCCTTCTGTCTTGGGCTCCCACAAGTGCTGGGATTACGGGTGTGAGACACTGCGCTGGGTATTAACAGCTTTTTTGAAGTAAAATATACATATCATAAAATTCACTCATTTTGGTGGGCGTGGTGTAGTGTAAAATGGTGTGATCACTTTACAAAACCATTTGACAGTTTCTTAAAGTATCAAACATAGATAGATTTATCTATTTTATCAAATTTTGATATCAAATCTAGATTTATCTTTGACCCAGCAGATTTACTGCTGCATATTTACCCCCAAAATAAAAATGTATGTCCACCCAGAGTCTTGTACATAAATGATCATAGAAACATTATTCATAGTGGCTGAAAAAGTGGAAGCAATCCAATTATGATTTTTTCACAACTCTGTAAAATCACTAAGAAATTATTCAATTGTACAGTTAAGATGAGTGAATTTTTCTTTTCTTTCTTTCTTTCTTTTTTTTTTTTTTTTTTTTTTTTTTTTTGCTGGAGTCTTGCTCTGTTGCCAGACTGGAGTGCAATGGCACAATCTCGGCTCACTGCAACGTCCTGCTCACTGCAACGTCTGATTCCCTGATTCAAGTGATTTTCCTGCCTCAGCCTCCCGAGTAGCTGGGATTACAGGCACACGCCGCCACGCCCAGCTAATTTTTGTATTATTAGTAGAGACGAGGTTTCACGATGTTGGCCAGGATGTTCTTGATCTCCTGACCTCGTGATCTGCCGGCCTTGTCCTCCCAAAGTGCTGGGATTACAGGCATGAGCCACCATGCCTAGCCTATTTGTGTTCTTATCACTGAGGTGTAAGAGTTCTTTGTATATTCTGGTTATGAGTCCCTTCTTAGTTATATGATTTACAAATATTTCTCCAGGTTTGTGGCTTTTCGCTTCCTTACTGTGTCCTTTGAAGGACGAAAGTTTTTAATTTTGAAGTTCAGTTTATTAATATTTTTATCTTATTATTTGTGCTTTTGATGTTTTGCCTTAACTCAAGCCCATGAAAATTTATTTCTATGTTTTTTTTTTACTTCTATATTTTCTTGCAGAATTTTCATAGTTCTAGCTCTTACATTTATGTTTATGATCCATTTTGAGTTTATTCATTTATTTATTTTGAGACAGGGTCTCACTCTGTTACCCAGGAGTGCAGTGGAGCAATCTCGGCTCACTGCAACCTCTGCCTCATAGGCTCAAGCCATTCTCCCACCTCAGTCACCCAAGTAGCTGGGACTACAGGTGGGTGCTACCAAGCCCAGCTAATTTTTTTGTGTTTTTAGTAGAGACGGGGTTTCACCATTTGGCCAGGCTGGTCACGAACTCCTGACCTCAGGTGATCCTCCCACCTCAGCCTTTCAAAGGACTGGGATTACAGGCGTGAGCTACTGCGCCCGACCATTTTGAATTTATTTTTGTGTGTGGTATGAGGCAAGGGTCTAAATTCATTGTCTTGCATGTGGGTATCCAATTGTTTCAGCATCATTTGTTGATTAAAAACTATCCTATTCTGTGGGGCGCGGTGGCTCACTCCTGTAATCCCAGCACTTTGGGAGGCAGAGGCGGGCGGATCACCTGAGGCCTGGAGTTCCAGACCAGCTTGGCAAACATGGTGAAAACCCTGACTCTACTAATAATACAAAAATTACACCGGCGTGGTGGCAGGTGCCTCTAATCCCAGCTATTCGGGAGGCTGAGGCAGGAGAATTGCTTGAACCCAGGAGGAGTTCAGTGGAGGGGTTCAGAATTGCTGGAACCCAGAGGTTGCAGTGAGTCGAGATCACGCCACTGCACCACTCCAGCCTGGGAAACAGAGCTAGACTCTGTCTCAAACAAACAAACAAACAAAAACAAAAAAACCCAACTATCATTTCCCTTATTGAATCACCTCAGCACTTTTGTTGAAAATCAATTTACAGTAAGTATAAGGGCTTCTATCTCGACTTGAAAAATGACATATCATATTCTAATGGTAATTAGTACTTTATTTACCTTTTATTTTGTTTGTTTGTTTGTTTGGTTTTGGTTTTTGGTTTTTTTGTTTGTTTGTTTGAGACTCCGTGTCTTGCTCTGTCGCCCAGGCTGGAGTGCAGTGGCGCAATCTCGGCTCACCGCAACTTCTGCCTCCCGGGTTCAAGTGATTCTCCTGCCTCAGCCTCCCGAGTAGCTGATATTACAGATGCCCACCACCATGCCTGGTTATTTTTTTTTTCTTGAGAGGGAGTTTCACTTTTGTTGCCCAGGCTGGAGTGTAATGATGCGATCTTGCCTCACTGCAACTTCTGCCTCCCAGGTTCAAGTGATTCTCCTGTCTCAGCTTCCCTAGTGGCTGGGATTACAGGCACGCAGTCACCATTCCTGGCTAATTTTGTATTTTTAGTAGAGACGGGGTTCCTCCATGTTGCTCAGGCTGGTCTCGAACTGACCTCAGATGATCTGCCCACCTCGGCCTCCCAAACCTGCCTTGTTTATACGCTAGTGTTATCATGGATTTCCATTTCTGCATATTGTTTCTTGTAAGTCCAATAAATGAGGAAACAAATTTGTATCATTGTTTTATATAGTCCATGTTTATATTTAGATCTACCTGTGCATTTACCACTTTTGTGCTCTTCCTTCCTTCTTGCACCTGGGAACTTTCTATCTAGGATCATTTTCTTTTTTGCCTACAGAATACCCTTTATTATTTCCTTTAATTTGGGTCTGCTGGTGATAGACTATGTTAATTTTTGTTTGTGTAAAACATTCTTGAAGAATATTTTCACTGGTCATAAAATGTTATGTTGACAATTATTACTATTATTATTAGTTCATTGAAAAAAATTATTTCATTCTTTTCTGGTTTCCATCATTTTTAAAATTTTTTTTTCTTTTTTGAGACAGAGTCTGGCTCTGCTGCCCAAGCTGGAGTGCAGTGATATGATCTCCGCTCACTGCAACTTCTGCCTCCTGGGTTCAAGCAATTCTCCTGCCTCAGCCTCCCCAGTAGCTGGGACTACAGGCACCCACCACCGTGCCTGGCTAATGTTTTGTATTTTTAGTAGAGACAGGAATTTTACCATGTTGGCCAGGCTGGTCTCGAACTCCTGACTTTAAGTGATCTACCTGCCAATGTGCTGAGACTACAGGCATGAGCTACTGCATCCAGCCAAAAAAAAAAAAAATTTTTTTTTTTAATCTTTGGGATGTTATATTCTGGGAGCTCAGCCTTCAACTTTGTCAAAAATTCCATGAAACTCATGCACTGGGTGCTTAATTTTGATTATAATGATTTTCATTTCTAGAGAGTTTTTTTTTTTCATATTTGCAGTTAATTAAGGATAGCTGCAAACTCTTTGTCACTCTTTCAGTTGAGAGATGGGGTCCAACTGCTCCATGAATCTGGGCTGACTTTAGTGATTTGCTTGACCAATAGAATGCATTGGAAATGATGTTCTGTGATTTCCGAGGCTAGATCATAAAAAGTTTTATGATTTCTACCTGAGCTTTTTGAAATGCTTGTTGTGGAAATTCCAGCACTCAAGACGCTCTCTTTGGGATCCCAGCCATCTTGCTATAAAAGGCAAGAAACATGTAGGCACTTGAAAGTTCTAGCTGAGCTCCCAGCAGCCAGCCAACACTACTACGTAAAGCCATGCGAATGAATTATTTTGTATTTTGACAATGTAAATCTAACCCATTACATTGTCAGATAACTGTCACTCCAGCAGACAATTCCAAGGTTTGTAGTCAGACAGGGAGAGCAGATTAGGATTAGTACTGGGTTGTACTCAGTGCTTTTCTTTCTACTCTGTTTTATGCCATCATTTTCCCATCTCATTTTTTTTTTTCTTATTAATCCCCAGAATTTTGGAAATCCCATTTTTCTACCCCTTTTGCTGCCTTTTTTTTTTTTAAGGACTGGGTCTTGCTTTGTCACTCAGGCTGGAGTGTAGTGGCACAATGATAGCTCACTGAAGCCTCAACCTCTCAGGCTCAAGTGATGCTCCCACCTCAGCCTCCCAGGTAGCTGGGACTACACGTTCATGCCACCACACCTAGATAATGTTTTCATTTTTTCTAGACATGGGGGTCTTGCTATGTTGCTCAGGCTGGTCTCAATCTCCTGGGCTAAGGCAATCCTCCCGCCTTGGTCTCTCAAAGTCCTGGGATTACAGGCATAAACCACTGTACCCAGCAAGCTGCCACTCTTATTCTTCTCTCTCTGGACATGAAAAAATCCATTTTAAACTCTAAAGAGAGGATAAGAAATGGGGCTGAATGCATATTAATACAGTTGGAATTAATGAGAGAAAACAATGTATGTAGGATGGACAAAAGACCTTGTTTTAAGACTAAAATTTATGAAGCTATCCTGCAGAGTTAATAATAAATTGCCAGGTACAGTGACTCATGCCCATAATTCCAGCACTTTGGGAGGCCAAGGCAGAAGGATTTCTTGAGGACAAGTGTTCAAGATCAGCCTGGGCAATATATTGAGACCCCATCTCTAAAAAAGATAAAAACATTAGCCAGATGTGGTGGTGAGTGCCTGTAGTTCCAGCTACTCTGGAGGCTAAGGCAAGAGGATCTCTTAAGCATAGGAGTTTGAGATTACAATGAGCTATGATCACACCACTGCACTCCAGCTTAAATGACAGAGTGAGACTGTCTCTTAAAATTTTTTTTCAGAATGATTAATAACTTATGCAAGTCTGGAAAAATAATTATGCCCATTATACTGCTATAGTTTTTTGGAAATTATTTGTCTTACCAATTATAAAAGTATATGGAAATCCTGATGTTGGAGAGGAAGATCAATACCTCTTTTAGCCTAACACTGTAATATTTTAGTTTTTTTTTTCAGGGAAACGTTATTTGACCCATTGCTTAAAGTAATAAATCAGTGAGATACAATGATAAGCAGTACTTTATGAATTATGTATAACATCTTAAGTTTATTTTTTTGTTTTCTATGCTTAATGGGCATTAATTATGCATTACTGAATATTCACTAAATGTTAATCATGCATTGGGTATTTTTCAGAAATTTTATTTTGTTGGTTAGGAAATATAACATCGTTCCTTCAAATTTTAAGTGGATAAATTATAAAACAATATGCCCTTTGTTTACTTTCATATAACTGCATATTAAGCCATTATTTTCCATATACTATTATTGCTACTTACAACACATATCCTACATTGAATGCTTACAGTGTGCCAAGAACCATTCTCAGCACTTTATTTTTTTTCTTGTTAGCTGGATATATTTCTTTTTCTTTTTCTTTTTGTCACAGAACACTGTTTGCAGTAGAGGAAACTGGCATTGCAGTCTGGTGGTATAATGACTTCTTCACATAAACCAGTACATGTTCATCCTTTAGCACAAAAAGCCCTAATGGCACATATCCTATTAAAATTCAGGACATCTCCAATATTCTCTCTCTCTGTTTTTCTTTGTCATATATATATATATTTTTAAATAAACATTCTCAAGGTTTGTCCAAAAGAAGGCCATGCAGGTTCTTGGCTAGCGGAAGACAATTCAGAACAGCTGTTGCACATTTGGACTGTCACCTTCTCCAGGCTGGCAGTTGATATCTTATTTTTTTAAACTCATTTTCATTAAAAAAAATGTTAAAAGTGCTCCAACTATCAGTTTTGCAAAATCTCTAAGGGAAGCACAAGAGTAAGGTGCTGAGGTAAAAAACAACTGAGGTAGCTTTTTTTCTGTGTGTTTTTCTTGTTAAAAAAAATCTGTAAATTTAGTGCTGCAGTAAACATACGTGTGCATGTGTCTTTATAGCAGCATCATTTATAATCCTTTGGGTATATACCCAGTAATGGGATAGCTGGATCAAATGGTATTTCTAGTTCTAGATCCTTGAGGAATCACCACACTGTCTTCCACAATGGTTGAACTAGTTTAACAGTGAACAGTGTAAAAGTGTTCCTATTTCTCCACATCCTCTCCAGCACCTGTTGTTTCCTGACTTTTTAATGATCGCCATTCTAACTGGTGTGAGATGGTATCTCATTGTGGTTTTGATTTGCATTTCTCTGAAGGCAAGTGATGATGAGCATTTTTTCATGTGTCTGTTGGCTGCATAAATGTCTTCTTTTGAGAAGTGTCTGTTCATATCCTTGCCCACTTTTTGATGGGGTTGTTTGTTTTCTGCTTGTAAATTTGTTTGAGTTCTTTGTAGGTTCTGGATATTAGCCCTTTGTCAGATGAGTAGATTGCAAAAATTTTCTCCCATTCTGTAGGTTGCCTGTTCACTCTGGTGGTAGTTTCTTTTGCTGTGCAGAAGCTCTTTAGTTTAATTAGATCCCGTTTGTCAATTTTGGCTTTTGTTGCCATTGCTTTTGGTGTTTTAGACATGAAGTCCTTGCCCATGCCTATGTCCTGAATGGTATTGCCTAGGTTTTCTTCTAGGGTTTTTATGGTTTTAGGTCTAACATTTAAGTCTTTGATCAATCTTGAATTTATTTTTGTATAAGGTGTAAGGAAGGGATCCAGTTTATTGCAGCACTATTCACAATAGCAACGACTTGGAACCAGCCCAAATGTCCATCATTGATGGAGAAATGTGGCACATACACAAGAAAATGTGGCACATACACACCATGGAATACTATGCAGCCATAAAAAGGATGAATTCATGTCCTTTGTAGGGACATGGATGAAGCTGGAAACCATCATTCTCAGCAAACTATCGCAAGGACAGAAAACCAAACACTGCCTGTTCTCACTCATAGGTGGGAATTGAACAATGAGAACACTTGGTCACAGGAAGGGGAACATCACACACCGGGGCCTGTTGTGAGGTGGGAGGAGTGGGGAGGGATAGCATTAGGAGATATACCTACTGTAAATGACAAGTTAATGGGTGCAGCACACCAACATGGCGCATGTATACATATGTAACAAAACTGCATGTTGTGCACATGTACCCTAGAACTTAAAGTATAATAATAAAAAGAAATCTGTAAATTTAATGCCCTGGGCCAACAACCTTGTATAAATTTCTACTTTCCTCCACATTTTTTTTAAAGAAAGAAATCATTTTGCTGAATATTGATGGCTTTATACCAAAATGCAAAAGACAAAATACATTCTTTCATTGTGGAATTTTGTCTTTGTTTGGTTGATTGGTTGGTTTGATGGGTTCCTGTTTTCCTCTTCCAAAATGCTAGGATAAGTACCATTGACTCTTGTTCTTTTGAGTAACCAAGTGTAAGTTGAGGCTGGTTTGTGCGTTTCGCTTTTGTTCCTTTTGTGTGATATGATACTCAGAGCACTGCTTTGCCTGGCAGGGGGTGTGTGGGGGGTGGGTGGGGGGGTTAGGGGGGTGCATAGATACGGGATTGAGATTGAGGGATAAGGGAGTTCAAAAGAATGGAGATGGAGAAGAAGGAGGGGGGGGAGGGGAGAGATAAACAGAGAGAGACAGAGAATTATATAGCAGTATACAAAAAACCAGTTTAAAACCTGTGAAGCACGCCTGTAACCCCAGCACTTTGGGAGGCCAAGGCGGGCGGATCACGAGGTCCAGAGATCGAGAGCATCCTGGCTAACACGGTGAAACCCTGTCTCTACTAAAAATACAAAAAAAAAAAAAAGCCGGGCATGGTGGCAGGCGCCTGTAGTCCCTGCTACTAGGGAGGCTGAGGCAGGAGAATGGCGCGAACCCAGGAGGCGGAGTTTGTAGTGAGCTGAGATCGCACCACTGCACTCCAGCCTGGGAGACAGAGTGAGACTCTGTTTAAAAAACAAAACAACAACAACAAAAAAAAAAAAAACAAAAAAACCCTGTGCAAAATGGGTGTATGAGCTAGATACTCAGGAGGAGTGACAGAGATTCCCCTTCAAGGACACGGCAGTATCCCTTCTGTTGATATACACAGGTGATCCAGAACTGCTGTGAGTGTCCTTTGGACGAGATTTCCCTCTGGGTGAATTTTGTGTGGGTGGTCTCGAAGCTCTCTACACCGTGAGACCTTCCAAAGACTTTATTCTTTAAAGTCTAGAAAAGCCTGCTTTGTCTTTAAAAAGAAAAAAAAAGTAATAAATGACTGAAAATTGGAGTTAGTTGAGTTATTTGATATATTATTTCTAAAATATATGACCACTGCAGGTATTCTGTGTAACCCGCAGGACACATGTCTTAACATCTTCCCCTTCTAATATGTATACACATATACAGAGACTATTTGCCACAAAAAAGGGCGTGCACTTTGCTTGGCTTTGAACACGTTCACCTTCGTTAGTTCAACTAAAAGGGATAGCGTCGTGGGAGTTAAGGAGAGATCCGAGTGGATGGTGAAGTGGATGGCTGAAGCCTGCAGAAGCCCTGCGGGCCGGGAGGCGGCCCGGTTGTTCTGGCAAACCTGACTGCCTTTCTCACCCCTCCTCAGCTCCTGGGATTGTCAGGGCCTCTGCAGAGTCCCTGGCCGCCTCCGCAGACTTCTCATTCCTCAGATGGTCTTTGGTTTGCTCTTGATCTGGCTAGCTGTGTTTGGCCCCATTCTGTCAGGTGTTGGAAGGGCTCCATTCATCCGTTGTTTTGCTGGTGCCTGTGGAAGCCTCACTTGCTGCGCTGTGAGGCGACTCCCTGAGGGTATTTCTGCTCCTGCTGCTTCACCTGTTGTACAGTTCCCCTGATCTTGCGCTGTGCAGTCTGGCACAGAAGCGCCCGATAATTCTGATGATCACTGCCTCATTTTCATCTGGCGTTTGGTCAGGAGGCAAGATGACTTCTGCACTGGTTAAGTTCTGCAGTTCACTCACGGTCTTGCCACCTTTGCCTATCACCCAGCCAGCTGTGGAAGAGGGCACTCTGACATGGGCTTCCAGCTCCACTTCTTCCTTGGGGTTAAAAAAGTTTTCTTCTTTCACTTTCCCAAAGATCCATCCCTGGCCCTGAACTGGGCTTCCTGTGGCCCGGTGATGATGACGATCCTTTCGCTGACGTCTGGGCCTTCCACAGGGGCGATCTTGATGGAGGCTCCAGCGAATCTCGCCAGCTGTTTGATGTGTGCCCCTTTCTTCCCGATGATGGTGCTCACACCCTGGGTTGGGATGAAGAGATTCACCATCCCCTGCTCTGGATAAGAGTGATGATGCGGGAACGGGCCAAACTGGTGATGGGGGTACAGGTGGAGAAGTATCCGGAGTGGGTATTAACAGCCAGCATATCATTTTCGAAGGCCTCACTCAGCTTCTTCATAATCTCTATCTCAGCACTGGCACAGGCCTCAAATGTGCCCTTCACAGTGATGGTTCCCGGTTGTACATGCTCAAATCCTGCAAAGATGAGATTGTTATCTTGGTCCCTGTTTCATGTTCCTTTTTCTTCCAATTTCAGCCTTCTTTTCCAACCAGTCTTCCAACCAAGCCATTGTGGGCCAAGATTTTCTTCAGCTAGTTTGGCCTCATCTGCCTCTTTCTGCATTATTTCAAGAATCGCGCGGCATGCTTCAGAAGTCTCCTCTGGGGTGGCATGGATGGTGACAGGCTTCTCTGCAGCTCCAGAGTTCTCTTTTCTATAGATGTCTACCTTGGACTGGGTCTGCTTAGTGATGTTCTTTGTGGTCAAGCCCTCCTTTCCAATGATGGCACCAACAAACTGGGTGGGGACCAGGATCCACAGCAGGAAATCGATCTGTCTGGCCTGAGAAGAGCCCCCAGGGGCATGGCCTTGCTCCCAGGAAGAGTGGTCCCCAGGCTTGGCTGGCTGAGGGGGCGAAGGGGAGCTCACCTCTTCATCCGGGATGTAGGAAATCTTGAAGGAGTAGTTCTCAAACTGATGCCCGCTTAGCTTCTCCATGGCTATTTTTGCTTCTTCTCTTGTTGCAAATGTGACGTTGACAACGGCGGTTTCTGTGTCTGTGTTGACTTGTTCCACATTCTCCACCGTCCCATATTAAGCCAAAAGTCCATCCAACACCTCCCACTGCAGGAGAGGAGGGATATTTCGAATCTGAATGTTCCTGCTCCTTAGCTTTTTAGAGACTGAATAATCAACTTCCATGATTTTCCCATGCAATTACACTGGAGCTGAGAGGGTCTCGATGGCGCGGATGGCCCAGGTCTGGTCCGGGTAGTCTACGAAGGCGTAGCCGGACTTGAGCAGGACCTGTCCCGCCAGGGACAGCATCCTGTCCCCAAAGAGCTGCAGGAGGTCGTCGGCGGTGATGGCGGGGCTCGGGTTCCCGATGAAAAGCTTATTAGTCATCCGTCTCTTCCCCCAGAGCCCGCGGCTCCCCGGGCCCAGTACCCGGCGCTCCTCACCTCCTCCGCTGCCCGCGTCCCTCCTCTTCGTCCTCCGCCCCGCCTCCCCGCCCTCCGCCCTCCCGCCACCCAACCCCACCCTCAGCCTGGCTACCCGCTCGAAGCACTTTAAATGTGTTTTCTACTTTAATCTTTACAAGAATTGAATGAGGTATGTCCATTTTACAAATGAGGAAACAAAGTCACAGAGACGTTGTGATAGTTTGCTAAGAATGATGGTTTCCAGCTGCATCCATGTCCCTACAAAGGACACAAACTCATCCTTTTTTATGACTGCATAATATTCCATGGTGTATATGTGCCACATTTTCTTAATCCAGTCTGTCACAGATGGACATTTGGGTTGATTCTATCTACATGTTTTATGGCTGCAAAATCAGATGACACTTAAGTTTATGCAGAATCAGTCTAAATAACTCACCTTATTTAAACTGTATGAATTAGATTTATCTTACTAGTCTCTTTTTCTAATTTTTTTTTTTAAAATTAAAGGAATCACAATTAACTTCAGTACAATGCCAGATGCTATTACTCAGAGGTGATGATAACTTTAAAGATTAAAGATTAAATTGACAGGGTGAGGTGGCTCACGCCTGTAATCCCAACACTTTGGGAGGCCGAGGTGGGCGGATCATGTCAGGAGATCTAGAATATCCTGGCTAACACGGTGAAACCCCGTTTCTACTAAAAATACAAAAAATTAGCCGGGCGTGGTGACAGGCACCTGTAGTCCCAGCTACTGGGGAGGCTGAGGCAGGAGAATGGCCTGAACCTGGGAGGCGGAGCTTGCAGTGAGCCGAGATCTGGCCACTGCACTCCAGCCTGGGTGACAGAGCGAGACTCTGTCTCAAAAAAAAAAAAAAAAAAAAAAAAAAAAAAGATTAAATTGACTTATTGTGAAAGTTTAGCCAACCAAAAATTCCAGAATAAATGAAAAAATATCTAGTAACCCTGATACAATCTTACTGGACTAATCTTTTAAAACCTGTATTTTCATCTTCAACACAAACATCAGGACTTCTAAAGTTGGACTTAAATGTCTTATGCCCGCAGTATTGGATGATGATCTCAGAATAAGTTTTCTCAACATTCTGTACTTGTCTTATACTGTCAAAAACATGAGAATTCATTTTAAAAATCTTTGCTCATAAAGATATCTATCTATATTTTCTTTCATAACCATGTTTTTATAGAACATAAAAATACAGATAGTTTGGCCAAACTACCTGTATTTGAGTTTTGGTCAAACTATTTGTATTTTTATGTTCTATATTGTCTAAATGATAGTTTATCCTGGAAAAATGTCAAGCCATTACCTTTGCCTTATATTTCATTTTATTTACTTATATATTTATGTATTTATTTATTCATTTTGAGTCAGAGTCTTGCTTTGTTACCCAGGCTGGAGTGCAATCATAGCTCACTGCAGCCTTGGACTCCTGGGCTCAAGTGATGCTTTTGCCTCAGGCTCCCAAATAGCTGGGACTACAGGCATGTGCCACCATGCCCAACTGATTTTTTTTTTTTTTTTTAATATAGAGATGGGAGTCTGGCTAAGTTGCCACAGCTGGTCTTGAACCCGTGGCTTCAATCAATCCTCCAGCCTTGGCCTCCTAAAGTGCTGCAATTACAGGCATAAGCCACCATGTCTGGCCTGTCTCCTTTTAAATAGAAAAAAATATATATATATATGTATTTGCATGCCTTCACTTAGTTCTCATCTGATAAGCCCAAAAATGTGCTTTAGATAAGGTATGTTCTCTCTACCATACCACTTGAAATCAAAGACTCAAATTGCAGAAACACATATACATCAAATTATGAACTATGTTTGTCTTTAAAATATCCTTTGGAAAAAATCTTTACTTGAAGAGGCTAGAGAGATGATGATTCATGCTATAATTTTATCTCATGAAACTATAGCAAATTTCTTTGGCTAACATCCCAGTCAAATTCTAAATATGACTTCATTCTACATGGAACATAACTGTCAAACTATGTATTCATTTTAAGTTTCTTAAATCTATCCCCAAGTACTGTATTTGACCACCCGTAGCCACCAATTTCAGAGAAAACAGTTTAAAATCACTCTTAAAATTTTAAGTTCTAAGTAGTCAATCACTTTTTGCTACAGTTCTGGGAGATAAAATTATTATATCAAGCACTAAATAAATTTCACTTTTCATTCAATTTTATACATTTCTGTGTCTAGCATACAGATTTTTCTTTCATAATAATAGCAAAACAAAGAAAAATAACCAATTTGAGAGCCTACTACGTGCCATGTACATTACATACATTATTGTCAATCAGCTTCACAATCTTGGAAGACAGTTGTTGCCCATGGGCAAAGGTAGTACTCTTTGTTCTATTCCTTTGTCCTTTGACTCAATCTGCAAGGAGCAGTTTTCTATGGTTTGATTTGGTTTGGTTAATGAACATTGCATGATCTGCAGCTAGCAGCTTGGTGCATGGCCGTTTATCAAATGCCCTAAGAAGACTGGTATGGCAATAACAGCTAGTGCTATATTTTCAAAACTGACTTTGGGTCTTTCCCTTCTTTTCAATTCTGTACCCATGTGGATATGGAAGGAACACTTAGGACTTGGTATAAGTCTAAACCACTTCCCTTTTCTCTGTTCTCTCTCTCTCTCTTTTTTTTTTTTTCCCACACAAACCTAGTGTCTTGCCCTGACACAGGAAGGTCTGGGATAGATGCCTTTATGTTCAATGAACAACTTTTTGCTCGTATATGTCCCTTATTCTCTCGATCTGGCAGATGTTCTTTTCATACCAGTGGAAAGGCAAATTTCAAAACTTGAGGGTGAATGAGGTGATGAGGCAGGAAGGAGAGACTAGATGTGCCATTTGACTTGCTTTGGGTATTGGCGTTTGTAGCCTCCAACCTAAGGAAGTGGAATTCTACACTTCTTCTGGACCAGCTCTCTGGAGTTTTGCATTAAGGTTTGGAGCCAAAGATACAGCTAGCAATGAAATATGACTTTGTCTTGATTTGCCCCATTGTGCAATAGCTTCCTCAACACTGTCACAGAAAGGAGTGACAGGCCCAAGACTAATTCAGACATTCCTGGCCAAATACCATTCAGCACCATCTTGATGCTAATCCATTTTTATAATTTTAATATATAATAGCAAAGATCAGCCAGGTGCTGTGGTTCATGTCTGCAATCCCAGCACTGAGGGAAGCCAAGGTAAGAGGATCACTTGAGCCCAGGAGTTTGAGACCAGCCTGGGCAACATAGTGAGATCCCATCTCTACAAAAAATTTAAAAATTTAGCCAAGTGTGGTGGTGTGCACCTGTAGTTCCAGCTACTCAGGAGGCTGAGGTAGGAGGATCAACTGACCCTGGGAGGTTGAGGATGCAGTGAGTCATGACAGTGCCATTGCACTCCAGCCTGGGCAACAAAGCGCGACCCAGTCTCAAAAAAAATTGCAGTCTGGGTGCAGTGGTTCATGCCTATAATCCCAGCTTTTTGGGAGGCTGAGGCAAGCAGATCATTTGCAGTCAGGTGTTCGAGACCAGCCTGGCCAACATGGTGAAAACCTCATCTCTACTAAACATACAAAAATTAGTCAGGCATGCTGTCAGATGCCTGTAATCCCAGCTACTCAGGAGGCTGAGGTATGAGAATCACTTGAATCTGGGAAGCGGAGTTTGCAGTGAGCTGAGATTGCCCCATTGTTTCCAGCCTGGGTGACAGAGTGAGACTCCACCTCAAAAAAAAATTGCAAAAGCATATATTATGTGCTAGGCTCTGTTGTGACTGCTTTAATAATGCCACAACAAACACATTGAAATTAACACTGGCAAAAAACTGTGCTGAATGTTGGCAGTAATGAAAGAGTTAAAATATATGAAATTTTATAATTTCCCTGTAAGGGTACAGGTCTCCTTAGTGCTGCTATGAACAGTTTTAGCTCTTAGCTGAGACCAAATCTGCAAATTATAGAAATCACTTAGCTTCACATATGGTGTCATTAATTACTTGTAGAAAAAATATTGAGACTTTTTTCTCCTGAATTTCTGTCTTTTAATTAATGGGTCTATCATTCCACATTTGTTTTTGTGAAATAACAACTTCAAATTATTTCAAAAAGGCTGCTTCAGCTTGCATTCGTTTAGTGAATTAAATACTATCTTCCATGGGTATTCAGCGTTCATGGTAAAAAATGTGAAGGATGGGAACTGAGTGAAGAAACATTACTTTCTATCCAATCCCATAGCAAGATTCTTACTTAAAGGTCATAATACAAGGTTGTCAGCCAGCTTCAACTAACAAGACTACAAATAAAATCATTTTTAGAAGATGGGAGGTCAGAGGGGCTGATAAACCAGCCGACAGTATTCTAACGTAGCTCCCCTTATCTTGTGCTACATGATGAATCAAAGTCTCTGCAGACCGTTATGGAAGAGCCAAAACAAAAGCAGGACAAATGTTGAAACCAGATACAGAGGAGGGTACAAGCAGGTCAATGAGACCTAGTAAAATAAAGCAAAAGCAGAATCAGAGATTGGCTAAGGACAGAAGCCAAGTTGCAAACAAAGATGTGCTATGTAGCAGCCCCAGTTTTGGTACATAAAGCTTTATAGATGTTCCTCCACTAATTTTAAAGGTTGCAGACATGGCATTTGACACAAGCTAAGGTCACGTCACTTGGTTTTGTTTTCAAAATATGAACGTCACCTTTCTGTCTCTTAAGTGCATTCAGGTGGTTGCAAAAGGCACTGAGCCAGAAAGCATAAGAATGGATGTAAATCTGTCTCTGCTAATATGAAACAATTCAAGGTACATGACAAACCAGCATTAAATCAGCAAAGGTTTATTTGTATTCTGATACTAAGAGCAGGAATCGGCCCATTTGCAAAGGTTCTGCTAATTGGCTTCTTTTTTTTTGAGACGGAGTTTTGCTCGTTGCCCAGGCTGGAGTGCAATGGTGCAATCTCGACTCACAGCAACCTCCACCTCCCAGGTTCAAATGATTCTCCTGCCTCAGCCGCCTGAGTAGCTAGGATTACAGGCATGCACCACCACCCCCCGCTAATTTTCTATTTTTAGTAGAGACAGGGTTTCTCCATGTTGGTCAGGCTGGTCTCGAACTCCCGACCTCACAAGATCCGCCTGCCTCGGCCTCCCAAAGTGCTGGGATTACAGGCGTGAGCCACTGCACCAGCCTTAATTGGCTCTTTTTAAGTGTAGAAAAACAGTTATCATCATTCTGGGATCATTGGGATTATTGGTTCTGCCTCCAGATAAGCAGAATAAACAAGCCTCAGTTCCGATGGAAACTACTTGTGTTGCATTCTTCCACACTAGGCTCTCACAGCCAATTCTAATTGGTTATTTGCTTTTCTCCTGTGTCTGTATCTTCACATCTACCTAGGCCAATGGACAGCTCCTGAGAATATTGTCACTTAAGATGTTTCCAAAAACTATTTGCCCTATGTTAGCAGAGCTCATCAGCTCACTTGCAGATAGGGTTGTCCGTTGGATTTAGTTTTTGCTTTCATTTCAGGAAGGGTCAAGTAGCTTGTGATAGACCTTTTAAAAAGTCTATCTACTTAAATATATTCCTACTTCAGTAAACTTAAGTGATATATCTACTTAAATATATTCCTACTTCAGTAAACTTAATATCAGGGGTAGGAGGGACAAATACATACTCAGCCAACTGATTTCACATGATCTTGCCACTAAATATTATTATATAGGAAAGTAAAGGCAATATACTTATTCTTTTTTATTTATTTATTTTTTTTTGAGATAGAATCATAGCTCACTGCAGCCTCGACCCCCCAGGCTCAAGTGATCCTCACACTTCAGCCTCCCTAGTAGCTGGGACTATAGGCATGTACCACCACACCCAGCTGCATTACACTTTGTCTAGTCTTCTCTTTAACGGTTATATACATTGACCTGCACCCACCATTTTATTCTTGAGATTGCAGTGATAGGAAAGTAGGATAAGAAAGGACTGGGGATAAACTGAGAAATGGAATGAATGAGAGAGTCATTCATAACTTATTCAGATTTAAGTTTTGGGTTATTGATTTATGTGTAGTCTAGTTCTCCCACATAGAAACTATAGCCATAGCTGACGTAAATAATTTTTTTATTGCTGTATGTGATTATACTTCACTTGTCTAAAAGACATTGGTCCAACAACTTCTCTTCTCTATAATATGACCAAGAAGTAGGAAATAAGGGGGATCACTGTGATAAATGAGAAGTAATATTTCTGCACTAATGCTCATGAACTTGGCCGAAAAGACAGCCCTTTGGATTTCCAGTCAGTCCCTGTCTTCCCTGCCTGTAGAAGTAACATGGAAGAAACAGATTTGAAAGGAGGACAAGGCAGGTGGTAGCAAGCACGATGGTAGCATAAGAAGTGGCAGTGGATGGCCAGGCATAGTGGCTCATGCCTGTAATCCCAGCACTTTGGGAGGCTGAAGTGGGTGGACCACTTGAGTCAAGAATTCGAGACCAGCCTGTCTAACATGGTGAAACCCCATCTCTACTAAAAATACAAAAATTAGCTAGGTGTGGTGGTGCACATCTGCAATCCCAGCTACTCAGGAGGCTGAGGCAGGAGAATCGCTTGAACCCAGGAGGTGGAGGTTGCAGTGAGCCGAGACTGCACCACTGCACTCTAGCTTGAGTGACAGAGTGAGACTCCATCTCAAAAAAAAAAAAAAAAAAAAAAAGTGGCAATGGACAATTGGACAATGAAGGAAGTAACAGAGAAAATGTAAAAGCAGATTGAAGACCTCACAAAATTTAGGGTTCTGGCCTATCTGTTAGATGGACAAGCACATCTACATACTCAAATAATGGAATATCTTTTACAGGCTACTAAGGAGTTTGGATAAATAATTAGAAATCATTAAGGACCTCTAAGCACTAGCATAGCACTAAATTTTAGTTTTGAGCAGCCAGACAAGAAATATTTAGCAAGAACCCTATCACCTGGGTCAGTGCCAGGGCTATGGAAGTTAACAAGGTACATTCCCCATCCTCCTGGGATTTATAATGTGGAGGAGACATTACTGAGGGAGTAAAAAATGATAGAAGAGGCAGAAGAATGACTAGAATACAAAAGGAATGAAAGTGACCAGACCTAGGGCCTCACTGGATGTGGATGGTGACAGAAAGTCAAGATTCTGAGATGAATCTTGATTTCCCACATGGGCAGTTGGGTAGGTCGTTGTTGTTAACTGGGAAACAAAAAACAAGAAGACAAATATATTAGAGAGAAAGGAGGAGTTCACTTTTGAGACGTTTGTGGGACAGCTAGAAGTCAGAAATATGTTTCTAACTTTTGGCTGTCCCACAAACGTCTCAAAAGTGAAAATTATTTGGCATTCTAATGTATTTGTGATAATGGAAGCTGTAGGTGAAGATGAGAATACTGTATAAAGATCAAGAAGAATAAGAACTATAGGAACTTAAAAACAATCAACTTTTAAAATATGGGTAGATTAAGAGGAGCTAGGAAAGAGTATGGAAAAGGATTTGGTCTGAGGAATAGGAATAAAATCAGGAGAGAATGCTGTTATGAAACCTAAGTAAAGGGTTGAATAAGGTGAGTAGTGACAAGTGATTTTTGGATTTGACAATAAGAGCATCTTTAGTAATTGTTGAAAGGGGAAAACCAAATCTAAAGGTTTGAAAAGTGGGGAGTGTTTATTTAGGGAAAGTTGAATCTCTGGGCTAAAGAAAAAAGAAAAGTGAAGAAAGTTGACAGAATGGAGAGAGCAAGCGTAGATTTTTTTCGAGAGGCCTGGCCTTCAAGGCGTGGTAGACAGCCTTTAGGATGGCTCCCAGTGATCCCTGCCACCTGGTTTTCATGCCTTTGTGCAATATCCTCCCATTGAGTGTGGGCTAGACTTAGTGACTTGGTTCTAAAGAATAGACTACAGGCCAGGGGCGGTGGCTTACGCCTGTAATCCCAGCACTTTGGGAGGCTGAGGCGGGCAGATCACGAGATCAGGAGATCGAGACCATGCTGGCTAACACAGTGAAACCCCGTCTCTACTAAAAATACAAAAATTAGCTGTGTGTGGTGGTGGGCACCTGTAGTCTCAGCTACTCAGGAGGCTGAGGCAGGAGAATGGCGTGAACCCGGGAGGCAGAGGGTGCAGTGAGCCGAGATCGAGTCACTGCACTCCAGCCTGGGTGACAGAGCGAGACTCCGTCTCAAAAAAAGAAAAAAGGATAGACGAATAGACTACAGCAAAGTGATAGGATGTCACTTCCAAGGGTTACAGAAGACTAGATTCCATCTTGCTTGCCCTTTCATACAGTCTCTGCTCACTCAGATGGAAGCCAGCTGCCACATTGTGAGCTGCCCTAGAGAGACCCACATGGCAAAGAAGTGATGGAAAATTCCAGTTAATAGCCAATAGGGAACTAAGGCCCTCAGTTCAACAACCTGCAAGGAATTGAGTTCTGCCAACAACCAGATGAATGAGTTCAGAAATGGTTCCTCCCTTAGACAAATTTGAAATGACTTTACCCCCAGCTGACATCCTGATTGCAGTCTTGTAAGAGACTCCAAGGTGGAATACCTAGCTAAGGCACACCCAGATTCTTTTTTTTTTTTTTTTTCAGCTTCCATCTTTTCAGACATGTTTTATTTATTTATTCTCTATTTTATTTATTTTTTTGAGACAGTCTCATTCCATTGCCCAGGCTGGAGTACAGTGGCGCAATCTTGGCTCACTGCAACGTCCTCCATCCCCTGGGTTCAAATGATTTTCATGCCTCAGGCTTCGGAGTAGCTGGGATTACAGGCATGCACCACCATATCCGGCTGATTTTTGTATTTTTGGTAGAAACATGGTTCACTATGTTGGCCATAATAGTCTCAACCTTTTGACTTCAAGTGATCCCCCTGCCTTGGACTCTCAGAGTGCTGGGATTACAGGTGTGAGCCCCCGCGCCCAGTTGACACCAGATTCTTGTTCTACAGAAACTTATTTTCAGCTAAGCTTGAGGGTAATTTGTAATGCAGCAATGGATAAATTGAAAATGCAGCTATGAAAGTGAATGGAGGCGGGAACTTAATCCAAATGGTAAGGTGTGAGACTGGGTGATGACTTTAGAAAATGTTTTGGAGAAAGGCTTTTTTTTTTTTTTTTTAAATTATACTTTAAGTTGTGAGATGCATGTGCAGAATGTGGAGGTTTGTTACATAGGTATACATGTGCCATGGTGGTTTGCTGCACCCATCATCCCATCATCTAGGTTTTAAGCCCCTCATGCATTAGGTATTTGTCCTAATGCTCTCCTTCCCCTTGCCCTGCACCCCCTGACAGGCCCCAGTGTGTGACATTCCTTTCCCTGTGTCCATGTGTTCTCATTGTTCAACTCCCACTTACGAGTAAGAACATGTGGTGTTTGGTTTTCTGTTCCTGTATTAGTTTGCTGAGAATGATGCTTTCCAGCTTCATCCGTGTCCCTGCAAAGGACATTAACTCATTCTTTTTTTATGGCTGCATAGTGTTCTGTGGTGTATATGTGCCACACTTTCTTTATCCAGTCTATCATTGATGGGCATTTGGGTTGGTTCCAAGTCTTTGCTATTGTAAATAGTGCTGCAATAAACATACATGTGCATGTGTCTTTATAGTAGAATGATTTATAATCCTTTGGGCATATACCCAGTAATGGGATTTCTGGGTCAATATTGGTATTTCTAGTTCTAGATCCTTGAGGAATCGCCACACTGTCTTCCACAATGGTTGAAGTAATTCACACTCCCAACAACAGTGTAAAAGTGTTCCTATTTTGGAGAAAGACTTTTTAAGATAAGACAAATTCAAGCATTTTATATCCTGAAAAGCCATTAGAGAATTTGAAAATAAAGCAAGGAGAAAGGATAATTGGTAGAGCAAAAGGAGATAAGGGAATATCAAATAACAGCCTTTCTACTCTAAATGTGGTCTATGAACCACTAGCATCAGCATCATGTGTTGGAAATGCACAATCTCAGGCCCCACCCTAGACCTACTGAATCAAAATCTGCATTTTAATAAGAACCACTAGTAATGCCTGCAGCCTGACTCAGAACACAAGTGAACAGAATAGATTCATCCAGGGGGAAATAATCTCTACCCGAGACAAGAGGGAATAGGGAAGGAGATGGAGATATTAATACATTTGTAGATAGAACTGAGAAGGAGAGAACTTGGTGACAAAAACTGCTTCCCTCCCTCCCTCCCTTCCTCTCTTTCTCTCTTTCTTTCTTTTTTTTTTTTTTTTTGACAGGGTCTTGCTCTGTTGCCCAGGTGGGAGTGCAGAGGCACAATCATGAATCACTACAGCCTCAGCCTCCCAGACTCAAGATTCTCCCACCTAAGCCTCCCAAATAGCTTGGACTACAGGCACGCACGACTATGCCAGGCTAGGTTTTTGGATTTTTTTTGTAGAGACAGGGTTTTTTCATGTTGCCCAGGCTGGTCTTGAACTTCTGGTCTCAAGCGATCTGCCTGTGTCAGACTCCCAAAGTGCTGGGATTATAGGCATGAGCCACTGTGCCCAGCCACTTCAGTGCTTTCTATGAAGTACAAATTCATTCAGGGCACAGAGCTTGAAATGAGTGGGAAAAAATTACAATAGCTATGAAAGTGAATGGAGGAGGGAACAGATCCAATAATATATATAAATGTCTGCAAATAATTACTAGGAGTACAGCTGAGTTTGGAGACTAGGAATTTGCCAGGTGTGGGATTAAATGATTTTTTTCTTTTAGTGTTGTACAGCAGTCCGCATGTAGACTAGAAAAGGCAGATTGCAGAATTAATGCAAGGATGAGATACAGTGAATTCTGGAAATGGGATAGTAAGTTGAAATAATGCACTAGAGCATCTTGGATAGAAAAGAAAGAAGTTGAGTCCAAGTTGAGGAAAAACAGATTTATTAGGCTGGTAGATAAGAAGTAAAAATGGTGAAAGGGTAAGAATCCTGGAAAATTAGGAAGGCATTTTCAGAAATCAGAGTAAAATAAGATTTCAGAGGTAAAAAGGTTGGATTATTTAAATCCTCCAGCATCTCCTTCATTTTTTTAAAAACACATCTCATGAGCAGTAACACCCTCCATTTTTAAATCTCTAGAAATAACAACAGATACGGAAATTGTAACCATATTATTTAACATGCTCAACCCAAGGGTTGTAATTGATGAACTAGCTTTATGTGGTTTACCACTATCCCTTCACATTTATTAAATGAGGAAAGTAGTTTTGCTGCCCCGTTGAGAGCTCCAAGAGGCCCCCAAGGACTTTTTAGGTATCCCTTAGAAAATAGACAGTTTTATGCTCACTTTAAGTTGCAAAACACAGTCTGAATATGGAAATTAGCATCTCCAGTTTTTCGGTAAGAATTATAATCTAAAGTTGATTTAGAATGAAATCTTCACTCTTACAGTTAGAATCAACTTCAGGCCAGCCTCCCCCATACCTGGAAGAGGAGATGTGATGAGTTTCTTTTCTCTCTTTGTTTCTTCTCCCTCAGCTTGATACTCATCGCTTCTGGCCCCTTGAGAGTTGAGGCATAAGGAGAGATGAAAGGAAAGGGGGCGCAGAGAGTTCTTATGTGACTGATACCACTCTAGGATGACAGTATGCTCTCTAGCTTGCAAGTATTTAAAGCAGATTCTCTCGCAGGTGTGTTTTTAGGTTCTTAGGTTTATGTTTACTCAACTGCCTGTGCTATGATGAAATCGTTTTCCTCAGTGGCCATTGCTGCTTCTGTAAATTCTCAGTCCACTCACACAGACCATCTCTTGGGGCTGGGGGAGAACCTCCTTTACCTTTGACAGAAGCCCTCCCAGGCCAGAACACTTTGTTTGTTTGTTTGTTTGTTTGTTTTGTTTTATTTGGCAGAGTCTTGTTCTGTCGCCCAGGCTGGAGTGCAGTGGTGCGATCTCAGCTCACTGCAACCTCCACCTCCCGAGTTCAAGCAATCCTCCTGCCTCAGCCTCCCGAGTAGCTGGAATTACAAGTGTTCACCACCATGCTTGGCTAATTTTTGTATTTTCAGTAGAGACGAGGTTTCACCATGTTGGTCGTGAACTCCTGACCTCAAGTGATCTGCCCACCTTGGCCTCCCAAAGTGCTGGAATTACAGATGTGAGCCACTGTGCCCGGTGCACTTTTTAAGTGACCCTCGGCTGATAATTCTCCCAAGGGCTCCACACCTCATCCCTGATAGTCATGCACCTTTGGCTTCTGTCAGAGGGGAATGTAGTTACTTCTCAAAGCAGAAGCATCTCTCTTGCATCTCTGCCCTGCCTCCTCAGCCAGTTGCTATAGGTTCTCATCTTTCAATTCCTCAGGCCTATCAAACACCAAACCACCATTTAGTGTTGTTATAAAGGAACCTGAGTCTGGATAAAGAAAAAGAGTTTATTTGGTTCACAGTTCTGCTGGCTAGAAGACTGGGCATCCAGCAAAAGCCTCAGGCCACTTCCACTCATGGTAGAAGGCGAAGGGGAGCTGGCACTGTAGAGATCACATAGAGAGATAAGGAAGAGAGAAGGCAGGGTGAGGAGGGAGTGGGGTGCGGTGCCAGGTTCATTTTAACAACCAGTTCTTGTTGGAACTAATACAATGAGAACTCGCTCATTACCACAAGGATGACACCAAGACATTCATGAGGGATCCTTCCCTGTGACCAAACTCTGCACATTAGGCCCCATCTCTAACACTGAGGATAAAATTTCAGTATGAAGTTTGGGGGGACAAATATCCAAACTATAGTGACATTCATAGCAACATTATTCATAATAGCCAGGAATTGGGAAAAAATCCAAATATCCATTAGTTGATGAATAAACAAGAACGGTATATCCATACTGAATCCTATTCAGCAATAAACAGGAGTGAATGACTGATACAGCCAATGACATGGATCAACCTCAAATGACTATGCTAAGGCCAGACGTGTGGCTCGTGCCTGTAATCCCAGCACTTTGGGAGGCCGAGGCAGGTGGGCCAACTGCGTCAGGAGTTCGAGACCAGCCTGACCAAAATGATGAAACCCCCGTCTCTACTAAAAATGCAAAAAATTAGCGGGACGTGGTGGCATGTGCCTGTAATCCCAGCTACTTTAGAGGCAGAGGCAGGAGAATTGCTTGAACCGGGGAGGCAGAGGTTGCAGTAAGCTGAGATTGCACCATTGCACTCCAGCCTGGGCAACAACAGCGAAACTCGTCTCAAAAAAAAAAAATTATTTTGCTAAATGAGAGAAGCTAGATACAAATGAGTATACATTGTATGACTGCACTTATGTGAAATTTCTAGAAAAAGCAAAACTGTAGAGATGGAAAGAAAATCAGTGTGTGCTTAAGATTGAGCAGAGGGCAGATTGAACATGAACACAAAGAAACTTCAGAGGGCAATGGAAGAGTTCTAAAAGTGAATTGTAGTGATGGTTGTGCAACTGTATAAACGTAGTAAAAATCATCAAAGAATAATCCACTTACAATGAGTAAATCATACAACATATAATTATACCTCAATAAAACTGTGAAGAAAAACCTTATTGGTTACTACTAAAACAGAAATAGAATCTATAACCCCTAAACAGTTAAAATAAAAATCAGATTAATAGATTTAACTACTCTAACAAAAAATGAAATAGGGAGAAAAACAATAAAAGAAAAACACACATAGTAAATGCAAAATAAAGTGGTAAGCCTGGGTGCGGTGGCTCACGCCTGTAATCTCAGCACTTCGGGAGGCGAAGGCAGGCAGATCATTTGAGGCCAGGAGTTTGAGAACAGCATGGCCAACTTGGCAAAACCCCATCTCTGCTAATAATACAAAAATTAGCAGGCATAGTGGCGCACTCCTGCAATCCCAGCTACTCGGGAGACTGAGGCAGGAGAATCCCCTGAACCCAGGAGGCGGAGGTTGCAGTGAGCCGAGATCGCGCTATTGTACTCCAGCCTGGGTGACAGTTCATAACTCTATCTCAAAATAAATAAATAAAGTGGTAAGATTTGTCCACACTTATCATAACTGCAAACATTGTAAATAAATATTTGCTGATTTTAAAAAATCTTTTAAAAAATTAACTTTATACTGAATTTCTAAGATACATCTTTATTTAAAAAACATCACAGATTGGAGTTCAAGGAGATGGCACAGCCCAGAATGTGGCTTTGAGAATGGGCTGTTGGAATGATTGAAGGAAGTCAAAAAACTTCAAGATCAAGACTGAATATCAGGCTGGGCGTGATGGCTCACACCTATAATCCCAACACTTTGGGAGGCCTGGGCAGGAGGGTTGCTTGAGTCCAGAGTTCAAGACCAGCCTGG
The DNA here is from genome assembly GCF_002776525.5 of Piliocolobus tephrosceles. Lineage (NCBI taxonomy): Eukaryota > Metazoa > Chordata > Mammalia > Primates > Cercopithecidae > Piliocolobus > Piliocolobus tephrosceles. The sequence continues at coordinate 39,132,575 of NC_045443.1, read as the reverse complement.
GCAACCTGGCAAAACCCCGTCTCTACAAAAAATTTAAAAATTAGCTGGGTGTGGTGGCTTGTGCCTATAGTTCCAGCTACTCAGGGGGCTGAGGCAGGAAGACTGATTGAGCTTGTGGGAGGTCAAGGCTATAGTGAGCCAGATCATGCCACTGCACTCCAGCCAGAGCGACAGAGACAGACCCTGTCTCAAAGAAAAACGGAATAAAAGAAGGAAGGAAGGAAGGAAGGAAGGAAGGAAGGAAGGAAGGAAGGAAGGAAGGAAGGAAGGAAGGAGGGAGCGAGGAAGGAAGGAGCCGGGTGTGGTAGCTCATACCTGTAATCCTAGCACTTTGGGAGGCTGAGGCAGGTGGATCACCTGAGGTCAAGAGTTTGAGACCAGCCTGGCCAACCATGTTGGTGAAACCCCATCTCTACTAAAAATACAAAAAATTAGCTGGGTGTGGTGGCAGGTGCCTGTAATTCCAGCCACTCGGGAGGCTGAGGCAGGAGAATCGCTCAAAACCAGGAGGCAGAGGTTGCAGTGAGCCGAAATGGTGCCACTGCACTCCAGCCCGGGCAACAGAGCAAAAAACTTCATCTCAAACAAAAATAAAAACAAAAACAAAAAACCACACACACACAAAAGAAAGAAAGGAAGGAAGGAAAGAAGGAAGGAAGGAAGGAAGGAAGAAAGGAAGGAAGGTAGGAAAGAGAAGGAAGGAGAAAAAAGAAAAAAGATTGAATATCAATGTTGAAACTATCTAGAATGATTATGAAATTATGGATAGAGAGTAAGATTGAGGAGCATTTCCTGAGAGATTGCATAATGACAATGCTGTTGAGTGCTGGAGGATGAAAACAATGGTGTGAACCTTGAAGAAGAAAGTGATTTTACACAGGAGAGGAAGAATAAAAGTCTAAAATTGACAAAAAAAAAAAAAAAAAGGAGATTGACGACCCCTTCTCTGTGGCGTTTGTTTCATAGGGTGTGAGAGGATGAACAACGTATTCTCAGTGGGTTGTAGACAAAGTGTGGTAAGAGGGCAGCCAGTGAAGTCAAGAGCAGGGCGAGGCACATTCAGGGGAAAACTGAGATAGAGAATATGTAAGAGTTAGGTTTGTATCTGGTTGTATGTAATACAGTCATGACCTAGAGCAAATTAATCAAATAGGGAGTTTCCTGACCTTACAAAATAAAAAGTCTGAGAATAAGCATTTCAGGGTTCGCACTGCAGTTTCCTGAGATCATCAGGGAAGCATACTGCTTGCTTCCTGTGATACCATTCTTAACATGTGGCTTTCAATTTTATGGTACCAAGATGGTTTCTGTAAAGCCAAGCATCATGTTCTAGATATGGACAGGAAGAAGAGGTGGAGAAAAGGGCAAAGTGTGTGCCTACTTGACTCTGCCTCCCTCCCCGTCCTCCCCACCTCCACCTTTTTTTTTTTTTTTTTTTTTTTTTTTGAGACTGAGCTGTTGCCCAGGCTGGAGTGCAGTGGTGCGATCTCAGCTCACTGCAACCTCCGCTTCCCGGGTTCAAATGATTCTCCTGCCTCAGTCTCCCAAGTGACGGGACTACAGGAACACATCATCACACTCAGCTAATTTTTGTAATTTTAGTCGAGATAGGTTTCGCCATGTTGGCCAGGCTGGTCTTGAACTCCTGACTTCAAGTGATCTGCCTGCCTCAACCTCCGAAAGTGCTGGAATTACAGGAAACAGCCACCACACCCAGCCTGACTCTGCCCCCTTTTAATAGTAAAACAACAGTTTTTCTGGAAACTCTGAAGTAGACTTCTGTTTATATCTCATTGGCTAAAATCATGTCAACTACGACCACCCCCAACTTTATGTGTGATTTAGGGCACATTGATCAAAATAAATGAGCAAAATCAGTGTTACATTAGTAAAGAAAGAGAGATGACTGGGGACGGTGGCTCATGCTTGTAATCCCAGCACTTTGGGAGGCCAAGACGGATGGATCACTTGAGGCCAGGAGTTTGAGACCAGGCTGGCAAACATGGTGAAACCCTGTCTGTACTAAAAATACAAAAACATTAACTGGGTGTGGTAGCAGGCATCTGTAGTCCCAGTTACTGGGGAGGCTGAAGCAGGAGAATTGCTGGGACTCAGGAGGCAGAGGTTGCAGTGAGCTGAGTTTGTGCCACTGCACTCCAGCCTGGATGACAGAGAGAGGCTCTGTCTCAAAAAACAAAAAAACAAAAAACAAAAGAAAAGGAAAAGGAAAAGAAAGCAAGCAAGGTTATATATATCAACAGAAATTGATTTGTCACAGTTCTGGAGGCCAGAAGTCCAGGATCAAGGAACCAGCATACTCAGTGTCTGGTTTGCAGATGGCATCTTTTCACTGTGTTCTCACATAGCGGAGATGGTTAGCTATCTAGCTCTCTGGGGGTTATTTTATTTATTTATTTATTTATTTTTATTTGAGATTCAAGGTGTACGTGTGCTGGCTTGTTACACAGGTATATTGCATGCTACTAAGGTTTGGGCTTCTAATAATCTTGTCACCCAAGTAGTGAACATAGCATCTGATAGTTAGCTTTTTAACCCTTGCACCCCTCCATCCCAACTCTTTTTTGGAGCCCCCCGTGTCTATTGTTTCCATCTTTGTGTCTGTGTATACCACCCAGTGTTTATCTCCCATTTATAGGTGAGAACATGTGATATTTGCTTTTCTGTTTCTGCATTAACTCCCTTAGGATAATGGTCTCTAGCTGCATCCATGTTGCTTCAAAGGACATGATTTCATTTTTTCCTTATGACTGCAAGATTTTGGATAGACAATTAGCAGCCAGTGCCAGAGTATTCATTCATTATAATCTCATGTTGTTCTAAAAGGTACTAAGGAGGTTTTACAAATATGTTAACAACACAGCAAAGCTTTTTTTTTTTTTTTTTTTTTTTTTTAAGTATTAGAGACAAAGCAAACAAGAAGGGAAAATAAGATTATAAGACAAAGAAGAAAGTGAAATTTATTCACAAAATTGGCCCTGAGCTTTCTAGCAGGCAATTCAAAGAGGAAAACACTCTAAAGGAAATGCAATATTCTTGAGAAAATAGTTTGTGTTTGTTTGTTTGTTTGTGGAGAGTGCTCCAAAAGGCGTAGTAAAAAGGGATGATGTAGGTGGACAGCCACTACTGGGAGAGGGAATTATTGAGGAGAAAGTACAAAGAGGTACTTTAAAATATAGGATAGGCTGGATACGGTGGCTCACACCTGTAATCCCAGCACATTGGGAGGCCAAGGCGGAGAATCCCTTGAGTCCAGGAGTTTGAGGCCAGCCTGGGCAGGGTGAAACCCTGTCTCTACAGAAAATACAAAATTAGCTGGACATGATGGCAAAGTGCTGGGATTACAGGCACAAGCCACCATGCCCAGCCTTCATAAACTTTTAAAAACAGCATTCTGGTAAATTCTGAATGAGGCCATAAAATGGTTATTAAAGAAATTGTTAATTTTTTAAAAACCTGGTACAAAACCTTCCCTTTCCAAGGCTAAGGAATTTGCAATATTAGCTTTTTTTCTCTTGCATACTAATAAAATTAAATTTAAAAACATTCTGGCCAGGCGCAGCAGCTCTTGACTGTAATCTCAGCACTTTGGGAGGCCAAGGTGGGCGGATCACCTAAGATCAAGAGTTCGAGACTAACCTGGCCAACCATGTTGGTGAAACCCCATCTCTACTAAAAATACAACAATAAGCTGGGCGTGGTGGCATGCACCTGTAGTCCCAGCTACTTGGGAAGCTGAGGCAGGAGAATTGCTTGAACCCAGCAGGCAGAGGTTGCAGTGAGCCGAGATTGCATCATTTCACTCCAGCCTGGGCAACAGAGCGAGACACTGCCTAAAAAAATAAATAAATAAAAAATAAACTCAGATGCTGACTATATCTCTCACATTAATAGAATTTTAGAAAGCAAATAATGGTTCTGTGAACATACTGCAGCTCCAGTAGTGGTGTAAGTGATGGCAGCAGCGGCTCATCTGTAGCAGCTGCTGCAAAGACACAGGCTGCAGTTGGGGAGGTGTGGTCAGGGCTGTATGCTCTGTGAAGCCAGTGAGAGCTGGAAACAGGTGGGAGCCCCACCTTCCTGGGCGCAGCTGCAGCCACTCAGCCACAGCTGCGGACCCAGGCATCCCGTGCTCTCCGGGACCAGGAAGCCCCCTGCCCCCACAGGCTCAAAAGTGCCTGCTCCCGCTGCCTGGCCTCTCCCTGTCCCTGGCGCCTGCTCCGATTTCAGAGCAAAGTTGAGGCCAGGCCCAGGAGCTGACATACCAGTACCCTGCCACCACAGCCCCCTCCAGACTTTGGGTGCCAACAAGCACGGGAGGGAGGCCAAGGGGGGCTGAGGGTGACTCAGTGTGGGTACAAACATCCTGGGTGCCATGGGTGACATTTAGATGGTGGCAGGAGGCAGACAGGCTCCTGGGCAGAAAGGGATGGGTCCCCAGTGAAGCCCCACCCTCAAGCCAGGGACAGTCTGAAGCCTAGCGGCCAGACTGTCAGTTTAGCGTGGAGTCCACAGCCGGGAGTGAGAACCTCTGGTCCTTTTTCCAGGCCTATTCATGGACCAATCAGCATGCACTTCCTCCCTTCTGAACCCATTAAAAACCCTGGACTCAGCCAAACTCAGGGAAATGTCTAGACGACCTGCCTGTGGATAGGCCGATAGGATCTACCCATATGCCGATAGGATCTACCTACTCTGGGTCTCCTCTCCGCTGAGAGCTGCACTCATTGGATGACCTGCCTGTGGAAACGGGCTACCCACGTTAGGTCTCCTGAGACCTGTGTACTGTCATTCAATAAAGCACCTCTTTGCCTTGCTCACCCTCCAGTTATCCCTGTACCTCATTCTTCCTAGACACAGGACAAGAACTTCGGGCCTGCTGAATGGTGGGACTGAAAGTGCTGTAACACAAACAGGGCTGTAACATGCCCCCTCACCTCCCACTGGCCACATTGTGGGCGACAAGGAGAGAAGAGCTGCAGCCCTTCTGCGAGCCCAGACCTAGGAGCTCCCCGAGCCAGGGCTGTGACACCCTCTTTGGAGCTCTGTGGTTTCTGGCATCTCCAAGCTTTTGGGCGCCACCGTGTTCCCTCGTCCAGATGCGGGCGCCCACAGCGGAAGCTGCTTGTGGTGTATCAGATCCAGCTGCAGGCTTGCACCCAGTCAGCGCCTGTGCTGCTACCTGGAGCTGCCTGTCCCACTGCAGCAGCCAGCTGGCCTGGCTGTGAGCAGTAGCCAGATCCCGTGCTCACTCGCTCGTGCACCCTCCCTGCTCTGTGCCTGGCTCGCTTTTGGCAGGCATGGGATCTGGGCTGGTAGCATGAGACCAGCGCAGCCTGCCAGGCCAAATGGGTGGAATGAGCTCAGCAGGCTTGAGCAAAACTCAGGTAAGGGCACCACCTGCCACAGAGGCTTCCTGCTGAAAGAGTGACATTCCAATGATCCTATGACATAAGTGCAAGACGTTCGAATTCCTTCCTTGAAGAGTATCTCCTTTACATTTTTCTTGATTTTCCCCACTGTCTACAATATCATTCACTAATGTCTAAAATTTATTTCCTTTTCTACATACTACTCATAAATCTAACAATAACATAAAAAGCAATGTTAAACAAGTAGATCAAATAAGACTTTAGCTCATTAGTAAGGCAGTTCCTCAAAGGATGAAACATAGAGCCAGGTGCGGTGGCTCATGCCTGTAATCCCAGCACCTTGGGAGGCTGAGGCGGGCAGATCACTTGAGGCCAGGAGTTTGTGACCAGCCTGGGCAACATGGTGAAACCCCATCTCTACTAAAAATACAAAAATTAGCCAGGCTTGGTGGTGCCCATCTGGAGTCCCAGATAATCCCAAGGCTGAAGCAGGAGAATCATTTGAACCAGGGAGGTAGAGGTTGCAGTGAGCCAAGACAGCACCACCTCACTCCAGCCTGGGTGACAGAGCAAGACTCTGTCTCTCTCTCTCTCTCTCTCTCTATATATATATACATTAAACATAGAATTGCAATTCTACTTTGTGGAATGCAAAGAATTGAAAGCAGGAACTGAAAAGCTGTGTATATACACCAGTGTTCATAGCAGTATTGTTCCCAATAGCCAAAAGGTGAAAGTAATCCCAAGAGTCCATGGATCCATGGACAGATCAATAGCTAAACAAAATGTAGTGTGTACATATAATGGAATATTATTCAGCCTTAAAAAGGAAGGACATTCTGACACATGCTACAATATATATGAACCTTGAAGACATGCTAACTGAAATAAGCCAGTCACAGACGGACAAATATGGTGTGACTCCACTGATATGAGGTACTTGGAGTAGTCTAATTCATAGAGATAGAAAGTGGAATGGTGGTTACCAGGGACTGAGGGAAATTGGGAGTTATTGTTTAACTGGTACAGAGTTTCAGTCTGGGGAGATGAAAAAAGTTCTGGAGATAGATGGTGGTGATGGTTGCGCAATAATGTGAATATACTTAATGCCACTGAATTTTACACTTAACAGTTAAAATGGTAAATTGTAATGTGTATTTTACCACAGCAAATAAATAGGTAACAACTTAAGCTCATGTAAAGATCTAAATAGTTCCAAAACAAAAAAGAGCATTATCATTTAAATAATAATAATATAACTAAATCAATAAATTAAAAATGACTATAGCTTTCCATCACTAAAACTTAGTAGCTAAAAATAATTCATTACAACACAAATCACCTGCATGCAACTCAACTGATACAGAAAGAAATTGATTTCAAATACCTGTATTAGGTTCATTAAGACAAAACAACATCATGTTTTATTTAGTAGAAGTGAAGGATTTATTGCAGAAATTTTGAATCAGATAGCTGCATCCAAAAATAATCACAAATGCTAAAATATCAGTTCTCACCAAGTTGATCTATGGATTCACCCCAACCTCAATCCCAGCCTCAGCAGGATTTCCTGTAGATATCAACAAGGTAATTCTAGAATTTATTTGTAAAGGTGAAGGAAATAGAACTATCAAAACAATTTTGAAAAAGAAGGGAGTTGAAGGACTCACACTATCTGATGTCAAGATTTACTGTAAATCTGCAGTAATCAAGACAGTGTGGTTTTGGCAAAAGAATAGACATATAGATCAATAGAATATAATAGAGAGTCTAGGGATAAATCCTCAAAAATATAGTCAATTGATTTTTTACTAGGAAATTCAATGGAGAAAAGTTAATGTTTCCAATAAATTGTTCTGGAACAATTTGATCCACATGTAAAACATAAGCCCAATCCATACCTTAAATTTTATATAAAAATTGGCTCAAAATGGATCAGGGACCTCAAAATGGATCAGTAGAACTTTAAAACTGTAGAAGAAACACAGAAAATCTTTTTGATATTGGATTAGGCAAGGAGTTCTTAAATATGACATCAAAGTCATAGTCTTTAAAAGGAAAAAAATTGATACATTGGACTTTATAAAAATTAATTTTTTTGCCTCTTTGAAAAACTCCAAAGAAAATAATAAGACAAGCAACAGTTGGGGAGAAAATATTTACAAATTAAATATCTGGGTCAGGCATGGTGGCTCATGCCTGTAATCCCAGCACTTTGGGAGGCTGACTTGGGAAGATAAGTTGAGGCCAGGAATTTCAAGATCCACCTGGGCAACATAGTTAGACCCTGTTTCTACAAAAAATCAAAATTTTGCCAGGCGTGATGGTACACACCTATAGTCCTAGCTACTTGGGAGGCAAAAGTGGGAGAATTGATTGAGCCAAGGAGGTCAAGGCTGTAGTGAGCTGTTATGGCACCACTGCACTCCAGCCTAGGTGATAGGGTGAGACCCTATCTCAAAAAAAAATATATATATATATGTATATATATGTGTGTGTGTATAGATATGTGTGTGTGTGTATATATATATATATATCTGAAAAAGGACTTGAAAGCAGTGCATAGAAGGAGCACTTAAGACTTGCTAATTAGATTCAGCAAAATGTTAATACGCCATAAAGTGGAATGCAATTTTGATATACGCCACAACATGGGTGGACTTCGAAAACATGCTTAGTGAAATGAGCCAGACACAGAAGGACAAATATTGTATGATACCACTTACATGAGGTACTTAGAATTGGAAAATTAATAGACACAGAAAGTAGAATAGAGGTTACCAGGGTCTGGGAGGTGGGGTTGGGGGATACTAGGGTGAAGAGGGAGGTCATTATTTAATGAGTACAGGTTTTGTTTGGGGATGATTGAGTATAGATGTTGGTGGTGGTTATAAAACATTGTGAGTATATTAATGCCACTGAATTGTATGCTTATGAAAGGTTAAAAAGTTAAATATTATGTTATATACATATTACCTCAATTTTCAAAAATCTCAATAGTAAGAAAACAAGCAACCTGCTGTTTTAAAATGAGCAAAAGTTTCAAATAGATGCCACACTAAAGAAGATATATGAACAGCTAATAAGCTGATGGAAAAATGTTCAACATTATTTGTCAAAAAGGAAATACAAATTGAAATCACAATGAGATGCTAGTGAATGGCTATAGTAAAATAAAGATTGACAGTATTAAATGTTGATGAGTATTTGGGACAACCAGAACTCTCATACATAGCTAGGGGGAGTGAAAAATGGTACAGCTAGCTTGAGAGAAAGTTTGGAAGTTTCTTATAAATTTAAATATAAAATACCATGTGATCAGCAATCCCACTCCAAAATGTTCACCCAAGAGAAATGAAAACTTACAGTCACACAGAATACTGCATGCAAATGTTTATTGCAGCTTTATTCATAATCACCAAAAACTGGAAACAACCCAGATGTCCTTATACTGGGGAATGAATCGACAAACTGGGGTACATACATATAAAGGAATATTATTCTGCAACAAAAAGGAATAAGATATTGATACAAGCAACCCCATTAAGGAATCTCAAATGCATTATTTTAGGTGAAAGAAGCTAGACAGGAAGGGCTACATGCTGTATGATTTCATTTGAATGACATTCTGGAAAAAGCAACTCTAGGGGTGGAGACCAGATCAGTAGTTGCCACTGGTTAGAGTTGGGGAAAAGGGCTGACTACAAAGGAGTAGCATGAGAGAATATTTTTGGATGATGGAATAATTTTATATCTTGACAGTGCTGGTGGCTACATGACTGAATGCATTAGTCAAAATTCATAGATGTGTGAATTTTACTATATGAATTGAAATACAAACTGTAGAAAATGATCGCATATATATGACAATGAAAACCTTGGTTAATAATCATCTGGAGATCTTCTGTAGTGATTAGTGAAAGAGTGAATATATGATCAAGAAACATATCAAAACAGATGCTGCAGAATATGTGAAGAGGTGTGCTAATGTTGTATTGTTTCAGGCATGATAATATGGTTTTGTACAAAAAATTGTATTTCAAATAAATATACATTGGTAAATAGATCACTGTATTGCTACAAAGATGAACCCAAGCCATATTTTGAAGAATACTACAGAATTAATCATCACATGATAAACTAGGAGTCATAATAACAGATCAACAAATTTTGCCAACCAATTAATCATTCTGCAATCTGAAAAAGGCAGTGGAAAAATGCCTTGCTATTAAAAACATCATAGAAATTTGTTGGGGTGGACGAGAAGTATGTGCCTCTGGCAAAGAAGCTAAAAGCAAATGTGGAAACTCAAAACCCTCAAAGTAAAGCTGCTTCTCTTCCTGGCAACTGGCATGACTTCATATACATGAAATCTTACTTGGACATCTTATTAACTAGAAATGCTTTGATGTCAGTTTAGAAGAAAGAATTTCTCTATGCTTGCTAAATAACTAGAGATTTCAATCACCACAAGTTATTATTATAAAACTCTTCTATTAAAGTAAGACCAGATTGATTTCATACACAATCACATCTTACATTTGTAAAATGTATCAACTCTACAAAGCACTTTTACATATATGTGTGTGTGTGTGTGTGTGTGTATGTGTGTGTAATATATGCCTCATTTAAACTTAAAATTTATGCTTGGATTTGAGACAATTTTAGAAACTTTCAGGCCTGTAATATTCTGTTGTTTTCAAGTAGTTCAGGAGTTTTATAGTAATTTAGCCATAGAAATACATATCACTGTAAAGGTTACAATTTATTTTGGTGCTTTCCTTTCATAGTAACAAGAGAGTATAAGGTTTGTTGAGATCTACAGTTTAGGCAGCTGTCACCAACAGTGGCATTTGAGTTTTGGCCTTGATTCAAATAGAAACTAAGATTTCATCTCTCCTAGGCCACACCGCACCCAAACACTATGTATCATGTGGATAGAATGCTAGAATTTTAGAATTTCATACCAAGAACAATCGTGAGAGATTTTTGAGTATAATCCTTTCATTTTGCAAATGAGAAAATTGAGGTCCAGAAGACCTAAGTGATAAATACGTGGAGAAATATTTAGACACAAAAAATACTTAAATAAAAAACAGTTGCAGAGCAGAAATGGAGACAACTGAAATATGTTACAACCTTCAGCTGATTCTATACCTCTCTCCTCGTTGTTTTAATTTATGTAAATAGGCTGGGTGCGGTGGCTTATGCCTATAACCCCAGCATTTTGGGAGGTTAAGGCGGGTGGATTGCTTGAGCACCAGAGTTCAAGACCAGCCTGGGCAACATGGCGAAACCCCATCTCTACAAAAAATACAAAAATTAGTTCAGATGTGGTGGCATGAACCTGTAGTCCCAGCTACTCAAGAGGCTGAGGCAGGACGATCGCCTAAACCTGGAGGTCAGAGTGCAGTGAGCCATGTTCGTGCCACTGGGCTTCAGCTTGGGTGACAAAGTGAGACTCTGTCTCTAAAATAAAATATAAATAATGATAATTGTTCTTTTGCACGAATTGTTGTTGTTGTTGTTTTTTAATTATTGAGATAGAGTCTCGCCCTGTTGCCCAGGCTGGAGTGCAGTGGTGTGATCTCGACTCACTGCAATCTCCACCTCCCGGGTTCAAGTGATTCTTGTACTTTAGCTTCTCAAGTAGCTGGGATTACAGGTGCCCACCACCACGCCAGGATAATTTTTGTACTTTTAGTAGAGACAGGATTTTGCCATATTAGCCAGGCTTGTTTCAAACTCCTGAACTCAGGTGATTCTCCCGCCTCAGCCTCCAAAGTGCTGGGATTACAGGCTTGAGCCACCGTGCCCAGCATGAATTGTTCTTTTGCCTAGGGACAGGGCACCCTAGGCAGAACGAATCCTGGCAGTGGGCCCAGCTGTCCCATGGGAGTATTCAGTGAGTCCATGGACGATGGGCTACCTGACAATTCCACCAAGCTGTTTGGGTTTCCATGACTCGGAGGAAAGAAAAAGAGCAATGCGCCTTTTCAAGCCCCAGTGGCATCAGGTAAGGCAGGTAAAAGCAAACATTTGCATAGAACTTACTGTACCAGCCACAGTACTTTGTGTCAACCCACAATAATTCTTTTTTTTTTTTTTTTTAAACAGCGTCTCGCTCTGTTGCCCAGGCTGGAGGGCAGTGGTGCAATCTCGGCTCACTGCAAGCTCCGCCTCCTGGCAAGTACTATTATCACTTCCATTTGATAGGTGAGGAAATTGAGGCACAGGATAGTTAAGTAACTTCTCCAATATTCAGGTAGAAACTGGTAGCGCTGGGATTAGAAACTGCCAGTTTGGCTCTAGAGTCTAGCTAATGTGTTGAGCTGCCTCAGAAAAACAGCTGGCACTTAGATATTACACGTAAGTGCTAGGTGCTCTTTCTTTCTTTCTTTCTCTCTCTCTTTCTCTCTCTCTCTCTTTCTCTCTTTCTCTCTTTCTTTCTTTCTTTCTTTCCTTGTCTCTTTCTCTCTTTCTTTCCTTCTTTCCTTCTTTCCTTTCTTTCTCTCCCTTTCTTTCTTCCTTCCTTCCTTCCTTCCTTCCTTCCTTCCTTCCTTCCTTCCTTCCTTCCTTCCTTCCTTCCTTCCTTCCTTCCTTCCTTCCTTTCTTTCTTTCTTTCTTTCTTTCTTTCTTTCTTTCTTTCTTTCTTTCTTTTTCGAGACAAAGTATCTCTTTGTCACCCAGGCTGAGTGCAGTGGTGCAATCTCAGCTCACTGCAACCTCCACCTCCCAGGTTCAAGAGATTTTCCTGCCTCAGCCTCCCTAGTAGCTGGTACTTCACATGCATGTGACCACACCCAGCTAAAAGGCACTTTTCCTAAGGGCTGTACATATATTAAGTTGTTTAACCCTCGTAATAATCCTGTAAGTATGTATTATTATCAGTCTCATTTTATAGATGTGAAAGCTGGGCCATGGGTTAAGTAATTTGCCCAAGGTTACACAGCTAATAAGTTTCAGAAGCAGAATTTGAATCCTGGCAATCTGGTGACAAAGATCCCTCGCTTGGCCAAACTTTAGTCAGGCTTCCTAACCTTCTGCTGGGCCCATTTGTCCACTTTCTTGTAAAATCCAGTTTTAGCAAAGAACCCTGCTGAGTGAATTTGGCAGGAGCTGCCCTCATCCATGATATCTGATAATCTTCAATATCTGATCAAGTTCCTCATTCTTTCCATTCCCCAGGTGATATCCGGTCACCCTGGCCTGTCTTCGGCAAAAATCCTGTTAGTTTGGTTTAGCTTGAATCCTCTTTACCCCTGAGGTTTCTTCTTTGTAATTTTCTACCCACTGACCCCCACTGTGCTCCTTGGCTATATATTCCCACTGTGCTATTATTGAAGTTGAGCCCAATCTCACTTTCCCACTACAAGACGTCATTGTGGTGGTCCCTCTGCCTATCACAGTGGTCCTGAATAAAATCTCCCTTACTGTGCTTCAGCAGGTATCATTGAGTAATTTTTTCTTTTTACACTGGCTGTAGATAATGCCCCAACCACTGGTTTTTGCTTCTTAACAAACTTATTCATATTAAACATTTTAAATATATTTAATCCTGGCCAGGCACGGTGGCTCACATCTGTAATCCCAGCACTCTGGGAGGCTGAGGCGGGTGGATCATTTCAGGTCAGGAGTTCGAGACGAGCATCACCAACATGAAGAAACCCCATCTCAATTAAAAAAGAAAAAAAAAATAACCCGGTGGGTGGTGCACACCTGTAATCTCAGCTACTTAGGGAGGCTGAGGCAGGAGAATCTCTTGAACCTGGCAGGCAGAGGTTGCAGTGAACCAAAATCATGCCACTGCACTCCAGCCTGGGTGACAGAGAGAGACTCTGTCTCAAAAAAAGTATATATATGTTTAATCTAATTAATGTTAAGTAAGGCCAGGTGTGGTTGCTCATGCCTGTAATCTCAACTCTTCAGGAGGCTGAGACAGGAGGGTCGCTTCAGCGCAGGAATTCAAGACTCCATCGCTACAAAAAATAAAAAAAAAATTTTTTAAAGAAATGTTAAGTAACATATAACATGTAAAATATCTTAATTATATTACTTATATGATAAGATGAGTTTGCTTCTAGAATATAATTTGCTAATGAAATGTATTATTCAAATGGCAACGTGTTTATTACAAGAAATCTTTCAGGAATCACTGGAATTTTATTTACATTACTGCAAAAGCCAATGTTAGTTCAATTATTTTCTTGTGAAGATGTATATGACCACAGATTGAACTTTCTCCTTAAATATCACTCTCCAAGATTATGTCTCAGGAAAATATTATTTTCACTACTGAGAAATTTGATATTACAACTGTGTTTGTGCTATTGGTAGATAAATTTTAGGTGCTTAAAAATTTTTCAGATATGTTACAGTAGACTTTTCTGGGTCAAACATCTTCATGTAAGAATGTTTAAAATATGTTTGACTTTACTAGAGGGTGTTCTAAGTGTAACTACAATATCTATATTTTGAACTGGAAGCTTATAAAACTGCTTAATATATGATCAGAGATGAAATCTTTACAACTGTGGAGTTTATTAAAAAGCTGTGTTATATAATAAATACAACACATTAACATGCCTGGCTCTAGGGTATGCATATAGAGTTGCTTTCCCTTTTTAATATCTAAAGATGCAGATTTGCAAGGGTGCTCAGGGTTAGTGATGCACTATGACCATGCAGAAATAAGAATTTTGCCTTTGGGGACTCTCTCTGATTTTTAGAAATCTCAAACTTTGACCTTCTCAACAACTAATTCAACCACACTATATTAAATATTCACGTGTACTGAATAAGTTTTTCTACTGGTATCTTTTCCACTGGAATCCTTTAAGCTCTACAAGGATAAATAAAAAATCTTATCTCAGGGGCATGTGTTAGATTCTTTAAATGGCACTAGTAAGAACTAGTAGAAATAAAATGTAATTGATTAAAAAATGCAGACAGACAAAAGTGGAGGCAAGAAAGAATAGGAAGACTAAGGAGCAGAAATTAAGTGTGTCAAATAGAAAATTAACAGAAATGAGAAAAACTTGGAAAAGGTCGATGGAAAAGGCAATATCCACAGAAACAAAAGGAGGAAAATACAAGAAAAAACACAATAGGAGAAGGAAAGTGAAGGAAAAGTTGACATAAAATAGTAAGGCCAATAGAAACCGGAGTGGAATTTTGAGGAAGATCAGAAGATTAAAATAACATTTTTATTTTATTTTATTTTTTTGAGATGGAGTCTTTCTTTGTTGCCCAGGCTGGAGTGCAGTGGTGCATCTCAGCTCACTGCAACCTCCACCTCCCGGGTTCAAGCAATTCTCCTGCTTCAGCCTCCCGAGTAGATGGGATTACAGGCACACGCGACTACGCCCAGCTAACTTTTGTATTTTTAGTAGAGATGGAGTCTCACCGTGTTGGCCAGGCTGGTCTCAAAGTCCTAACCTCAGGTGATCCACTTGCTTTGGCCTCCCAAAGTGCTGGGATTACAGGCGTGAGCCACTGCGCCTGACTAAAATAGCACTTTTTTTTTTTTTTTTTTGAGACAGAGTTCTGTTCATGTTGCCCAGGCTGGAGTGCAGTGGTGCGATCTCGGCTCACTGCAACTTCCGCCTTCAAGGTTCAAATAATTCTTCTGCTTCAGCCTCCCAAGTAGCTGGGATTACAGGCTCCTGCCGCTATGCCCAGTTAAATTTTGCATTTTTAGTAGAAACAGGGTTTCACCATGTTGGCCAGGCTGGTCTCGAACTCCTGACCTCATGATCTGCTTTGGCCTCCCAAAGTGCTGGGATTTCAGCCATGAGCCACTGCTCCTGGCCCAAAACAACATATTTTAAACAAAAGTTTTCTAACAAGAAAACAAAAATTACCCCTGGGAGTGGCGATATTGAATACTGAAGTGAGGCTACATATAAAATTCTAACTCTATTATATAGTAAGCCGATACCCTTTGTACCAAAGGAAAATCATCATATAGACCTCTATGGCTTTGGACCAAATCCATGCCCTTTTCTGCAAATAATTATTTGAGCTTTTCAGAAACAGCCCTCGTCTGGCTATTTAGCCCTGGGTAGAGACGGAATGCCTAACTATGGGACATCAAGTGGCAATGTTAACTGAGCCTTCCTTTATGAAATGGGTGCTATCTGGACCACCAAGCCATAAGGTTGGATACACATGGCAGCAATCTGTCATCAAGTGGAAATGGCATATATCAGACTTATGCAGAAATGGGAAATAGGTAATTCCATGAAGAGTCCTTCAACAGTGACTGTTCGTCTCTCAACTCATATCTATTACTTTATAAGGAGTTTCTTACAACTGATTGAGAGGGGAAAATCCCAGGCCTGGTATACAAATGGTTGTACATGATATGCTGTTACCAACCAGAGGTGGATGGTTACATCATTATGGTCCCAATGAAAGGTGGCCTTGAAGGGCAGGAGTAGAGGGAAATTCTCCTAATGAGCATAATTTAGAGCAACATGTTTGGTTGTCCACCTTGTCTGGACTGAATCATGGTCAGAAGTATGGATCAGCACTGATTCATGGGCAGTTGCTAACATTTGGGCTGGAAGATCAAGGACTCAGAGAGGACAAGATTGGAAGATCGATAGAAGAAGATCTAAGGAAGAGGTATGTGGATGGATGGACCTTTCAGGATGGTTGAAACACTGCACGTGAATACATTTGTGCCCCATGTAGATACTCACCAAAGGGCACCATCTGATGAGGAAACTTTTAATGATCAGATGAACAAAATGACTCATTCTCCTGATGTCAGTCAGCCACTTTCCCCAGTCACCCTAGTGATCTCTCAATGGACCCATGTGCAAACTGATCATGTTGTCCAGAATAGAGGCTTTGCATGGGCTCAGCATTATGATGTTCTCACAAAGGCTGACCTTATAGCCTGGCTACATTGCTACTGCTAACAATACTAACTGGCCAACAGCACAAACCAACACTGGGTCTCTAATTTGGCACCCTTCCTTGGGGAGACAAGTCAGCCAGCCACCTGGTGGTCGGTTGATTATATTGGACTGTTTCCCTCCTGGAAGTGGACAGAGATCTTTTCACTGGAATAGACACTTATTCTGAATATGGACTTGCCTTCCCTGCCTATAATACTGGCACCACTATTCATGGACTCATGAAATGCCTTATTCATTTTAATTGTATTCTGCACAACAGTGCTTGTGATTATTTCACAGCAAAAGAAATACAACGATGGGATTATGTCCATAAAATTTACAGGTCATACCATGTATTCCTTCACCCAGAAACATCTGGCCTAGTAGAAAAGTGTAATGGCTTACCGAAGACTCAGTTGGTTTAAAGACAATGTCCTGAAAGAAAGCCATGCTATCTTACAACAGGCAGTGTGTGTTTTGAATCAGAGACCAATATGTGGTGCTGTCCCACAGCCAGAATAAATACAAGAATCAAGAGATGGAAATGGGGCTGGGCATGGTGACTCACGCCTGTAATCCTAGCACTTTGGGAGACCAAGGTGGGCAAATCACTTGAGGTCAGGAGTTTGAGACCAGCCTGGGCAACATGGTAAAATCCTGTCTCTAATAAAAATACAAAAGCTAGCCAGGCATGGTGGTTCATGCTTGTAATCCCAGCTACTGGGGAGGCTGAGGCAGGAGAATGACTTGAACCCAGGAGCCAGAGGTTGCAGCGAACCATGATTGTGCCACTGTGCACCAGTCTGAGTGTCAGAGAAAGACTCCATCTCAAAAAAAAAAAAAAGATAAGTTCCAAGATGGCTGAATAGGAACAACTCTGGTCTGCAGCTCCCAGCGAGACTGACGCAGAAGACAGGTGATTTCTGCATTTCCAACTGAGTGTAAACAAGGAGGCCAGAAAGCTTGAACTGGGTGGAGCCCACCACAGCTCAGCAAGGCCTACTGCCTTGCTGTAGATTCCACCTCTGTGGGCAGGGCATATTAGAACAAAAGGCAGCAGACAGTTTCAGCAGACCTAAATGTTACTGTCTGACAGCTCTGAAGAGAGCAGCAGTTCTCCCAGCATGGTGTTTGAGCTCTGAGAACGGACAGACTGCCTCCTCAAGTGGATCCCTGACCCCCGTGTAGCCTGACTGGGAGACATGTCCCAGTAGGGGCCAACAGACACCTCATACAGGCAGGTTCCCCTCTGGGATGAAGCTTCCAGAAGAAGGATCAGGCAGCAATATTTGCTGTTCTGCAGCCTCCACTGGTGATACCCAGGCAAACAGGGTCTGGAGTGGACCTCCAGCAAACTCCAACAGACTTGCAGCTGAGGGACCTGTTAGAAGGAAAACTAACAAACAGAAAGGAACAGCATCAACATCAACAAAAAGCACATCCACACCAAAACCCCATCTGTAGATCACCAACATCAAAGACCAAAGATAAAACCACAAAGATGGGGAGAAACCAGAGCAGAAAAGCTGAAAATTCCCAAAGCCAGAGTGCCTTTTCTCCTCCAAAGGATCGCAGCTCCTCACTGGCAAGGAACAAAACTGGATGGAGAATGAGTTTGATGAATTGACAGAAGTAGGTTGGTATTGGCATCAGAAGGTTGGTAATAACAAATGTCTCAGAGCTAAAGGAGCATGTTCTAACCCATCGCAAGGAAGCTAAAAACCTTGAAAGAAGGTTACATGTATGGCTAACTAGAATAAACAGTGTAGAGAAGGTCTTAAATGACCTGATGGAGCTGAAAGTCACAGCACGAAAACTTTGTCACGCATGCATAAGCTTTAATAGCTGATTCGATGAAGTGGAAGAAAGGGTATCAGTGATTGAAGATCAAATTAATAAAATAAAGCAAGAAGAAAAGATTAGAGAAAAAAGAGGGAAAAGAAAGAAACAAAGCCTCCAAGAAATATGGGACTATGTGAAAAGACCAAATCTACGTTTGATTGGTGTTCCTGAAGGTGACGGGAGAATGGAACCAAGTTGGAAAACACACTTCAGGATATTATCCAGGAGAACTCCCCCAACCTAGCAAGGCAGGCCAACAGTCAAATTCAGGAAATACAGAGACCACCACAAAGATACTCATCGAGAAGAGGAACCCCAAGACACATAATTGTCAGATTCACCAAGGTTGAAATGAAGGAAAACATGTTAAGGGCAGCCAGAGAGAAAGGTCAGGTTACCCACAAAGGGAAGCCTATCAGACTAACAGTGGATCTCTTGGCAGAAACCCTACAAGCCAGAAGAGAGTGGGGGCCAACATTCAACATTCTTAAAGAAAAGAATTTTCAACCCAGAATTTCATATCCAGCCAAACTAAGCTGAAGGAGAAATAAAATCCTTTACAGACAAGCAAATGCTGAGAGATTTTGCCACCACCAGTCCTGCCTTACAAGAACTCCTGAAGGAAGCACAAAACATGGAAAGGAACAACCAGTACCAGCCACTACAAAAACACACCAAATTGTAAAGACCATCGATGCTATGAAGAAACTGCATCAATTAATGGGCAAAATAACCAGCTAACATCGCAATGACAGGATCAAATTCACACATAACAATATTAACCTTAAATGTAAATGGGCTAAATGCCCCAATTAAAAGACACAGACTGGCAAATTGGATAAAGAGTCAAGACCCATCAGTCTGCTGTATTCAGGAGACCCATCTCACGTGCAAAGACACACATAGGCTCAAAATAAAGGGATGGAGGAAGATCTACCAAGCAAATGGAGAACAAAAAAAAAGCAGGGGTTGCAATCCTAGTCCCTGATAAAACAGACCTTAAACCATCAAAGATCAAAAGAGACAAAGAAGGCCATTATGTAATGGTAAAGGGATCAATTCAACAAGAAGAGCTAACTAGCCTAAATATATATGCACCCAATACAAGAGCACCCAGATTCATAAAGCAAGTCTTTAGAGACCTACAAAGAGACTTAGACTCCCAGATAATAATAATGGGAGGCTTTAACACCCCACTGTCAATATTAGATAGATCAACAAGACAGAAGGTTAACAAGGATGTCCAGAACTTGAACTCAGCTCTGGACCAAGCAGACCTAACAGACATCTACAGAACTCTCCACCACAAATCAAAGGAATATACATTCTTCTCAGCACCACATCGTACTTATTTTAAAATTGACCACATAATTGGAAGTAAAACACTCCTCAGCAAATGCAAAAGAACAGAAATCACAACAAACTGTCTCTCAGACCACAGTGAAATCAAATTAGAACTCAGGATTAAGAAACTCACTCAAAACCACATAACTACATGGCAACTGAACAACCTGCTCCTGAATGACTACTGGGTGAATAACGAAGTGAAGGAAGAAATAAAGATGTTCTTTGAAACCAATGAGAACAAAGACACAATGTACTAGAAACTCTGGGACACATTTAATGCAGTGTGTACAGGGAAATTTATAGCACTAAATGCCCACAAGAGGAAGCAGGAAAGATCTAAAATCAACACCATAACATTATGATTAAAAGAACTAGAGAAGAGCAAACAAATTCAAAAGCTAGCAGAAGGCAAGAAATAACTAAGATCAGAGCAGAACTGAAGGAGATAGAGACACAAAAAACCCTTCAAAAAATCAATGAATCCAGGAGCTGTTTTTCTTTTAAATCAACAAAATAGATAGACCGCTAGCAAGACTAATAAAGAGGAAATGAGAGAAGAATCAAAAAGATGCAATAAAAAATGATAGAAGGGATATCATCACTGATCCCACAGAAACACACTACCATCAGAGAATACTATTAAAAAATCTATGCCAATAAACTAGAAAATCTAGAAGAAATGGATAAATTCCTGGACACATACACCCTCCCAAAACTAAACCAGGAAGAAATTGAATCTCTGAGTAGAACAGTAACAGGTTCTGAAATTGAGACAATATTTAATAGGCTACCAATCAAAAAAAGTCCAGGACAAGACAGACTCACAGCCATATTCTACCAGAGGTACAAAGAGGAGCTGGTACCATTCCTTCTGAAACTATTACTATCAATAGAAAAAAAAGGAATCCTCCCTAACTCATTTTATGAGGCCAGCATCATCCTGATACCATAGCCTGGCAGAGACACAACAAAAAAAGAGAATTCTAGGCCAATATCCCTGATGAACATCAATGCAAAAATCCTCAACAAAATACTGGCAAACTGAATCCAGCAGCACATCAAAAAGTTTATTCACCATGATCAAGTGGGCTTCATCCCCGGGATGCAAGGCTGGTTCAACATACACAAATCAGTAAACATAATCCATCACATAAACAGAACCAATGACAAAAACCATGTGATTATCTCAATAGATGCAGAAAAGGCCCTTGACAAAATTCAACAGCCCTTCATGCTAAAAACTCTCAATAAACTAGGTATTGATGGAACGTATCTCAAAATAATAAGAGCTATTTATGACAGACCCACAGCCAATATCATACTGAATGGGCAAAAACTGGAAGCATTCCTTTGAAAATCGGCACAAGACAAGGATGCCCTCTCTCACCACTCCTATTCAACATAGTATTGGAAGATCTGGCCAGGGAGATCAGGCAAGAGAAAGAAATAAAGGGTATTCAATTAGGAAAAGAGGAAGTAAAATCGTCTCTGTTTGCAGATGACATGATTGTATATTTAGAAAACCCCATTGTCTCAGCCCAAAATCTCCTTAGGCTGATATGCAATTTCAGCAATGTCTCAGGATACAAAATCAATGTACAAAAATCAAACATTCCTATACACCAATAACAGACAAATAGAGATCCAAATCATGAGTGAACTCCCATTCACAATTATTGCAAAGATAATAAAATACCTAGGAATCCAACTTACAAGGGATGTGAAGGACCTCTTCAAGGAGAACTACAAACCACTGCTCAACGCAATAAAAGAGGACACAGACAAATGGAAGAACATTCCATGCTCATGGATAGGAGGAATCGATATTGTGAAAATGGCCTTACTGCCCAAGGTAATTTATAGATTCAATGCCATCCCCATCAAGCTACCAATGACTTTCTTCACAGAATTGGAGAAAACTACTTTAAAGTTCTTATGGAACCAATAAAAGAGCCCACATAGCCAAGACAATCCTAAGCAAAAAGAAAAAAGCTGGAGGCATCATGCTAGCTGACTTCAAACTATACTACAAGTCTACAGTAACCAAAACAGCATGGTACTGGTACCAAAACAAATATATAGACCAATGGAACAGAATAGAGACCTCAGAAATAACACCACACATCTATAACCATCTGATTTTTGACAAACCTGATAAAAACAAATACTGGGGAATGGATTCCCTATTTAATAAATGGCACTGGGAAAACTGGCTAGCCATATGTAGAAAGCTGAAACTGGATCCTTTCCTTACACCATATACAAAAATTAATTTAAGATGGATTAAAGACTTAAATGTCAGACCTAAAACCATAAAAACCCTAGGAGAAAACCTAGGCAATACCATTTAGGACGTAGGCATGGGCAAAGACTTCATGACTAAAACACCAAAAGCAATGGCAATAAAAAAAAAGCCAAAATAGACAAATGGGATCTAATTAAACTAAAGAACTTCTGCACAGCAAAAGAAACTATCATCGGAGTGAACAGGCAACCTACAGAATCGGAGAAAAATTTTTGCAGTCTACCCATCTGACAAAGGGCTAATATCCAGAATCTACAAAGAACTTAAACAAATTTACAAGAAAAAAACAACCCCATCAAAAAGTGGGCAAAGGATATGAACAGACACTTCTCAAAAGAAAACATTTATGCAGCCAACAGACATATGAAAAAATGCTCATCATCGCTGGTCATCAGAGAAATGCAAATCAAAATCACAATGAGATACCATCTCACGCCAGTTAAAATGGCGATCATTAAAAAGTCAGGAAACAGATGCTGGAGAGGATGTGGAGAAATAGGAATGCTTTTACACTGCTGGTGGGAGTGTAAATTAGTTCAACCATTGTGGAAGACAGTGTGGCGATTCCTCAAGGATCTAGAACTAGAAATACCATTTGACCCAGCGATCCCATTACTGGGTACATACCCAAAGGATTATAAATGCTACTAAAAAGACACATGCACATGTGTGTTTATTGTGGCATTATTCAGAATAGCAAAGACTTGGAACCAATCTAAATGTCCATCAAATGATAGACTGGATTAAGAAAATGTGGCACATATACACCATGGAATACTATGCAGCCATAAAAAATGATGAGGTCATGTTCTTTGCAGGGACATGGATGAAGCTGGAAACCATCATTCTCAGCAAACTATCACAAGGACAGAAAACCAAACGTTACATGTTCTCACTCATAAATGGAAGTTGAACAATGAGAACACATGGACACAGGGAGAGGAACATCACACACCAGGGCCTGTAGAGGGGTGGGGGGCTGTGGGAGGGATAGCATTAGGATAAACACCTAATGTAAATGACGAGTTGATGGGTGCAGCAAACCAACATGGTGCATGTATACCCATGTAACAAACCTGCACGTTATGCACATGTACCCTAGAATTTAAAGTATGAAAAAAAGAAAGAGAGATGGAAATGGGAGTGCGTGTTCTCACTATTATGCCTACTTGCAGAAATTTCGCTTTCCATCCCCATAGCATTGCATTCTACTAACCTGGAGGTCTTGATTCCCAGAGTAGAAATGCTTTCATGAAAGGCCACAACAATGGTTCTATTGAATTGGATGATGAAATTGCCACTTGGATATTGAGTACTCCTCGTGCCATCCAACTAAAGATAAGTAAGAATGTTGCTTTATTGGATGGGGAGACTGAACCAGATTCAAGGCAAAATTGGGTTACTGATACACTGCAAGGATAAAAATGACTATGTCAGAGAAACACAAACCAAACTCACAATGAGATACCATTTCATGCCATTCAGAATGGCAATTATTAAAAAGTCCAGAAACAACAGATGCTGGTGAGGTTGTGGAGAAGTAGGAATGCTTTTACACTGTTGGTGGGAGTGTAAATTAGTTTAACCACTGCAGAAGACAGTGTGGCAATTTCTCAAAGATCTAGAGGCAGAAATATCATTTGATCCAGCCATCCTATTACCAGGTATATACACAAAGGCATATAAATCATTATATTATAAAGATACATGCACGCTTATGTTCATGGCAGCACTATTCACAATAGCAAAGAAATGGAATCAATCCAAATGTCCATCAATTATAGACTGGAGAAAGAATATGTGGTACATATACACCATGGAATACTATGAGTCATAAAAAGGCACGAGATCATGTCCTTTGCAGGGACATGGTTGATTCTAGAAGCTGTTATCATCAACAAACTAATGCAGGAACAGAAAATCAAACATATATGTTCTCACTTATAAGCGGGAGCTGAACAATAACAACACATGGACACATGGAGGGGACCAACACATACCAGGGCCTGTTGGAGTGGGAATTACTGGGCAGGAGAGCATCAGGAACAATAACAGATAGATGCTGGACTTAATACCAAGGTGATCTGAGCAGGAAACCACCATGGCATACTTTACTTATGTAGCAAACCTGCATATCCTGAACCTGTACCCTGGAACTTAAAATAAAAACTGAAGGGAAAAAAAATCACTATGTCTTCAGCCTAGGGTATTCTTCAGAGTACCTCTTAGTACTTCAATGTCCAATAGTAAAAGTTCATGGAGACTTCAGTAACCAAACCAAGTCAGGACTACTGAGCATTTAGACACTTCAGGAATGAAGGCTTGGGTCATCTCATCAGGCAAAGAACTCAGTGTTGCTAAGGGCTTGACTGAAGTAAAGGGTAAGAGGGAATGGTTAGTGGGACACAGTTATAACTAACAACTGTGGTCCCATGACTAGTTACAGAAAGGAGGACGTAGCAGCTACATATATTTTCTTCATCGCTTATGTGTGTGCATGTATGTGTGTGCATTTGTAAGTATGAACTATTTTATTCTTCCTCTTCCTCCTTTTATTACTTAATATAAGTTTTGTTGGAGGTTAAACTATAACATTTAGTATTTCAGTAACAGAAAACCAGTTAAGACTGTGACTGAATTTAAGAAGTTATTAAAATAGTGTGGAGATGGATGGTGTGATTATATCCATTAGTGTGGATATAATGACTGTTGGGGCATAGTGTCTCCTCATTTTAGGGGTGGATGAGAATGTCTTTGTATATGGGATAGTTGCATCTAGGGGAATGGTAGAAATGTCTCATTGTATAGAAGTTTAAATATGTGTAGAAAAGTTTGTGTGATGCTGAGTGGTCAAAGAGGTCATCGTCCGTCAGCCCCACCCCACCCTCCACGCTACACTCAGCTTTGTGATGGGAGCTAGTACTCAGCTATACTCTGGGACCCCATTTTCACTTTGTTCTCTTGCTCCACCTGGCTCAGCCAAGGGGTACCAGCAGGAGGCTGCACAGCTGGAGAAAGAAGGGACTTGCTTTTTTTTTTTTTTTGAGACGGAGTCTCGCTCAGCCTTCCAGGCTGGAGTGCAGTGCAGTGGTGAGATCTCGGCTCACTGCAACCACCATCTCCTGGGTTCAAGCGATTCTCCTATCTCAGCCTCCTGAGTAGCTGGGATTACAGGCACTCGCCATCATGCCTGGCTAATTTTTGTATTTTAGTAGAGACGGGGTTTCACCATGTTGGCCAGATTGGTCTTGAACTCGTGACCTCAGGTGATCCACCCTCCTTGGTCTCCCAAAGTGCTAGGACTACAGGTGTGAGCCACTGTCCGCGGCACTTGCTTTTCTTCTTTTTGCTTCTTGTTGGCTTTTTGTTGGCATCTAGTCCTCTCCCTGCTCCTCCAAGCATCGCTCCAGCAGCAGCAGTTCCTTTCTTTGGCAGAAGCAGAATCCACTTTGCAGTTTTCCTGGTATTTGCAGAACCAGCTGAATAAGACCTTGTCAGAGACACCAGCACCAGTGGGCCACAGTGCTCCCCTTTCAGAGGGGTGGGGTAAAGTCTTGAAACAATGACTCCCAGCTCCCTATTCAAGGTTGTCCTTCATTAACGAATCTTATGTTCCCATCACACTACTTCCTGGATTTGGGAAAGGTGGATGAGAGTCAATGTGTAGACACGAGAGGCTACTTTGAATCTAGTGTTGGGCTGGTTTGGAGTAAAGAGGAAATGCAGGAGAAATGGAGTGCTGGTTGGTGGTGCCATTAGTTAAGGTGAGACCATGGGATACCGTAGAGAGCAATTAGAAAGGGGAGTAAAAATGAGGGGAAGGGTACAATATAGGGGGAGAGAATTGAGAGCAAGGAAGGAACAAAAGGCTAGAGGCAAACTAAAAAACAGGCAATACTGTGCTGAAATGAAGTTGAGAGACTGGGCCAGGCATAGTGGCTCATGCATGTACATCCTAGCATTTTGGGAGGCTCAGGTGAGTGGATCACTTGGGCTTAGAAGTTTGAGACCATCCTGGGAAACATGGTGAAACCCCGTCTTTACCAAAAATACAAAAATTAGCCAGGAGTAGTGGCGTGCACCTATGGTCCCAGCTACGTGGGAGGCTGAGGTGGGAGGATTGGTGGAGCCTGGGAACTTAAGGCTGCAGTGAGACATGATTGCGGCACTGCACTCCAGCCGAGCAAGACCCTGTCTCAATTTAAAAAAAAAAAAAAAAAAAGGCTAGGCGCGGTGGCTCATGCCTGTAATCCCAGCACTTTGGGAGGCCGAGGTGGGTGGATCACCTGAGATCAGAAGTTCAAGACCAGCTTGACCAACATGGTGAAACCCCATCTCTACTAAAAATACAAAAAATTAACCCGGCCTGATGGCAGGCGCCTGTAATCCCAGATACTCAGGAGGCTGAGGCAGGAGAATTGCTTGAACTCAGGAGGTGGAGGTTGCAGTGAGCAGAGATCACAACATTGCACTCCAGCCTGGGCGACAAGAGCAAAACTCTCTGTCTTAAAGAAAAAAAAGAAAAGAAAAAAGAAATTGAGAGACTGACAAGTCACCATTAATATTTAGGTATGTCTCCTTATAATCTGTTTTGTACGCTTTTTATATACTTATTCAATTTTAGATTCTGCCTTTTTCACTTAACATTACAACGAAAGCATTGCCTCTTGTTACAAATTATTCACCAACATTGTTTTTAATGACTTCTTAAAATCCAGTTCTTTGGTTAGATCATACTTTATTTAACTATTTCTCTTCAGATGACCATGCAGGTTGTTTTAAACATACATTAAAATAATTTCATGGCTATTTCTGTGGAAAAACTTTTTATGTATTTCAGATTGTCTCCTTAGGATATATTTGTCAAAACAGAATTACTGGGTCAAATACTGTGGATATTTTAAATCTTAATTTTTGTAATCTTAATTCTTACTCAAATTTTTACAGATCCATAATCCTTTGTCCACAATCCCATAATCCAAGAAGCACTGAAAATTGAAAGCTTTTTTATATTTTACCTTTTATCATTTAGCAGCAAAACCTGAGTAGAACTGATGTGAGATGATTTACAGACATTAATTTTCCCACTTAGTATGAATATTTATGTTTTTCAGAAATATTAGTGCGTTTGATTAAGAGGCACTATCTCAGAACCCACTCAAAGTGTTAGGTAATTAAGTATTATTTATGTCAACTGCCTTTTGAAAATTCCCAAATGCCTTACTTATAAAACACATCCAGCTTTAAGGGTTTCGGGTAAGGATTGCGAACCTGTACCAGGAGTGTTATAAGAAGGCACTGGATATGTTAATTTACATATGCATATATATATATTTGCTGAACTTGACACTAGTATTATGGGCTGAATCATGTATTTCCCTCCCCCAAAATTCGTATGTTTATGTCCTAACCCCCCAGCATCTTAGAATGTGACTGTATTTGGAGTCTTTAAAGAGTCTTTAAAGATGTGATTAAATTAAAATGTGGTCATTAGGATAGCCCTAATCCAATTACTAGTATCCTTATAAGGAGGGGAGGTTAGGACACAGACACACAGAGAGAAGACCACTCGAGACAGAGCAGGTCATCTACAAGCCAAGGAGTGAGGCCTCAGAAGAAATCACCCTGCTGTGCTGACATTTGTTTTTTTTTTTTTTTTGGATGGAATCTCGCTCTGTCACCCAGGCTGGAGTACAGTGGTGTGATCTCAGCTCACTGCAAGTTCCGCCTCCTAAGTTCATGCCATTCTCCTGCCTCAGCCTCCCAGGTAGCTGGGACTACAGGTGCCTGCCACCGCGCCTGGCTAATTTTTTTGTATTTTTAGTAGAGATGGGGTTTCACCGTGTTAGCCAGGATGGTCTCGATCTTCTGACCTCGTGATCTGCCAGCCTCGGCCTCCCAAAGTGCTGGGATTTCAGGCGTGAACCACTGCGCCTGGCCACCTGCTAACATCCTGACTGCAGACTTCTAAGTTTCAGAACTGTGAGCAAATATATTTCTGTTGTTTATACCACCTAGTCTGCAGTACTTTGGTATGGCACTCTAGAAATCAAATACTGCACAACTGGTGACATATAACTTTTATAACTAACAAAATTAGATACCAGTCAACCAAACAAAAACCACACAAATCCATCTTTCAAAACATGATTGGTTTTACCATTGTAGCTTACTATTATACTTGGAGCTCCTGCTCTTAGGGAAGGTTTATAGCTCATTTCTCCCTTAGGTACCCCATTTTCTCTCAAATTCCAGTTAATAAACAAGAGGGTACTTCTCATTTCAGGTATTAGCTCCTGTTGCCTAATAACTGTATACAACATCAATACATAGTTTTTATTGCTGTTATTATGTTTGGCTAATAAACTCAAGACTAACCAGAAGATCTATGGCCTCTGAGATCCTGCTGTCTCCTTTTTTTAATTTTTAATTTTCTGAGACAAGGTCTCACTCTGTTGCCCAGGCTGCAGTGCAGTGGCACTATCATAGCTCACTGCAGCCTTGATCTTCTGGGCTCAAATGACCCTCCCAAGTAGCTGGGACTACAGACGCGCACCACCACACCAGGCTAATGTTTTTTTTGTTTTTTTTTTTTTTATTTTTTTTTATTTTTTTTTTATTTTTAGTAGAAACGAAGTTTCGCTATGTTGCCCAGGCTGGTGTTGAACTCTTGAGCTCAAGAGACCCTCCTGCCTTGGCCTCTGAAAGTGCTGGGATTATAGGTGTGAACCACTGTACCTGGCCCACTGTCAGTCTCTTGATCTAAGAAAGACTCTCAATGTTTTTATTCATTCTCCAGAGAGAACAGATTTCTGTTCACCCGTGCACAGAATCACATGCACAATTTCAGTACCTACTTCAGTCTCTCCTAGGAAGTATATTGGAATGGGAACGGATATTATTATATCAATGGCCTAGGGATTACTTTAATTTCAATTTATTTATTTTATAGAAACAACTCCTGCCATGTTGCCTACGCTGGAGTGCAGTGTCTATTCACAGGCATGATCCCACAGCTGATCAGCATGGGAGCTTTTTGTTTTTGTTTTTGCGATGGAGTCTCACTCTGTCCTCCAGGCTAGAGTGCAGTGGCGCAATCTCAGCTCACTGCAACCTCTGCCTCCCAGGTTCAAGCAATTCTCCCTGCCCCAGACTCCCAAGTAGCTGGGATTGCAGGCGTGTACCACCATGCCTGGCTAATTTTTGTATTTTTTAGTAGAGATGGGGTTTCACCATGTTGACCAGGCTGGTCTCGAACTCCTGACCTCAGGTGATCCACCCACCTCAGCCTCCCAAAGTGCTGGGATTACAGGTATGAGCCACTGCACCTGGCGCTGCACAGGAGTTTTGACCTGCTCAGTTTCTGACTTGGGCCAGTTCACCCCTCCTTAGGCAACCTGGTGGCCCCTCACTCTTGGGGAGTCATCATATTGATGGTGAACTTAGTGCGGACACCCGAATAGATTAGTACACTACAGCCCACAGCTCCTGGGTTCAAGTGAGCCTCCCTGCCGCCTCAGCTCTCAGCTTCCTCAGTAACTGGGGAAAAAAACAGCTTTACCTTTTTTTTTTTTTTTTTTTTTTTGACAGAGCTTCATTCTGTCACCGAGGGTAGAGTGCAGTGGTGTGATCTTGACTCACTGCAACCTCTGCTTCCTGGATTCAAGCGATCCTCCCACCTCAGCCTCCCGAATAGTTGGGACTACAGGTGCATGCCACCACACCCGGCTAATTTTTGTATTTTTTGTAGAGACAGGGTTTCCCCATATGGCCCAGGCTGGTGTTCAACTCCTGAGCTCAATATATTCACCCACCTCAGCCTCCCAAAGTGTGGGGATTACAGGCATGAGCCACTGCGTCTGCCCTCATTTACCTTTTAAAAATTAAGGTAAGGACAGGCACAGTGGCTCATGCCTGGAATTCCAGCACTTTGGGAGGCTGAGGCAGGAGAATCGCTGGAGCCCAGAAGTTCAAGGCTGTAGTGACCTATGATGGCACCACTACAGCGCAGGCAGTAGAGTGAGACTGGCTCACACACAAAAACAAACAAACAACAACAAAAAAGTAAATAATCAGAAAACTTCAACACTTTATTGTTAAATTGTTAAAACGATTGTTAGTGTTTGTCACTTTACAAGTGACCCTAATAAATTACATTTCTAAAGTACTGAATTCTGTTAATGTATTGAAAAGACACCTGATTGCATAAGAACCTAGGCCACTCTAGTAATAAAATCTTTATTCTCCACAACAGCCACTCTTACAGCTAGTAGAGAAACACTTTAGGAAAGGTGTGTTTTTTTGTGGTGAAATGGCAGGAATAGCTCTTGTACTGCTGTCTCCATGTAAGCCTAGTAGTGGCAGATTTTTTTTTTTTTTAAGAGAAACACCAATAAATGGGAGGCAGTTGGTATAGTGCAAGGGCATGTGATTCTGTGCTCCACATAAACTAGGTTCCTTGTTCATCGACAAGGATGTGTGGAGTTGTAAAGTTCATTTTGAAGGATAAATGTTAATTCTGGCATTTATTGACCATCCACTGCAAGCAATATGCCTAACAGTTTGTAAATCCCAATATGAAAGAAAAAAATCTCATTCAAGAATTGTAACACAAGTGAACGTATTGATTATTTATTATAGAAACAGGGTCTTGCTATGTTGCTCAGGCTGGTCTTAAACTCCGGGGCCCAAGTTATTTTCCTGCCTCAGCCTCCCAAGTAGCTGGGAATACAGGGGCCTGCTAACCTGGCTATAAGTGGATGTATTTATTCTCAGAATATTTATTGAGTGCCCACTATGTGTCACACTGTTCTAGAGGCTGGAGATGCAGCAATAAAGACAATAAAAGTTCTTGTCCCTTTTGTTCATGATTTAGAGGTGCGGCTTACTTTTTAGTGACAGAGGTTACAATCTAGTGAAATGGTGATTTGCAACATGGGGGATTTTTAGAGTGCTTGATTTAGTTTTCTTTTTATTTAAAAATACATTGTTGCCATCACTTTTGCAAGTGGGGTAGTTCTTATCAGTCTCTTTGAAGATCCATCCAGTTGAGGCATTTAAAAACATCACAATGCTTTAGACTTGTAAGAGACCTTAGTTGTGACAGTAGTTTTAACTCCTTTATTTTACATATGAAAAAAAGGAAGTGATTTAGCTGAGTTTACCCACTGCATTACTGAGAGGTTAAAGACTAGGCCTCAAATCTCGTTCTCTTGTATACGTTCCTCAATCATATTCCTCATGGTTCCTGGTTTCCGAATTCGGGTCTGAATCATGAGAAGCTACATTTTCAAAAAGTACAGATGGTACAATGAGTTTAGAGGCTGCTATGTAAATGGAGTGATTTGGTTAATCAGAAAGAAGGCTCGGTGAAAGACATTCGTCTCAGGATACCTGAGCTCTAACCCTGGCCTATTCATTAAAGAAAAACCATTTAACCTGGGCCCTAACTTCCTTGTCTTTAAAATGAAGGGCTAGACTATGGATTTACAATGGCTTGACTTACGATTTTTCTACTTTACGATGGGTTTATCGGTGTACCAAATGCATTTTCGATTTACAATATTTTTTATTTAAGATGGATTTATCGGGAAGTATCACCATTCTAAATCGAAGAGCATCTGCAGTCGATGAGGCCATGTGCATAGTACTTTGAGTCCTTTAAAATTACGTATCTACGTACAGGGATTTACAAAGTGCCTGGCATATAGTGCTAAAAAAAATATTATTTATTTATTTAGAGGCGGAGTCTTGCTCTGTTGCCCAGGCTAGAGTGCAGTGGCACCATCTTGGCTCACTGCACCCTCCGACTCCCGGGTTCAAGCAATTCTCTCTGCCTCAGCCTCCCGAGTAGTTGAGATTACAGGCACCCGCCACCAGGTTAATTTTTGTATATTTTTTAGTAGAGACGGGATTTCGCCAAGTTGGCCAGGCTGGTCTTGAACTCCTGACCTCAGGTGATCCGCCCGCCTCGGCCCCCCAAAGTGCTGAGATTACACACGTGAGCCACTGCGCCTGGCCAAAAATTGTTATTTTATTATTAATCGCACAACAATCTCATATAGATGCCATTCAGAAGATGAAAACTTTGAGAATTACAGAAATTAAGCAATACTTTCAAGATCTATCAGCTAAGAAACAGGGGAAGCAGGCTGAGAACCCTGGACTTCTGACTGTACCATTTCCTTTGTAGTTTAGCTATGAAATTATCATTTTACATGAATTCAGAATTGATGTAAACCTAGAAAGATGGACAGAAACAGCACAGTTAAAGAGGGATCTAGTTGATGCAGAAGTAGCCCATGTGCATTGGCAGGAGGCAGCTTTTCTCATGGGAGAGGGATGCAGAGGTAGGGAAAATGTGAAGCCTTTAAATGCCAGGCTAAGGAGTGTGGGAGTCGTTAGTGGTTCTTGATCAGAGTGGTGGCATAATATTAACAGCATTTTATTATTCATCTAGTTGTGGATTACTGAATAGATTGGGGAGGTGGAAGTGGAGTTCAGAGACCAGTTTGATGGCTGTTGCTGGAGTCTGGAGTATGAGGACCTTTATTTAGTATATTGAGGTAAAAGAGACCTGGGAAGGTGTTCTTTTGTTAGCAGACAGCGTTGAGGGCACAGGCAAACTCCTTATATTTAAAAAGGCCTTATGAGTATGTATTGGGTTTCTTTCAAAAGCAGCTACTGCAGAGGCCTGAGAGGCCAAAAGGGCGCCTTTGGAATTAAAGCAGAGTTAGACTACTGGCTTTGTCATTTTCTAATTATGTAGCCCAGAGGAAGTCACCTAACCTCTCTTGAGTCTTGATTTTGATTCCTGTAAGTGAGGGGTGACAAGCCCTACTTGTTAGAGCATCTGTGTAGTGCTTTAAGGCATCCAGCAATGGCGCTGCGTGTTAGTTCCCGCCTTCCCCGGTGTCCTGCAGGCGGGGACTGAGTAGTTAAGGACGGCGGAGGCCAGGAAAGTCGGTCTACCTGGAGACCCCGGGCTGGCACTTCTGTCCAGACCTGGACAGGTCTCCGAACGCCGGCCGGTCCCACCTTGGACCAGGTTTCGCACGGCAAGACTGAGCATCCCAAGCCAGTCGGTGGGACAGACGTTTTCCTCCTCAGAGGGGCTCTGGAGCGCGCAGCAGTCCCTGGCAGCCGTGGGTACCGAGACGACGACCGGGCAACAGTGCGGAGAGGCAGCGCCGGCTCCCGAGGCCGCTGCGGCCACCTCCGCACCGCCCGCCGGCGAACTCGCAGCGGGTGCTGGGGCCGCGCTGGCCGCGTTTGAAGTCTCCGGCGCGGCCGCTGGTTGGCGGGCGCGGGTCACGTGCGCCCAGGCAGGAGTTTCCCCGACAGCTGGAGGCTGCGTGGGATCAGGCGGCGGTTCCCGAGCGCGGCGGTGCGGCCTTCCCCGCCCCCTCCCTCCCTCTTCCCCCGCCCGCTTCCGCCCGGCTTATTATCCTCCTTATTGACAAACAGAGCGGCTGCGGCGGCGACTCTCGGCGTGCGTTGATACCCAAGCCATGGGAGACAAGAAGAGCCCCACCAGGTAACAGCGCCCGGGCCCCGGGGCCCGGACTGTGCGGGCGGCAGGGCCCTCGTGCAGGGCTTCGGGTGGCTGCCTCGCTCGCCGCCCGGGCACCGGGGCGAGCACGGGGGCGGCGCCGCTGGTGTGCGAGTGCTGCCGCGTGAGGGGGCCGGCGCCGGCCGCCCCACAATGGAGCCGCGATGGCGGCGGCTACCGGAGCGGCAGCCCGGGTGTCAGAGCGGCTGTGGCGGCGGCGAGTGCCGCCGGGCTCGCGCCCTGCCTCTTCCTGACTTCCTTCCCCCTTGGAGCCGGAGCGCGGCGCGCCGAAGGCCCGCCGGGGGCCCGCCGGGCGGGGGTCGCGGAATTGGGGCGGGGGGCGGGGCGGGGGCGGCCGCGGGGCCGGGGCGCCGGGCGCGGCCTGCTGGTGACCCCGCGCCGCGTCGTGTCCGGGTTGTGTCCTGCAGGCCGAAGCGGCAGCCGAAGCCGTCCTCGGATGAGGGTTACTGGGATTGTAGCGTCTGCACCTTCCGGAACAGCGCCGAGGCCTTCAAGTGCATGATGTGCGATGTGCGGAAGGGCACCTCCACCCGGTGAGTCCCAGGCCTGCCCCGCGCGCCGCCAGCCGGCGGGGTGACGACCAGGGGACGCCCCTGCGGCTGCCACCCCCTCCAATGACATTCGCGGACCCGGCGGGGGGAAGCGAGACGAAGGTGGCTGTGGCGATAGGAACTGGGTCACATTGATCGCAACCCAGGCGATGGTTTGCGGTGAGGGGTAATTGAAGAGGCTGTACAGTTTTTTGCTTCCAAGAGAGAATAAATTATTTATGGGAGGCATTAGCTACTGCGATTTAATTCGTATCGCCGGGTGTAATGTCCCTCTCCCCACTCTGGGTATAAAAATGTTGGCTGCATTGTTGTGTTAGTGTGTAGGGATCAAGGAAAACCCATAAAATCCTCTTTAGGAGCAAAGGATGTAATTTAATTTCGTTCCTAAAAAAAGAAAAGTATCTGCAGAATACACAATATATTAAACTTCTTTTCTATATGGACTTCTGGAAGGGTCAGATCAAGGTTTTATTTAGTGTTTTTATTCCAGTTCTGTAATATTTTATAAATAAGTAGTTGGAGATGAGCCCAGTCACAGAAACAGATTTTTACCGAAAGTACCTGCATATCTTTGGTTTGATTAAATGGCAGTCTCTTAGACAAATGAGATAAAAAGATCTCTGCCTATTTTCAGACTTTATTTATTGTAAGCTTGCAGTATAATAATTCTGTCTTTTAAAAAACGACTTTGAATTAAATGGATAAAGAAAATCATCCAGGAAATTCAGTCTGGCATTCTTAATCTGTCAGCACTTAGTTATTGAGCTCCTTGATTTTTATAGGAAGGTACCCTTTGAATTAAATATAATCCTGTGATTTATTACTTAGTATGTAGAGAAGATATATATTTTGATGTTACAAAGTTCATTAGAAACTAAACTATAACAATAAGCATACTAATCTTACTGTTGCTTTAAAAAAGAGGGCATATATAATATTGACATATGCAAATATTCAGTAGACGTTAGATTTCTAAAAAATGAGATCTTGATTTTTTTTAAAACACTTTACAGAATTTTATTAAGTTTGAAATGTAGAGACAGGAATGGTTGACAATAACTTATTTGAAAATTTTCTCAGTGAAGCTCGCTGGTTTTGATATGCTTTTTTTTGTAAATATTATATGCTTTTTGTATATTCCCACAATGGATAAAATATTTTGTTCATTTTTCATATTCAAAAAGCAAACTTTCAAACATACTCTAAATTTAAGGGATTACAACAAAACATTCCAAAAAGAAAAACGTATATACTAAAATGATTGTGGTTACTAATTTTGGACCCATTTATTAATTCTCATTTACAGTGGATAAAATATTTTGGACATTTTTTATGCTTAGAAAGCCAACTTTTAGACATAACGCTAAATTTAAGGGATTACAACAGAACATTCCAAAAAGAAAAAAAGCATTTGCTAAAATGATTGTGGTTACTATTTTTGGACCCGTGAATTGTGACTTAAGTATTTTGAAAAGCAGAGTATCTTAATGGCTGTGTAAGGTTGGAGTTGGTTTAGAGTGTATTTGTATATCCGTGTTAGTACTTTGTGCTTTTTAAAATGCTCAGTAAGCAATATTTAGAAAATTTGTTTTTTTGGGGCAGGAACATTAAAGTGGAGACAATTATTATAATCTTGATCTCTGGTACTATATATTATTGCTTTTTGTTGTTCCCTCTCTATTTTCTTGTAGCCATTAGAAAAATACTGAAACTAGAAGAGCCTATATGTTTATTTGCAGGGACAGCAAGGAAGGGGGGAAGCTGGTGTCCTACTCCACAGCCAGTCTTGGGGTTAGAGGAACCCTGAGAAATAGAGTAGGTGGTGGCAGCTCAGAAGAGAAGAAACAGGCTGAATACCTGGCACCTGGAAGAAGAAGGAATATAGTACACAGGGGAGTTGGCCCAGGACAGAGAAGTGGGCCTAGTTTAAAAGAGGCTTGAGGCCCACCTGGGGGCCCCTGACTTTTTTTTTTTTAACCGGTGCATCCGAGCTCTTGTAGATCCAATTTTTAGTGGTGGAAACATTACTTGAGGAGGACTCAGAGAAGCATTGTCATTTGGATTGAAACTGAAGAGGCTCTGGGCAACTCACCAGAAATCTAAGGGACACTGTGTTCCTGAAAGTAAGTGTTCTACACTACGACCCTCTCAGCTTCTGCCTTCCTCTCTCTGAATTGTCTCTTCTCTTTTGATTTTGGCTCTAAGTTAAACCTAAGAGCTCTAATTTCTGTTATCTGTTATTTTCCTAGTGGTTTCTGAAATTCAGGGTAGAATCCATGTTTGTCTAGAACAGTGTGGAACAGGGTATTGTTAATAGAGAAGATATTGATTGCACCACAGAATATTAATATTTTTCCTCTCGGGTAATGTTAGAAAAACAAAATTAAAGGACTGCAGAATGCTGTTGAGAAGCAAAAGTTTCAGTAGTTGGAAGGAATAATTCTCCATAATTGACATAGTAATTAACAGGGTAATTTCCAGAGTAAGGTTGGCAAGTACTAAAGCTGGGACTGGATAGCTGCAGAGCAGAAGGATGCAGTTTGCTAATGTTTTGTTTGTGTGACCCATGAATGGGATTTGAATCCTTTGGGTCAGACTGACCTTTGAACTGATTCTGCCTCATTGCCAAATGTTAGGCCAAGTCTAAGCCATTTTAGACATTTGAAAAACTTTTTTCTTTTTAAACCTGCGGAGAAGATTGAGTCCTTGTTCTACCTTTAAAGTCTTTTTTTTTTTCTTTCTTTTTTCTTTTTTGAGATAAGATCTCATTCTGTTGCCCAGGCTGGGTTGCAGTGGCATCATCCAGGCTCAGTGCAGCCTCGAACTCCCAGGTTCAAGGGATCCTCTCACCTCAGCCTCCCAAGTAGCTGGAACTACAGATGCATGCCATCACGTGTGGCTAATTTTCTTATTTTTTGTAGAGATGGGGGATCTCTCTGTGTTGCCTAGGCTAGTCTCAAACTCCTGAGCTCGAGTGATCCTCCCACGTTGGCCTCCCAAAGAACTGGGATTATAGGAGTGAGCCACCATTCTGGTCCCTTTAAAGTTTTTATTGACAATATTTTTTTTTTCTTTAAGGAATATTAAGTTCAAATTCTTTATATTGCAACAGAAGCCCATTTCCTTTCGCTATATCCATGGTAGGCCATGTGTTTCTATAGAATGAAGTTACATTCATGGCATGTATTTCAAAATAAAACAATTTGTTGTAGCTTCAGTTCCTCAACTTTTAATTTTATTTTATATTTTGGGGTACATGTGCATGTTTGTTACTGGGTATATTGCAGAGTCAGGGAATTGGGCTTCTAGTGTACCCTTTATCCAAATAGTGAACATTATATCCAACAGGTAATTATTCAGTCCCTCACTCCAAAATTTTTTACATTGTGCTTTTGTGAGAGAAACAGTAGTAAATGTCAAACTGACAGGAAAATTTTTAGAAGGAAAAAAATTCCACGGTGACAAATTATTTTCAAGATGCTGCACAGTGTTTATATCTGAAGTTTCTTTTCTTTCTTTCTTTTTTTTGGGGGGGGGGTGGTGCAGAATTTGAGACAGAATCTTGCTCTGTCGTCCAGGCTGGAGTACAGTGGTGTGACCTCGGCTCACTGCAACCTCTGCCTCCCAGGTTCAAGCAGTTCGCGTGCCTCAGCCTCTGTGGTAGCTGGGATTACAGGTGCCCGCCACCACGCCAGGCTAATTTTTGTATTTGTAGTAGAGATGGGGTTTCACTATGCTGGCCAGGCTAGTCTCAAACTCCTGACCTCAGGTGATCTGTCTGCCTTGTCCTCCCGAAGTGCTGGGATTACAGGAGTGAGACACCATGCCCAGCCTATCTGAAGTTTCTTATAAGGCAAGAAATGTCCCAAATATAAATGCAAGGAACTTTAGGAAATTAAGGATCATTCTTGACTGGGCCTAGTGGCCCACATGTGTAAGCCCAGCACTTTGGGAGGCTGAGACAGGAGGATTTCTTGAGGCCAGGAGTTTGAGACCAACCTGGGCAACACAGTGAGCTCTTGTCTCTACTACAAATAAAAAAAATTATCTGGGTGTGGTGGTGCACGCCTGTGGTCCTAGCTACTCAGGAGGCTGAAGTGGGAGGATCCCTTGAGCCCCAGAGTTTGAGGTTACAGTGAGCTGTGGTCATACCACTGCATTCCAGCCTGGGCAACAGAGTGAGACCCTGTCTCAAGAACAAAAACCATTCTGAATCATCAGAGAAAATGAAATATTAAATATTAAGGATAGTCTGTATGAGGGTGATAATCAATGTGTGATGATGAAATTAAGACTGGTGTCTTATTGCTACTTCACCTAGGAGTGGATGGTTACTTTGCTTAATTCAGGTAGCAAATACTTAGAAATGAAAATGATAGAATTATTGGTTTGGGTTTTAAACTGTGGTCTAAATGGTTCATACCAGGCTTTCAAATGTAACAGGTAATGTTACATTTTCTTAAGAGGATATTGTAACAGTCCTTTAGGTTTCTCATAGGTGTTATTTTAGAGAGCTATGAAAAAGATTTCACATAGTAGAAAGAGTAGAAAAAAATCTTTTCTTTTTGTGACAGAAAAGATTTCACATAATAACTAGATGTTATTCTAGTGTGAGTTTGGTAACCTGGGTTCATATCTCATTTCATATCAACCATTTCAACATTCAGCATTCTGCAAATGTTTATTGAGCATCTTATTTAAGGGCTGAGTTGGATACTAGACATACTGTGGTGAGCAGAATGGATTTTTTTGTTTCTTTAAAATTTTACGGTTTTGCAAATCAGAACCACTTTAACTGTACCAAGCTCTATATGTGAGGTTTAGTGTTAGTAGATCTTTCCTTTAAGTGTAGGCTGAAGAGGTGGAACTTTTTCATTAAAAATATATATTGTTTATAACTGAACACAGTATTATCAGTATCATGGTTAGGTAAAAAGAATGAGTTATTTCAGCTTCTGTTAAAAGCAAACTATAAAATTCACATTCTGAAAGAAGCTTAAACCAACTACCATCTGGTAGAAATCTTTT
This sequence comes from Piliocolobus tephrosceles, assembly GCF_002776525.5. Lineage (NCBI taxonomy): Eukaryota > Metazoa > Chordata > Mammalia > Primates > Cercopithecidae > Piliocolobus > Piliocolobus tephrosceles. Next base: position 39,093,633 of record NC_045443.1, on the reverse strand, counting down.
CAGCATCGTTGTTTTCTTGTCATACTTGCTTTCTATCTTCAAATTGGAGGTTTGGCACTGATTCTCCTAGACCTTTTGTGTAGGAATGGGAGAAAAAAATTGAGGACCATCTACGTAAGTCCTTTTTAAACAAATGCAGGGTTCCTGAGCCCCCTCCTGTCTATCTGAGGAGCCTTTCTAGCAACCATTTAGTTGTTCAGAGACTCCTTATTCTAGGAGGTTTCTTACTTGTTTGTTTTTTGTCCACTGTCTTAGAGGACTCACACTGGTTAATTGTATGTGGGTAAATTTTACAAGTGATTAGTGTTTGTATAGTCCGGATATCAGAGTGGTTTTCAAAGTATAGTCTGAGGGACACTGAGAGTCCCTGATATCTTTTTAGTTGAACCTTTCTATGAGGTTCACACTGTTTTTATAATAATATGAAGATGTTATTTGCTTTTTTCAGTGTGATGGTGCAGAGGCAATGGTGGGTAAAACTGCCAGCACTTTAGCGTGAATCAAAGCAGTGGCACCAAGTTGCTATCTTCATTGTAATATTCACCACCATGTACATGAATGCAGTAAGAATAATGCCAGTTTGAATTAAGAATATCCTTGAAGCAGTAAAATTTACTAATTTTATTACATCTCATATTTTAAAAAATATTTTGTCTGACAAAATGGGAACTACACATAAAGCACTTACACTGTATACCAAAGTATAGCAGTTAAGGGAAAGCACGTGTGTAGTTTGTCTTGCAAGCAGAACTAGTCTTTTTGTCATACATCATTTTTACTTGAAAGACTACCTGAAATACCATAGTTATTCAGACTTGGATATTTAGCATATATTTTCTTGAAAGTGAATATATTCAAGAAGTATATCACTTCAAGGAAAACATTTGAGAGTATATGTTGCCAGTGATAATCACTCAAGTGAAAATTAGAATTTTTGAAAATTTGTAGCAACAATGAGCTTTAGAGTTTCTGTGTATAAAGACTTTTATGAGAAGATTAGTGGTGATATCAATGAATGTAATTTTTGACATTTTACCATGGAATGTGTCAGCATTTGGAAAATACGCATAACTCAGCAAACAAATTGTTCCTAGTTACCAATGTTTGATTTTATAAAACTGTAATGGGTAATCCATTCGAAGTACAAAACACCAACAGATTTTAAGGGAACACTATAAACTTCATTGATGTGGTTTCAGATTTCACATTGCACTAACCTTTGAGAAACAACTGTTTTTATGTAGTATCAAAGAATAACAGCTGTAATTATCAAAAAATGCTATTAAGCTACTTATCTCTTTTCAACTATATATCTGTGAGAGTGCAGATTTTCTTAATATTTTTGGACTAAAACAGCGTATTGCAACAAATTGAATGCTGAGACAGATGTGACAATCCAGATGTCTTCTACTAAGCCAGATGTTAGAGGTTTGCAAAAATATACAGTGCCACTCTTCACACAAAATATCTTTGTTTTGGAAAATAATAAGTTCTTAAAATAATAATATGTCATTTAATATGTGATGTGTTTATTTTTTAAATGAACTTATATATTTAGATTTTTATCAGTTTTTATTTCTAATATAGTAAACATCGATATATGACCCATATTAAGAAAAACAAAAAACAAAAACTCTCCTTCCTCGATGTCTCTAACACTCCTTTTTCATAGATTTCTATGTATATTTCTGAAACCCATTTCTGCGTCTCCAAACCTGTCATCTGTATATTCTCTACTTTGTATGTGGCATGAACTCCTTTCTGAAACCTCAGCTAGAAACCATCATTGTCTCAACTTTGATTCTAACTTGTGGTCATCCTTCTTGTCTTTTCTCTGGATTTTTCTCTTAAATCTATCCTTTTTCCAGTTTATGTAGTTACAGTTCAGAAGCCCATATCACTTCTCTCATGAACTGTTGGACAAATTGGTCTCTCCTTTGGAATGCTACTAACACTATCTTCATTGTCTTCTTTGAAACCTGTCTGATTATGTTGGTCCCTGTATATTAAAAAACAATTGAATCCTATTAGTGGCTGCTGAATAAAAGCTGAAATCCTGAGTATAGTGTTCAAGGCTATAATAATAATCTATCCCTAAACTACCTTCCTAGCTTCATTTCCTGCTGCTTATCCCAATCCTGTGTTGTATCAGCACTGAATTATTTTTATCATGTGGTACTTTTCTTTTTCTTTTTCTTTTTTTTTGGAGACAGAGTCTCGCTCTGTCGCCAGGCTGGAGTGCAATGGCACGATCTTGGCTCACTGCAATCTCTGCCTCCCAGATTCAAGCGATTCTCCTGCCTCAGCCTCCTGAGTAGCTGGGATTACAGGTGTGCGCAACCCTACCCAGCTAATTTTTGTATTTTTAGTAGAGACAGGGTTTCACCATGTTGGCCAGGATGGTCACCATTTCCTGACCTCGTGATCTGCCTGCCTCAGCCTCCCAAAGTGCTGTGATTACAGGTGTGAGCCACCATATGGCACTTTTCAAAGAGGCCCTCTAGGATTACTATCCCTCCACCCCTTAGTATCATACTGATTCTATGTAGTAGAGTCAGTCATGCACTCCATAATGACATTTTGGTCAGTGGGGGACCACGTATACAGTCCCATAAAATTATACTACTATATTTTTACTCTACTTTTTCTATGTTTAAGTACAAATATTTACTGTGGTGTTACAATTACCTGCAGCATTCAGTATAGTAACATCCTGTACAGGTTTGTAGCCTCAGAGCAATAGGCTCTACCATATAGCCTAGGTACGTAGTAGGCTGTACCATCTGGGTTTGTATAAGTACATTCTGTGATGTTCCCACGATGAAATCACCTAACGATGCATTTTTCAGAACATATCCCTGTCATTAAATGATGCATGGCTGTATGTATATGTAATTATTCCTGGCGAATCACTACATTGTAGTACAATTGTCTAGACACTTACCTGCCTTACAGGGCAGAGACCGTCTTACTCACTTTGGTATTCCTAGAAGCTAATAAAATACCTAAAGTATTGTAGATATTTGAATGTTTTCAATTAATGTTTAGGCAAATTTGACTATTGCTATGACACGTGATATTGCTTTTCCAATAATTTTGAACATTATGTTTGTAAAAATGTTATCAAACTTTTTTGTCTCTAAGTTGTAGGTATAAATCGTTTATTTATTTATTTATTTTCTGAGACAGGGTTTCACTCTATTGCCCAGGGTGGAGTGCAGTGGTGTGGATATAGCTTACTGCAGTCTCAACCTCCCTGGTTCAAGTGGTCCCCCCACCTTAGCCTCCCAAGTAGCTGGGACTATAGGAGTGTGCCACCACGTCTGGTTAATTTTTAAATTTTTGGTAAAGGGGGTATCTCCCTATGTTGCCCAGTCTGGTTTCGAACTCCTGGGCCAAAGCAATACTCTCACCTTGGTCTCCAAAATGTTGGGATTACAGGCATGAGCCACTGCACCCAACTGTTTTTTAGCATTATTTCAAGGCTGATATTGTACATGAACACCTTAGCATTTTTAAGGAACAGCTTTGGCAAGTTGTGTATTATTATTATGATCTCATTTGTGGGCACTTATTAGGTCTTATTTTTCAGATTGTTGAAGTTTATATAATATAGCTAAAAATGAAGTATTTCGTTACTAAAACTAATGAAGTCGTGAAAGTGTACAGCATATTAAGAAATATATTGTATATTCCATTGCTGCAAGGAGAATAAAATATCTACAAGGGATGTGAAGGATCTCTTCAAGGAGAACTACAAACCACTGCTCAAGGAAATAAGAGAGGACACAAACAAGTGGAAAAACATTCCATTCTCATAGATAGGAAGAATCAGTATTGTAAAAATGGCCATACTTCCAAAGTAATTTATAGATTCAATGCTATCCCCATCAAGCTACCATTGACTTTCTTCACAGAATTAAAAAAACTAATTTAAATTTCATAGGGAACCAAAAAAGAGCCTGTATACCCAAGACAATCCTATGGAAAAACAAAACAAAACAAATATCAAAGCTGGAGCCATCATGCTACCTGACTTCAAACTATACTACAAGGCTACAGTAACCAAAACAGCATGGTACTGATACCAAAACAGAGATATAGACCAATGGAACAGAACAGAGGCCTCAGAAATAACGCCACACATCTACAACCATCTGATCTTTGACAAACCTGACAAAAACAAACACTGGGGAAAGGATTCCCTCTTTAATAAATGGTGTTGGGTAACTGGCTAGCCATATGCAGAAAACTGAAACTGGATCCCTTCCTTACACCTTAGACAAAATTAACTCAAGATGGGTTAAAGACTTAAACATAAGACCTAAAACCATAAAAACCTTAGAAGAAAACTAGGCAATATCATTCAGGACATAGACATAAGCAAAGACTGTATGACTAAAACACCAAAGGTAACGGCAAAAAAAGCCAAAATTGACAGATGAGATCTTACTGAACTAAACAGCTTCTGCACAGCAAAATAAACTATCATCAGAGTGAACAGGCAACTTATAGAATTGGAGAAAATTTTTTGCCATCTGTCCATCTGATATCCAGAATATACAAAGAACTTAAACAAATTTATGAGAAAAAAAACCCCATCAAAAAGTGGGCAAAGGATATGAACAGACACTTCTCAAAAGAAGACATTTATGTGGCCAGCAAACTTGAAAAACTCATCACTAGTCGTTAGAGAAATGCACATCAAACTACGATGAGATACTATCTTATGCCAGTTAGAATGGCAATTATTAAAAAGTCTGGAAACAACAGATGCTGGAGAGGATATGGAGAAAAAGGAATGCTTTTACACTGTTGGTGGGAGTGTAAATTAGTTCAACCATTGTGGAATACAGTGTGGTGATTCCTCAGGGATCTAGAACCAGAAATACCATTTGACCCAGCAGTCTCATTACTGGTTATATACCTAAAGAATTATAAATCATTCTACTGTAAAGACACATGCACACATATGTTTATTGCAGCACTGTTCACAAAAGCAAAGACTTGGAACCAACCCAAATGCCCATCAATGATAGACTGGATAAAGAAAATGTGGCATATATACACCATGGAATACTATGCAGCCATAAAAACGATGAGTTCATGTCCTTTGCAGGGACATAGATGAAACTGGAAACCATCATTCTCAGCAAACTAACACAGGATCAGAAAACCAAACACCACATATTCTCACTCATAAGTAGGAGCTGAACAATGAGAACACATGGACACAGGGAGGGGAACATCACACACTGGGGCCTGTACTGGGGTGGGGGACTAGAGGAGGGATAGCATTAGGAGAATTACCTAATGTAGATGACAGGTTGATGAGTGCAGCAAACCACTGTGGCACATGTATACCTATGTAACAGACCTACAGGTTCTGCACATGTATCCCAGAACTAAAGTATAATAAAATAAATATATTGTATTCTTCACCTAAATTGTTAGTTTTCTTTTGAATGATTTTTAAAGTTAAGGTAGTTAAGGTAGACATCAAGGGCCTATCAGAAACTAAAATATATTATAAATGCATGCTTACTGGGAAAATATGCAATGAATTATGCTAGGATTACAAAATTGTGGATGAAACCCAATTCTAGCCTTTAAGGGTTTGAATTCTAGCACAGAAGATAGGTAATATTTGCTAGTGAGTAAATGCAAGGAGTTGAGAATGGATTTTCCAACATAATTCTAGTTTTTGGAGAAGTCTGTGCTTATATGAAATCAGTTATTGTTGTGGCTATTATTTATTTTACTTTAACATCTGGGATGCATGTGCAGAAAGTGCAGGTTTGTTACATAGATACACATGTGCTGTGGTAGTTTGCTGCACCTATCAACCCATCATTTAGGTTTTAAGCCTTGCATGCATTAGGTATTTGTCCTGATGCTCTGCCTCCCCTTGCCCCCCCACTCCCCGACAGGCCCCAGCGTGTGATGTTCCCCTCCCTGTGTCCATGTGTTCTCATTGTTCAGCTCCCACTTATGAGTAAGAACATTTGGTGTTTGGTTTTCTGTTTCTGTGTTAATTTGCTGAGAATGATGGTTTCCAGTTTCATCCATGTCCCTGTAAAGGACATGAACTCATCCTTTTTTATGGCCGCATGTGGCCATTATTAATAAAGCACTTTTGGTGGGGTGAGGTGGCTCACACCTGTAATCCCAGCACTTTCGCAGGCTGAGGCAGGAGGATTACTTGAGCCTAGGAGTTCAAGACTAGCCTGGGCAACATAGCGAGACCCCATCAGTACAAATAAATAAATATAAATAAAGCACTTTTGGTAAAATGTGCTTTAACATCGTTGCCAATTTCCAGTTTGATTACTGTCTCCCCTAAGAAATTTCAGCCAAATTATGTTCTTTGAAACAGCTGGCATTTCATTGCTGGGTAAAGCCTTTTCTTTATTCATTTGTGTATGTGTGTGTGTGTGTATTTTTTTTTAAAAGAAATTGCTGTTTTTAAGATGATAGTTATATAATTGACGTAAAATTTCAGTAGACTGAAACTTCCTACATAGTATGCTGGCTTTATATGTAACTTTGAAGGAAAGAGGAATAAGCAAAGAAACCTTTCACCCAACTATGATAGTTTTATGAACCTCTGTCAGACAACTCGGGTTTCAATCTAGGCTTTAATATTAATTCTGTGACTGGATTTTACCTTCCTCACCAGTTGCATAGGGTTGTTTGATGAGCAAATTAAAGTGTATATAGGAAAACATTCTGAGCACAGTAAAGCACTGCACAAGTGGCAGATAATGAAAGACACAGCTTTTACTGAGTTTCCAACACCAGAAACTACCAACAGTAACAAAAAAAAAAAAAAAAAAAAAAAAGAATTTGGCAGCAATAAATTACAAGCCACCATTTATTCTTTAACAGTAATGGCCACTATTTACTGAGCACTTACTGTGTGTCAGCCACTGTGATAATGGCTTTACCATTTAATCTTCTCAACAATGAGAATTAAAACCATTTAATCTTCTCAACAATGCTTTTGAAAGAAAAAAAATATGCTGGCGATCATTGCCAATATAACCAATAAAATAGATAACTTATGAAACATATATTAAACTTAATGTAGCTCTAGCATAAAATTATTTACAATATAGATGATTCCTGGGATGATTTTTCAAGTATTGAATATATATAAATTTAACGATCCTGCCCTTTTATGTAAGCACATTTGTGAAGTGCTTTACTGTATTGAGAGCGCTTTCCTCTATATCCTTCTATTTGCTCATCAAACCGTCCCCTGTATGGCTGGTGAGGAAGATGGTCCACTAGTCAGCGAATTAATGTTAGAGCCTAGATTGAAGCCTGGGTTATATGATTACTGGTTGATCTTTTCACTCCTTTGTCTTTAATAAAGAGGTTGATACAACTATACTAGTTGAATGAAAGGTTTTTTTGCTTATTTCTCTTTTCTTCAAGATTAGATATAGGGCCAACATACTTGGTAGAAAGATTATCATTCTGTGGAATATCAAGTTTTCATTCAAGGATTTGGTGAAACCTTAGTCTTTTTTCCTTTAAGGTATGTTTTCCTTAAATCTTCATAGCTTAGAATAATTATTTATTTAACAAATATTTGTTGAACACCTACAGTTTTTTGTTTATTGGCTTTCATGGTTGTTAAAACTGTACCTTTTGTTACATGAGCTGTGATTTATAATCATGTTTTAAAAGATTGTGTGTGTACTTCATTCTGTAATATTGTTTATTGTGGGAAATTACAGAATTACTGAGAAGTTTAGAGCTAAAAGGAACCTTTGAAGTGTTTCTGGAGTATTTAGTCACATCCTGAGCCAGACAAGTTTTTATTACTTGAAACCTTAATGATAGACGGATAACAGCATCTTCAGAGGGAAGATCTTGAGAGATTTGGAGTAGAGAGGCTTGTATTAAACTTTTGAAATGGACTGAGACTGCTACTGTTTTCAAAACCTTCTTGTTGGGATTTTCAGCTACGTTTGGAGGATTCTTAATTGTGGAACTTGGGGAACTAACATAATATTTAGCAATCTGCTGGTTGAGGTCTTTTCTATTTGTTGGAACTCATGGCTCTAGCCTCGTATCCTCTTGATAGATAAGAAAACAGGCCAGAAGTATTGTGACTTGGGTCAATAGTTGATCAGTGTGAGATTTAGAAATCTGAATTTCCAGTCCCTTAAAAAAAATTTTTTTTAAGAGACAGAGTCTTACTCTGTCACCCAGGCCAGAGTGTAGTGGTACGATCATAGCTTACTGTAACTTCAAACTCCTGGGCTCAAGCCTCAGCCTCCCAAGTAGCTAAGACTACAGGTGTGCTCCATCACACCCAGGTAATTTTAAAATTTTTTGTAGAGATGAGGTGTTGCTATGTTGCCCAGCCTGGTCTCAAACTTTGCCTCAAGCACCCCTCCTGCCTCAGCCTCCCAAAGTATTGAGATTACAGGTGTGAGCCACCATGCCTGGCCTCCAGTCCCTTTTTATAAGCTTGCTGTGGTAGCATTTAATTAAATTTGCTAGCAAGTAATTTCTTAAGGATTTCTTCTTCTTATTTTCCCTATACCTAAATCTGGTGGTATACCCCTTGACAGTTTCTAACATTAGACCTACTGCTTATAAATAATATAAGAACTTAAAAACAACCACTAAATGTTAAAAATCTAGGCTAATTGTATGGTGAATAAAGAATAAAATGACTTTTTTCCTATATTTACTAATATTTTTGAAGTACAGATGTTAACAAACTTAATTTTTATGTCTTTTATAACAACTTTTATTTTGCTGTATATCCTCACTTCTTTGATACCATAGTGTTTCTCAGGAGAAATACCAGTAAGTATATTTCTCTCTTTCATTTGTGATACAAATATTAAGAATCACTGATAATAATATAATCACTTTGATTATATGTGAATGTGTGAATGACTGGGTGTGTGTGTATGTATGATGTAAAGTTTGTATAGCTCCCTGACAATTTTTAGACATATGAATTAAACCATTTCATCTTTACGTGTTGTAACCCTGATCAGAGTTCCTTTGCACAACATTATACTTTACTTTTATAGAATATACTAGGGACAGTCAACCCAGAATGGCAGCAAGTAGATGATTTTTATGCCAGGGAGGTAGTTGCTCAACAGGTAAAGCTCTTGGTGCATTCGTGGAATAGGCAAAGTGATTTTGGGCTGCTTTCTTCTTTGTTCCATCCATTTTTGCTATTGATCTTTTGTCCCCCTAGATCCCAAAGTCTCTGCACTAATATTTATTTCTAGCCTACCTTCTAAAATGTTATGATTGCTTCACTTTTTATTTATTTCACCAACAGTTCTTCCTTTACTAGAATATCTTTTATGTTTTATTTAAGTCTGAATAAAGTAATTTTTCTAAATGCTAATGTAAAGAATCTGGGTTGTGGGGGGGATGGAATTTTATTTTTTCCTTAAGATAATAATTCTTTTTCTCATGATTATTGAAGTATTATGTATACATTAAAGATTTAAGGAAGTATAAGGAAGAAGATAGTAATGATTATCTTCATATTATCATTCCAGTCAGAAGTTAGCTACTTCTAAAATGTTGTGTTTCCACTCTGTAGTTTTGCATAGATATTAGCATTTAAAAGTGAAACTTGAGGTATCTCTCATTGGAAGAATGGGAAAAGAGTAGACTTTTTACCATTTTAGGACCCTCTCATGACCATTCTCACCTCATCTTGGTCCTCTAAGTCTCTGAGAAGTCCTCCAGTCTCTGAGAAGGCTCCAGTTTGTTTTGTCTTATTTAATTGAGCAGTTCTGAGTCTTATTTTTACCAGGGAACTTTGTTTTTCAATTTTAATATAGTGTGGAGATGTGCTGTTATGTAGGAGTTTGCTATCAAAGTGTGGTCCACAGACCAGTGGCGTTAGCATCACCTGGGAGCTTGTTAGAAACGTACAATCTCAGGCCTTACTGAGGACTTACTGAATCAGAACCTGCACTTTAATAGGATCTTTGGGTTATTTATATGCACATTAAAGTTTGAGAAACACTGCTCTCTTTTTTCCAGATAAGATAATGAGGTGGACAGGGGTCTGAAGTTTTCATCCCACTTAGAGCTGCTTTTTCCAAAGAGCTTTTCCCTCACGTTTTTGTGTGTGCATGTGTGTGTGCAGGCAGGGTTGTATGTATAGGTATGTGCTTGGCATGCATATGTGTACAGGAATGTGGGTATGTGGGCATCTCTCTGTGTCTATATCTCTGGTCCCCCTTTCTGTTTAGCAGATACTTCTTTGAATGAGCTTAATGAACTCTCATATCCAAAAATACTTTCTCTGTTATACCTCCTATCTCTTACCGCTGCTCCCAATATCTGTACACAGCTGTACATTCCTTCAACCAGCTCATCGAAGGACATGTTTGGGAAGCCTCCTGTGAAAGAGCAGGCTTCAGGAAATAAGAGGGTAAAGAGGAGAGAGGTTTGCCTGTTAGAATCAAGTAACAAGCTTTTTGGGGTAGAAGAGACCTGACTTTCCCTCAGGAGGGCCCAGTGGTTTCAAATTGTGTTGACTGGATCCCTGTGGTTTCATGGAATTGGCTCAGTGGGAGCAAGCAAGTGGGGCTCTGTGGTTGCCCACTTCACACTTCACTTCATCCAGATCATTTATACTATTATATATTTTATTAGGATTTCTCTTAATTTTTATTTTATGTGTTTTGCAAAACATTTTTTGTGGAAAATCACTGCCCTGTTTTACCACTCAAATTCTGTTCATCTCAGGCTAGGTTAATTGTGACTGGACTACCTACCGTCACATTTCAAAAAGAAGAGCTATTAGTGAGTTTTGTAGGGTGGCAGGAGAGATTTGAAGCTTTCTTTCTTGAAAGCCCTTTCTCTTTCCCTCCTTCCCTATATCTTTCCTTTTCTCCCCCTACTCATCTTCTTAGACACATTTGTTCTGTTTAAGGACCAAAATTAGTAAGGCTCAGAGCTGCGTAATCGACTGATTAAATTAGTAATGAGTACTATAACTTACAGATGAAACATTTGTTAAATTTATAATGCTGTCAAATAATACATTTTGATAACATTTAATAAGATTATTTTGGGAGACAACCATAATCCCAAAAGATACGGTCCTGAATGCCATAATCTCAAATGTTGAAATCTTGAAAAATCAACATCCTTAAAGTCTAAAATCCCCCAAATCACAATCCTAAAAGGTCAAAATCCCAAAAATGTATTCTGGAAAAAATAATACATTTTTTAAAAGACACATAGATTTTAAAAAGGGGATTTATTTGAGAAACAGATAAAAACAGAACAATTCATAGGCCATTTTATGCAGTAAAATAGGCAAAACATTTTTGCAAGCATAGATACTCAGGTATACTAACAGTCATGCAGATACAACAGTTAAAAGCAGGCAAACCATATTCATAAGTCAAAAAGGGAAATGTATAAATGCATATCACTGTGGTTGGTAATTGTGTGCACCCAGCTTTATAACTGCAGTAATCTGAAATACCGTGAAATACCTAAGCCTTGATGACATCGATAATCATCAATGTGTGTGTGTGTGTGTGTGTGTGTGTGTTTCCTAGTGGCCTCATGTAGACTGTCACATAAAAATTTGGACCTTACCAGTAAGTTTTAACGTCTAGAAAGTACTTTGGTAGTGTAATAGGAGTAAGCAGTATATATAGACTTAAGAATTAAGCAGGTGAAAGCAGAATTTTTTACTGTTTTCCATAGTTAAATAATACATCTGTTTTCAAGGTTGGGATTGTCTGAGCATGGTCGTGGTTTGTTTTAGGCCACTGTGCCCTTTTATGTATTATGCTGTTTCTTCGGCCCTCCACTTCCCCATCCTCCACAATTTCATGGTCTTTATGATCATTCAGGCTTCATCTCTGAAGGCTAAGCATTCCCTTGTCTCTAGGTCAGAATGAATGTCCTCTCAATTACTCTTAAAGCATTCTATGCTAAAAGTGATGATGTATTTACACAGTGTATTGAAAATATTTTGTGTTTGTTTCTTTCCTTCCTGAGGGCCATACCATTGGTCCATTATCACATTTCAGTTTAAATTCCCTCCTTGACATTCATATTCATGTGGTTTTTTGGTCGTAATTAAATATAAGTGATGAAATGAATTTAGCACATTTCTTAGTTAATAATAAGGATAATTGTAATAATATTAAAATTCTCAATGCCTATCACAATGCCTTGTGTAGGTACTGATAATACTTAAATGAACTGCAAAAGGCCCTTTATTATATATCTGATTCTGTTGCTGCTTTAAACTGCTTTCCACTGCTTGTTTTTTTAAGGAATATTTATGTAATTTCATATTTTTGTGAGTTAGTTGGAATATGTTTAATTATACCCATTTTACTGGATAGAAGAACTTACGTCGGTCTAAGCTACCTGCATGTTCAATTATCAGCAGTTTTAAAAATGTTTTCTTTTACCATCAATATAATGCATGATGGAAACCACAGCTGATAGATTTTATTCTCTCTTGTGTCATGCTTGCTTACTTGCTGAATCTTAACTAGAGGCAGAGAAACCATTTAGTGGCAGCCATTTTGATAGTCTAGGCAAGAGGCACTAATGTCCTGAACAAGGGGGATGCCAGATAGGAGAGAGAAATGAATGTATAGATGTGTTTAGGAGAGATCTGTAGGACTTGATGGTTGATTGGATATGGTTGTGGGAGGGAGGAAGTTGGGTTGTAGTGAAGGGGAGGTATCAAGGATGAATCTTAGGATTCTGGCTTAAGCAATTGAGTGAGTGGTGTGTGTTCTCACTGAGATAGCAAATAGGAAGACAGGTTTAGGGGAAGGTAATAGTTTACCTATAGATTTGTTGAATTTGGGGTGCCTGGGGAAAATCTGAGAGGGAAGATCTGTGAAGCAGTTTGGATATGTTGGGTAAGGCTTAGGAAGGAGGAAAGGGCTGTAAAGACATATTTGATAGTCATTAGTACACATGATTTGAGTTGAAGCTGTAGAAGCAGATAAGACAGATGAGGGAGGGAATAGATTGCATACCATGAGAAAAGAGACCTAGGAGAGACTTTTGAGGAACATCTTTATTTTTTTACAGTGATAGGAGAAGAGCATCCCACAAAGAAGAAGAAAGAAATGGAGAAGGAAAAGAAAATCAATAGGGAGTAAGAAAGCCGGGAGAGTGTAACAATACAGAAACAGAAGGAAGAGGATATTTTCAAAAAGAGGGGGGTGTGTTCAGCCATGTCCAATGGCTTTTACTTTCATCAGACAGAATCTTAATTTTTCTCTCAAGTTCCATGTAATATTTGTTTTAGTAAGTCTGGCATTTAGATTTGTATTTTTAAGTTGTAACAAGATAATAATTCTGCATAGTGCTTGTCCTCAGCTTTTCATGTTACAATAATTCTGATTTATATTTATAGGCTAAATAAAGCAGGTTAATATTGGTAGATAGGAAGATGAGTAAAATTATGTTAGTAATAACTTTGTTTCCCAAGGATATAATTATCTAGTAATATCTATCTTTAAGTCTATGCTTCTAATGATGACTTTAGATTATAGCTACAATATGTGATAGAATTAACAACAAAAATCCCAAAACTTTGGGTCCTTCTTGGTGTCAGGAATTTAAGTGGTAAGTAAATGTACAGTAACTTTATTTATTTTTTGAGAGGGAATCTCGTTCTGTTGCCTAGGCTGCTGGAGTGCAGTGGCACGATCTCGGCTCACTGCAACCTCTGCCTCCTGGTTTCAAGTGATTCTCCTGCTTCAGCCTCCCAAGTAGCTAGGACTACAGGCGCCACCATGCCTGGCTAATTTTTTTTTGGTGTTTTTGGTAGAGACAGGGTTTCGCCATGTTGGCGAGGCTGTCTTGAACTCCTGACCTCAGGTGATCCGCCCGCCTCAGCCTCCCAAAGTGCTAGTGAGCCACTGCGCCCGGCCACTGTATGGTAGCTTTGAAAACTCCTGGGAGATTGCATACTTAATTGTGAGGGAATATGTGTGGTTTCAAGAAACCTTCATTTTCTGTTTTTAGGAGGAATGAATCATAGCACTCTTTAATGATTGGTTAACCAAGCAAATCATAGAACTTCTTTTAAAACTTCATTTGTTCTATAAAGTAACAGCTATCTGTGAAGTACACTGGATTTTTTTTTTTTTTTTATTTCAATTTTTTATATATATGAGGTCTCACCATGTTGCCTAGGCTGGTCTTGAACTCCTAGGCTCTTGGGATCCTCCCACCTCAGCCTCCCAAAATGCTGGAATTACAGGTGTTAGCCATTGCACCCAGCCTACAGTGGATTTCATATGATTTACAATGCCTAAAGATTCAGGTTTCAGGAGTGCTGAATAGCAAAGTTATTTAGAACATAGGCAGAATAAGAAAGGAATACTCTTTCTTATTCTAGAGTCTATAGAATCTAGAAAGACTCTAGAACTAAAAATCAGTGAGTGACTTTTGAATTTCACAAGTATTTTAATTAACCATTAAACATTAAAATGCTATTTTGAGGCAGGTGTTGGGCCGGGTAATGGAGTTACAAAAGAGAACAAGACACATCCTTACCCTCATGAAATTTGTTTATTTATTAATTTAATTAATTTATTTAAGATGGAGGAGTCATGCTCTGTTGCCCAGGCTGCAGTGCATTGGTGCCATCTCAGCTCACTGCAACCTCTGCCTCCCAGGGTCAAACGATTCTCCTGCCTCAGCTTCCTGAGTAGCTGGGACTGCAGGCGCCAGCCACCACACCTGGTTAATTTTTGTATTTTTAGTAGAGAAGGGGTTTTACCATGTTGGCCAGGCTGGTCTCGAACTCTTGACCTCAAGTGATCCATCCGCCTCAACCTCCCAAAGTGCTGGAATTACAGGCGTGAGCCACTGTGCCCGGCCAGCCCTCACGGAATTTAAGTTGCAAACAAAAAATACAAAAAGAAAAAATCATTGCAAACTGTGGCAATGACAGGAATTACTTGAAATAGGTGAAGAGGAGAGGCTTCTGTGAATGGGTGGCATTTAATCAGAAAGCAGATGGATAAGAGGAGGCTGGGCATGGCGGCTCACACCTGTAATCCCAGCACTTTGGGAGGCTGAGGCCATTGGATCACTTGAGCTCAGGAGTTCGAGACCAGGCTGGGAATGTGGCAAACCCTGTCTCTACAAAAAGTACAAAAATTAGCCGGGCATGGTAGCATGCACCTGGTTTCCCAGCTACTTGGAAGGCTGAGTTAGGAGAATGGCTTGAGCCCAAGAAGGGGAGGTTGCAGTGAGCTGAAATTGTGCCACTGCACTCCAGCCTGGGCAAAAGCCAAACCCTATCTCATAAAAAGGGATAAGAGGAGGTATTTGTGAAAGAGTTATGGTTAACAGCAAGTTGGAAGCCCTTTGGTTAGTTTGTTTTACATTGAGCAGAGACTAGTGATAGTGAGGCAGAGGGTGAGTGGCATCAGATGAAGGTGAACAAGTGAGTAAAATGCCAGATCACAATTTAGTTGTAAATAATGTGACATTGAGATTTTATTGGAAGTGTAATGAGAAGCCATTTAATGAATTTAAGTGTAGAAGTGCTCTGTGGCTTCTGTAAGGAGAATGGACTGGCAGCCTGCAGTAATGTGTAAATAGAAAGACTAGTTGGGCTATTCTTCTAATTAGGTGAAAGATAATGGGGCATTAATATTTTGAGATTAGATAAAAGAGAATGAGTTTGTTCCTTACTGTTACTAATACTTTTATGTTTCCATAAAAAGGTCATTAATATACACACAATGAAGACTTTTTAAGGTATGGCATTTCAGTACTTATGGTTTTATATGTACTTTTAAAATGATAATGAAATTATTAAAGCAGAATGATTTGCATGAATATGTTGAAATGTAAAAGAGGAATTTCTATTTTAAAAAGTTATTTATTCAATGGAAGTAAAAAAGGATGACTTTTCCTAAGGAAGGAAAATGAGACATTTGGAGCCACTCAAGTTGGCTTGAGACAATTGAAATTTGTGATGTTAGAAAAATTTGTCATTGTTTTATAAAATCAGTTTTATACAGAAATTATTCACTTTAGAGATGGCAATTAAGAATTGACTTGAAAAGTAATATAAGGGTTCAAAATCTGGTCAGATTAATTTAAATAATATAATAGAATTTTGTTCTTTTTCCCACTTTTTCTCTCAGAAGCCTGCAGTCATCTTAGGGCTCAACTGAGGAAGGATCCGTTTGCAAGCTCACTCATGTGGTTGTCAGCAGACCTTAGAACACCTGCTTCCACATTAACTCACAGGTCTGTTGTCAGGCCTCAGGCATCTGGCTGTTGGCCAAAGACATCAGTTTATTGCTATGTGGGCTTGTCTTTTTCTATAGGCTCAGAACGTGACAGCTTGTTCGCCCCAAAGCAAGATATCTGGACAGTGAGAGAAAGGCCCGCCTTGGACTCCCAGAGTGCTGGGATTACAGGTGTGAGCCACAGTGCCAAGCCTCTTAATGACATCTTTTATATTAGCTTATACCATTAGAATAAAATATTTGCATTATTGCTCCTTGATCTGTTTTATCACTATAAACATGTAAGACCTTTGTGCTATGTACTTACTCCAGTGACTAGGAGTCTAGTAAACTAGAAAAGTTACTTAGATGACCCTTTTCTGATATTTATTCCAATTAGAAATGGAGGTCTGTGTAGTACCCCTGTTTGAATGGGTCATTTAAAAGTGAATGAATTTATTACTGTTGTACTTAATTCAAATTTATAGAAAAAATGCTTGCATTTACCCAAGGCAATTTGTATCTTAAATTTAAGTAAGAATCTAGCACAGATCTTGACAATCTTGACAGGTGTGTTGTCAACCCTAACAAATACAAATATGACCTCATAACAGGATTGAAATACAAGATTTTCGTTAGAATTACATTTTGAATTTGATTTTGTAGAATGATTTTACAGACCGTTTTATCCCTTTTTTTGTTTTTGTTTTCTTTCGTTTATTCAGTGGTCAGTTAGTATTCTTAAAGGAAAAGCTATACACTTTCTTTGTTTCCATAGAATGAAGAATCATGAAATCATAAGTTTCTTGAAGGAAGGAGGTGATTATTTAGAAGCATGATGGTAAAGGGTATTAAAATGTATCTGTAGCAAGTACCTGCTAGTGTAGTTACTAGTGTTAGAAGTCATCACTGCTGTGGCACAATAAAATGAATATGATGAATATGTATTGATTAATATGTATTCATTCAGTTAAAAGGAATATAATATCTTCATATGAGCTTGAAGAAATTTCTTTTGGAGGGATTTTTTTCTTTTGAATAGAAATAGTTTTATTTCAATGACGGCCATTTTTAGGCAATTATTTTAAAAGTTTCTTTAAAAATTTGCTATATTTCTTTTGTACAAGTGTTTAAAATTAACATTATTAATGTCAATGATTGGCATACGTTTATGTGTTTGTGGTTGGTGTGTTAGTAGGTGATACGTGGTTAAAGACTTTTATTTTTGAGATGAAATCTTGCTGTGTTTCCCAAGCACAATCTTGGCTCACTGCAACCTCCGCTTCCTGGGTTCAAGCTATTCTCCTGCCTGAGCCTCCTGAGTAGCTGGGATTTTAGGCACCTGCCACTATGCCTGGCTAATTTTTGTATTTTAGTAGAGATGGGGTTTCACCATGTTAGTCAGGCTGGTCTCGAACTCCTAACCTCAGGTGATCCTCCCACCTTGGCCTCCCAAAGTGCTGGGATCACAGGCGTGAGCCACCGTGCCCAGCTGACTTTTTTTTTTTTTTTTTTGGAGACAGAGTCTCCCTCTGTTGCCCAGGCCTGAGTGCAATGACATGACTTGGCTCGTTGCAGCCTCCACGTCCTGAGTTCAAGCAGTTCTTCTGCCTCAGCCTCCCGAGTAGCTGGGATTACAGGCGCATGCCACCACGCCTGGCTACTTTTTGTATTTCTAGTAGAGATGGGGTTTTACCATGTTGGTCAGGCTGGTCTCGAACTCCCAACCTCAGGTGATCCACCTGCCTTGACCTCCAAAAGTGCTGGGATTACAGGCATGAGCCACTGCGCCCGGACGACTTCCTTTTTCCTTTTCTTTTTTTTTTTTGAGACAGAGTCTCGCTCTGTCATCCAGGCTGAAATGCAGTGGCACGATCTCCGCTCACTGCAACCTCTGCTTCCCAGGTTCAAGCAGTTCTCGTGCCTCAGCCACCCGAGTAGCTGGGATTACAGTCGTGCACCACCCTGTCCATCTAATTTTAGTGTTTTCAGTACAGATGAGGTTTTGCCATATAGGCCAGGTTGGTCTCGAACTCCTGATCTCAGGTGATCTTCTTGCCTCAGCCTCCCAAAGTGCTGGGATTACAGGCATGAGCCACCATGCCTGGCCTGGTTAAAGACTTGAGTGATAAAATGGGAATTGTATCAATGCATTTTATCAGAATTCTAACATATTGTTAGTCCACCATGGTGGCTTCCATACCAAAAATCTAGTGAATGTTAATGACAATGGCTAGTTAAGAAATAATAGATTTTGACCAACTAATTATTCTTGTACTAATATAAAATACAATGATATTGTTTTAGCAAAATGAAATAGCCTGGTGGCTGATATTTTTGTATATTAAAATATAGCAGCCATTATAGTAGACATTTTAAAATGAAACCATTCTAATGATTTTCTTTTCCTTATGTTTCTGATAATGTCAGAAGTTTCCCCTGACATTATATTTAGCAAATTGTTTCCATATTTACTTTGATATATGCATATATAGTTATCTAGTGAATTTACACTTTCCCCTGTAGTTCTGCGTTTAATTATAATATCAAATAAAATGAAATAATCTTCTTATTCTGATAGAGAAGAAAAAGCTGGATCACTTACCAGTAACTGGAGTTCTCCTATTGGGTAATCTCCACAGATCCACATTGTTTGAAGTTATTGTGAGTGCCTCGAAGACCAAGGAACCGTTGAAATTTCCAATTTCAGGAAGGTAAGCAAGTGCACTGAAGCATGTCTCTAGCATCTCCCAAATCCCCTCCCCCAAACTTTCTTACATATACGTCTGTACTGCATGCCCCCTCAGTTCCAGTGGATGCCCATCAGGAAGATTCTCATGCTGGACAGAAGGGCAAGAGAGGTGGATCTGTGAGGGAAAAGACCCAATAGGATAACTCAAGTTACTGGTAAGTAATCTGGTTTTCACAAACTTGAGATTTTTTTTTCCCACAAATTTTGTCCCTTGAGAAGGAATTTAATTGAAAAGAAAGGAAGTTATTTGGGATAGCTTCTTTTTGTATGTTTGATGTGGATTGTGGAAAGTATTGTATGGACAGTAAATACTGAGCTATTAATGGGTGTATGAGTGAAAAGTATGACATTAATTTTAAAGTATCTTATTTACATAATAGCTGCTTCTAAAAGATTATACATTTACTTGGCCAGGGTTGGTGACTCACGCTTATAATCCCAGTACTTTCGGAGGCCAAGGTGGGTGGATCACCTGAGGTCAGGAGTTCAAGAACAGCCTGACTAACATGGAGAAACTCTGTCTCTACAAAAAATAGAAAATTAGCCGGGCATGGTGGTGCATACCTGTAATCCCAGCTGGTCGGGAGGCTGAGGCAGGAGAATTGCTTGAACCTGGGAGGCGGAGGTTGCGGTGGGCCGAGCTTATGCCATTGCACTCCGGCCTGGACAACAAGAGTAAAACTCCGTCTCAAAAAAAATTGCACATTTACTGCCTTTTAGTAAATGGTGTAGTTGTTCTAAAGCAATATAGGGAAGCTAAACGTTGAATTCTTTTATACATTGCTTTATGATATTGCTTTTTTGAAGTAAATATTTACACAGTAAAATTTATGGAGATATCATATTTGGTGAATTTCTTTTGGCACAGTAGTACTAACCAGCAAGGATCGTTTAATTAACTAGCACTTTTTTTTTTCTTTTGAGACAAATCTGGCTCTTATCGCCCAGGCTAGAGTGCAGTGGTGTGATCTTGGCCTACTGCAACTTCTACCTCCTACGCATAAGCCAGCCTCCCACTTCAGCCTCCTGAGTAGCTGGGACTACAGTTGCACACCACCATGCTCAACTAATTTTTTTATTTTTTATAGAGATGGCGTGTTGCCATGTTGCTCAGGCTGGTCTGGAACTTACGAGCTCAAATGATCTGCCCACCTTGGCCTCCCAAAGTGTTGGGATTACAGGTGTGAGCCACCACTCCTGGCCTGACAAGCACTATTTTTTTTTTTTGACTAGCACTTCTTAATGATAGTTTTCAGTGTATCTTGAACTTCATTGAAAAATATATTTGAAAAATAATATAGGATATGTTGCAATTATATTTACCACTTCCTTATTTGTAATGAAAAGACTTGATGTGAAGTGTAGCAGAATTGGTTCATTTTAAGCTCTCTGATTTCCTCAGGTACCAAATAACTTACTGAATTGATATTTGTAAATATTACTATATAATTAGTTTCTTGGTTCTCATTTTTCTCCCACTCATTTTGCATTATTACTAGGGTTACTATTTCTAAAAAGGCATTTTAAATATAAAGAGCTTGTAGTGGTGTCCTGCTTATAGCTGTTTTACAAAACTTTCATCCGTTTTCTGGATACTTGAGGCCTGCTACTATAACAATTCCATCCTGTTTATCCAGCCTTAATTTCTTCAGTTTGAAACTTTTGTTTATTCTTACCTGGATAGTTATATTTACACTTGGTTTGTGGTTTCTGACTTTCTTCAGGTAAACTTCTCTCCGTTCTTATTTCTGTACTTTAAAGTTGAGGCAAGTCTTACCCCTTTTATCAGTCCTTTTATGCTAGTATCTTTGTTATCTCCAATTCTTCAGTAGAAAAGTGGGATGTCTGTAAGATTGTATTAATTCATGGAATTTACTTAATACAGTGCCTTAGCAGCACCCAGTTAATACCCTTATTGGCTAGTATTCGGCTGTAGATTGATCTTAAACGTTTTTGTGGTTATGGTTAGCTGAATGATACAGTTTAGCCCTTAAATATTAGCTTTAGGTTGTATTGCCATTTTTTAATTTTAATTTTAATTTATTTCATGTAATTTTTATTTTTTATTTTTTGAGACAGAGTCTCACTGTGTTGCCCAGGCTAGATTGCAGTGGCGTGAACTCCGCTCACAGTTGCTCCCAGGTTCAAGCAATTCCCTTGCCTCAGCCTCCCAAGTAGCTGGGATTACAAGCATCTGCCCCCCACGCCTGCCTAACTTTTTTGTATTTTTAGTAGAGACAGGATTTCACCATGTTGGCCAGGTTTTGAACTTCTGACCTCAAGTGATCTGCCCGCCTTGGCCTCCCAAAGTGCTAGGCATGAGCCACAACGCCTGGCCATATTGCTATTTTTAAAAAATATACAGCTCTTTTTAAAAAAATTTTATTATTTTATTTTTTACACAGGTATGTTGTGTAATAAAAATATGCAACTCTTAAACTGAGTTTTTAGGTTCTTTGAGAGCAAACATAGTTTGCCTTTTTTTTAAGATTTTTTTTAAAGATATTTATGGTTTATCTTACTAGTTCCTAACATCAGTGACTGAGATTAAATCATCCCCACTGAAACATTAGCTTTTCTTATAGATTCATGAATACACCCACCAGTTTTTTGTTTATTTGTTTTGTTTTGTTTTGTTCGAGACGGAGTCTCACTCTGTCGCCCAGCCTGGAGTGCAGTGGCGTGATCTCGGCTCACTGCAAGCTCCACCTCCTGGGTTCACGCCATTCTCCTGCCTCAACCTCCCGAGTAGCTGGGGCTACAGGTGCCCGCCACCACGCCCAGCTAATTTTTGTAATTTTAATAGAGACGGGGTTTCACCATGTTAGCCAGGATGGTCTTGATCTCCTGACCTCGTGATCTGCCCGCCTCAGCCTCCCAAAGTGCTGGGATTACAGGTGTGAGCCGCTGCGCCCAGCCTACACTTACCAGTTTTTTTAATCTATGAAGCAGATTCATTTGCCTCATCAATCTTATTTGTACTGCATTTTTTTCTTAAAAACAATTTTTCCCTTTAAAAGCTGGTATAGTGAAATTCTAATTATTTAATATGATAATAATTTATCTTGTGGCATATAAAAAAAGTGTATAGTTTTGAGAGCATAGAGTGGCTTCCCTTAAAGATTTAGTGTTAGAAAACAAAGTGGAAATACAGTATCCTTGATTTTTGCAGTTTGAATATCTTAGATTATTGCTTTTTTCCCAGAAATGAAGGAAGGAAATGCTCTTTGACAGATTGCCTCTTCTAAATAATCATCAGAAAGCAGTTTGTCCAATCATTAGACAAGCCAAGATAAAGAACATTTAGTCAGATGACTTAAATACTAGTTTTGAATCTACTGCTGCATGTCTTTGTACAATTCTGTTCAATCTCATAGTTTCTTTGGTGTGAATGATATGGTCATTATATTGAGAGTGTTATTGAAATATGGAGAAATATATTGAAATATTCCAAGTGAAGTATCATGTTGGGCTCAGGAGTGGGTTCAGAAAAAAATAATGTGTGGAAATTTGGGTATGGTGTGTGCATGTATATGGAGAGAGAGGAAAAAAAGGTAAAGCGAAAGTTGTAAATGTTCACAATTTTGAATCTAGGTAGAAGGTATATGGGTCATTGTACTTTCAACTTTTCTATGGCTTTGAAATTTTTTAAAGAGTTGGGGAGAAAGTGTTTTAAAAAGAACTTTGTGCTTCAGTTTCTCTAATTCTAAAATGGGAATAATAGAACTTTTCATGCCTTGAAGCAGGTAGGCACAGTGGGATAACATTTGGCAGAAGAGCAGCCAAGAGAATTCCTAAAAAGTGATTGTTTTTTTTTTTGTCATTAAAGAAGAGCTTTATAATGGAGAACTTTTCAAAGAACATTTTGCCTAAGCTGTTTTAGCTTAAAATTTGTCAGTTACTTTTTTTTTTTTTTTTAAATACAGACTCTTACTCTGTTGCCCAGCCTGGAGTGGAGTGGCGTGATCTTGGCTCACTGCAGCCTCCGCCTCCTGGGTTCAAGCGATTCACCAGTCTCAGCCTTGTGAGTGCTAGGTCTACAGGTGCGCACCACCGCGTCCAGTTAATTTTTGTATTTTTAGTAGAAATGGGGTTTCGCCATGTTGGTCAGGCTGGTCTCGAACTCCTGACTTCAGGTGATCTGCCCTCCTCAGCCTCCCAAAGTGCTGGGATTACAGGTGTGAGTCACTGCACCCGGCCAGACATCAGTTACTTTTTTTTTTTTTTTTTTTTTTTTTTAACTAAGAGCATATTGCATTATAATTGAACAAAAACAGTTACTTCAGAAACAATAAATATTTATGTAAAATAACCAATTAAAATCTTGAAAAATATAGCTTGTAATAAAATAACTCAATAAATGAGTAAAACAATAGAAGATTTGACACAGCTAAAGAGAGAAGTTACTAATTTGAAGAAAGAAATGAGTACTTCTCCAGACAAGCACAGAGAAATGAAGAGGTGAAAAATATGGAAGAAAAGATGACACTTAGAGGATAGACTGAGCAGTTCCCATATAGATCTAATTGGAGTTTTAGAAGAGCGCATACACAAAATAGTGGAGAAGCAATTTTAAAGGAAAAATGATTAAGAATTTTCAAGAATTAAAATACAAAATGGAAATTACAAAATGATTAGAACTAAATGACAACAGAAGTACTGTATCAAAATTTGAGTGATGCACAAAAAAATGGTACTTGGGGATAAAGTTATAATCTTTAATGAATGTATTAGATTGAAAGATTGAAAATAAATGAGCCAGCTGTTCAATTTAAAAAACTATAAAAAGAGTAGAGCCAAAGGAAGAAGAGGAAATAATAAAAATGAAAATAGAACTAGAAAATAATCAGCAATGCCCGGGGGCGGTGGCTCACGTCTGTAATCCCAGCACTTTGGGAGGCTGAGGCAGGTGGATTACGAGGTCAGGAGTTCAAGACCAGCCTGGCCAAGATGGTGAAACCCTGTCTCTACTAAAAATACAAAAATTAGCCAGGTGTGGTGACAGGCGCCTGTAATTTCAGCTACTCGGGAGGCTGAGGCAGAGAATTGCTTGAATCTGGGAGGTGGAGGTTGCAGTGAGCTGAGATCGGGCCACTGCACTCCAGCCTGGGTGACAGAGCGAGACTCTGTCTCAAAAGAGAAAGAAAATAAGCAGCAGCAATAAAAACAATGTTGCGATCAGTCAAAGCTGATTATTTTCAGTTGATTCTGGAAATACCCAAGAAAAACAGATGAGACTAATAGTCAAATTTAATAAAGAGGTATCAGTACAACTATAATGGTGATTTTTAAAATTATAAGAAATTGCTAATTATGTATATGTATATAAATTTTAAAAATGAGAGTTTCATTTTCTAGTAATTTTTTTTTTTCAAATTTGTCTGTACAAGAAAAAGAAACCAAAAACCATTAAAGAAATTGAAGCTGTAATAAATTTCCCCAAGAGGAATAGGTGTTTTTGTAATAATATCTTTATTGAGATATTCACATACCATATTACTTACCTGGTTAAAATATACAATTCAGTAGATTTTAGTATTTTTACAGAGTTTTGCCAAGAGTTACTATAGTCATTTTTAGAACATTTTCATCTCTCCTAACCCTCTATCCTTAGGCATCTACTAATCTACCTCTTATTTCTATAGATTGGCCTGTTCTGGACAGTTCATAAAATGGAATTATACAATATGTGTTTTGGGAGGGGTTGATTTCTCTCACTTAGCATGTTTTTAAGGTTTATCCACATCGTAGCATATGTCAGTACACTTCATTCTTTTTTATAGCCAAATAATACATCATTGTATGTGGATATACCACATTTTGTTTATTCATTTATCAGTTGATGGATGTTTGTATTGTTTTGCACTTTCTGGTTATTATGAATAGTCCTTCTGTGAACTGTTATAGTCCTGTGTTGTTTCCAGGACCTCCCTCAGATGCTTTACGTCTCTGACATAAAAATGCCACAGTATTTGCATATAACCTGTGTACATTCTTCTATATGCATTACATGATCTCTAGATTACTTGTAGTATCTAATATAACCCAAATGCTCTGTAAATAGTTGTTATAGTACATATTGCTTAGAGAATAATGACAAGAGAAAAAAGTCTGTACATAGTATAGACACAACTTTTCCCCCCGAATATTTTCAATCTGCAGTTGGTTGAATCCATGGATATGGAGCGCTGACTATATATACCTAGGAGTGAAATCGCTGGGTCATGTGATACTCCATGTTTAAACTTTTGGGGAACTGCAAGACTGTTTTCCAAAGTGGCAGCATCATTTTATTTTCCCACCAGCAGTGTACAAAGGTTCACATTTTTCTGTAATGTCACCAATGCTTTTCATTATCTATCTTTTTAATTATTGCCTTTCTAGTTTGGGTGAAGTGGTGTCAGAAGGAATAGGTGTTTTTTTTTGGTTGATTTTTTTAGAGATGGGGTCTTGCTGTGCTGTTGAGGCTGTAGAGCAGTGGCTATTCACAGGCATGATCATAGTGTACTGTAGCTTCAAACTCCTAGCCTCAAGCAATTCTCCCACCTCAGCATCTCAAGTATGAAGGGATCGTTTTAATGATGATATTTGTAATTATAATTTGAGATATGCTTTTGGGGAACAGCTAATCCCAATCTTATACAAATTGACTCAGAGAACAGAAAAAGAGGGAAAGCTACTTTACCTGTTTATCAGGCAAGTTTAGTATTTAAATCTGGAATGGAAAGACTATACAAGGGAAAGTATACTACATTCAGTTTTACTTATGAACACAGACATATAACAATTTTAATTGGGATAGGAGTTTAGGATAGTTCAATATTTGAAAATTGTATCAATTTAATTTATAAGAAAATTTAGGAAAAAAATCTAGATAAATTTGGTAAAACTATATGTTAAAACTCAATACCCATTAAAGTTTTAAAAAATCACTCTTACAGTATGAACAGAAATGAACTTTTTTTCTTACAGTAAAGGCTACCTTTCAAATAGCAAGCATCATGCTTAATAGTGAAACTTCGGAAACATTCTCATTAAAGCCAAGTATAAGACAGATATATCTCTATCAATAAACAAAAAAGAAAGAAAATCCAAAAGGATTGGAAAGGAAGGGAAATGAGATGAGATTCTTCCTAGAAATGTTAAAAGAAATGAAGGTACTGTTTGTATTAATAAAAGAATTCAACATTGCTGGATACACGGTCAGCATTCAAACTAGCAGTAGCCAATTAAAAAATAAAAAATATCTCCTTTATATGAAATTCTATAAAGTACCCAACATTTTCTTGAAGGACATAAAATTAGACATGAATAAAAGGCAGGATATACTATATTTTTGGGTGGGAAGTTAAAATTTATTTAGTAGTAAATATTACTGAAAAGTTACTTTGTGAATTTTATGTAGTTTCAGACAAAAATCCCAGTATGATTTTTTTTGTGTGTGTGGAAAATGACCTTCATGTGCAAAATTAAAGGTTCAAGAATAACCAAGATAGTTTTGGAAGAAGAAAAAGAATGAGGAGGAAGTTCCTCTGTTGGATGTCACGATGAATTTAAAAATTATGGTATTTAGCCCCGGGCGTGGTGGCTCACGCCTGTAATCTCAGCACTTTGGGAGGAGGAGGCGGGTGGATCACCTGAGGTCAGGACCAGCTTGGCCACCATGGTGAAACCCCATCTCTACTACAAAAATTAACTGGGCGTGGTGGCATGTGCCTGTAATCCCAGCTACTTGGGAGACTGAGGTGGGAGAATCGCTTGAACCTGGGAGGCAGAGGTTGCAGTGAGCTGAGATCGTGCCATTGCACTCCAACCTGGGTGACAAGAACGACACTCCGTCTCAAAAAATAGAAATAAAAATTATGCTATTTAGATTGAAATACTACATACAATGACAAAGAACAAACTGCTATGCATAACATGGGATGAATCTCTCCCAGACTTAATGTTGAATGAAATTAGTGAGACACAAGGATTACATATTGTACGATTTCATTTATAGGAAGCTCAAAAACAAGTAGAAATAATCTATAGTGATAGAGATGAGAATTGTGGTCATCTTGGAAGCATGGTACTGATTGGGAGGGATCATGAAGGAGCCTCCTGGAGCATGAGGAATGTTAATAGTTCGGCCTGAGCTGAATCACACAGGAGTATATGTATTTAAAGGTCAAGCTGTCATTCAGTATTTGTGTGCTTTATGTAAGTACCTCTGTTAAAAAAAATTATGGCACTTGAAATATAGTATTAGTACAGGAAAAGACAAACTAATAAAAGAGAGAGTTCAGAAATGGATTCATACATATTTGGAACATTGGTGAAGGCTGGAAACATTCCCTGGCAGTAAGGAGAGAAAAAATAGACTGTCAAATTGGTTTTCTAGATGGGGGAAAAACTAGATCTCTGCTTCAAGCAATATGTGAAAATAAATTCCAGTTGAATTAAATAATACACGTGAAAAACTATTTTTTAGAAAGAGGATAATAGAGATGAGTATGCAACTTTAGGATATGGAAGATCTTTACCAAGTCAGGAAAAGAAGAATGAACCATCAAGGATAAAGACATTAAGGGTAAATGATTTTGCTGCCTCAAAAAGAAAAACTTGAGTTTAATAGAAGACATCAGGCTGGGCTTGGTAGTTCACACTTGTAATCCCAGCAATCTGGGGAGACCAAGGCAGGTTCACTTGAGGTCAGGAGTGCAAGACTAGCCTGATCAACATGGTGAAACCCTGTCTGTACAAAAAATACAAAAATTAGCCAGGCATGGTGGCACGTGCCTGTAGTCCCAGCTACTCAGAAACCTGAGACACTAGAATCGCTTGAATCCAGGAGGCGGAGGTTGCAGTGAGCCGAGATTGTGCCACTGACCTCCAGCCTGGGCTCGAAAAAAAAAAAAAAAGACATCATAAACCAAACTAAAAGATACATGACATACCTAGGAGGAGACACACACAATGTCTTTAATATTCGGTGGATTTGTGTCCAGACTATATAAAGATCAAAAGAATAAGATGATACACATAAAATGAACAATGGATATAAAGGCAATTAGCAGCAGAGGAAACGGAATTGGAATGGCTAATGAACTGGAAAGATGCTTAGTCTCATTTGTAGGGAAGTACAGTTGAAAATATATGAGCTATCAATTTTCACCCATTAGATTGCAAAGCTTAGGATGGGATGTTACACAGTTGAAAATGTGCATACTCTATTATCTAGCAGTTAATTACTATTCAAGGTATTAGTCTAGAGATACTTGAACACTTGCCCAAGGAGGAATGTACATGCATATTCATGTGGAAAAAATAATCTAAATGCCTGTCAGTAGGAACGCATGGATAAATAAGATATAATTATACAATGGAGAATTACCTAGATCTATATTTAGGCTATTATCATTAATTAGTATTTGTTTCAATTTAAGAAACACTTTGTACTTTCTGTGTCCAGGTTCTGTATTGTTTTAAGCCCTTTATGAATCTTAACTGTTGTAATCATTTTACAAGATTACAATTTTTACAATTCTGAAAAGTCAGAAAGAAGTACTATCATTATATTCGTTTTGCATATGGGAATACTGAAGCATAGAGGGGTAAATAACCTCACTCTCATAGCTAGTAAATAGCAGAGCCAAGATTTGAAGGTAGGATTTGAACCTAAGTTGTCTGGCTTCAGAGTCCACTATACCATGCTACCTTTTGATGTGTATGAATATGGAGATACCACCTAAATGTAAGGAAAAGTTCATTTCGGAATGATGTGTATAATGTGATCTCATTTACCCAAACTTATGACAGTGGTTGCCTCTGGATGTGGTTGCAAGGTGAGGGAGATACACTGATGGTGGTGAAAGGAAACTAGCTTTATGGAACTGCATGCTTTTCCTTAAAGAAGATGTACATTACTTTATAGCTTTTAAAATACTTATATGGAGTATAGGTATGTGCTTATTTTTGCAAAAAGAAACACTGGAAAGATTGACCTTTGTTGTTTTAATCTTCATTTCTTCTTGATACTGGTTTAGGATTATAAATTATGCTACTACAAAGACACATGCACACGTATGTTTATTGTGGCACTATTCACAATAGCAAAGACTTGGAATCAACCCAAATGTCCATCAGTGACAGACTGGATTAAGAAAATGTGGCACATATACACCATGGAATACTATGCAGCCATAAAAAAGGATGAGTTTGCGTCCTTTGTAGAGACATGGATGCAGCTGGAAACCATCATTCTTAGCAAATTATCACAAGAAGAGAAAACCAAACACCGCATGTTCTCACTCATAGGTGGGAACTGAACAATGAGCTCACTTGGACTCGGGAAGGGGAACATCACACACTGGGGAGGGGGGAGGGATTGCATTGGGGAGTTATACCTGATATAAATGATGAATTGATGGGTGCTGACGAGTTGATGGGTGCAGCACACCAACATGGCACATGTATACATATGTAACCTGCACGTTATGCACATGTACCCTAGAACTTAAAGTATAATAAAAATAAAAAAGAAAAAAAAAAAAAAAAAAAAGAAAAAGATTAGCTTGGTTCTGATGCAGTAGAGCAGCAGATAAGCACTGGGTGCTAGGGATAGGAAGGTGAATAGTTTTCAGCCTCTCTCTTTAAGGAGTTCAGCTTTACAGGGAAAGAGATAAGGAAAATAATTTTGATTCAGTTGATACATGCAAATCTGTTTTCTGCCTTGTTTCTCTATCCTTGTCACTTTACCTCCAAATACAAATAGGAAAAGGAGGAAATGTCTTGATTTGGGGCATGGGAAACAGGCAGTGAAATACTGATGAAGATCCCACTTCTATTCTTTTACAAAACTATCAGAGTGTAAACTCTGTAATGGTCAGATATCATAGCTTGTTCACCATCTTATCTCCAACATTTAGTATAATACCTTTTGCTTAGTAAACTCCTAGAGATGTTTGAATGGATAACTGATGCACTTTCAGATGTCACTCTCACATTAAAGCATCTTAACCCAAAAGTTCTCCTTAAACTGTTTGAGATACCTTCCATTGATTCCATTTCTTCCATTGGTTGTCAGGCACTAAGGTAATTTAACTGAGAACACTATATAACCTTGAATTGCTATGTGCCAAAGAATTCTGACTTGAGTAATGTTCTAATCTGTAGGAAATGTTGGGTCCCAAAAATCTATTTTATTTTTAACTGTGCTGAGTCTAATCCTTTTTTTTTTAAGCTAATAGTCTTTTAATATTGGAATAGTACAGTTGGTTTTCTCAGTCAGTATTACTGTATTTTGTGTCTTTGAGTTAGTGCTAGCTTGTAAAACTGTTATGTTCTGTATTTTGAAATTCCTAATTCCCTAAAACCACATTTTCTTCAAGTTTCCTGATAGGACCATAGACTGTTTCTGGATGGTATTAGTGTTTATAATATGAGAATTCCAGTGCCTTTTGAAATCTATTATGGTATTGCATAAAAAGTAATGGTACTATTTCATTTCATTCTAGTGAGAAAGGTGTGTGGATTTTTTGGTGGTAAATTGGAGTCCATGTATGTGTGATCCTCCCAACAGAGTGAATTTAAATATCTAAAGATTACTGAGAAAGGATAAACTTGAATAAATCATAGTGAACAATGTTTATGTCACTTTTTAAAGTTTTAACACTTGAGTAAATCCTGGAACAAAGCATATTATTATGTTTGATAGATTTAAACTATTGGTCAAATCCTGTTCCATGTGTACATAGTGTTTCTTTCTTACTCTGTAACCCTTTTGCCAGAGATAACAGGAAGAGAGCCTGGTTACCATTGGGTGGAACAATCCTGCCGGCTCAAGCCTCTGCCTAGAAATTTGGGTCATTCTCTTTTTTGGACAGTCTGGTAAGCTGTCACTGTTTTTCACCTTAAAATCATCTTGTCGAAGATATACCCAAGAGGAAATTAATACTAAAGGAACAAACAATATTAAATTCAACGAAAACGTTAAAATAGTCAGATGAAATTAAACATAGCTAATCTAGAATTGTAAAGTTTTTTTTTATATGAAGTGTTCAAAATCAGGGTATATTTTACATTTATAGCACATCTTAACTTGAACTAGCCACATTTTAAGTGGTCGGTACCCACATGTAGTTCCTGTATTGAACAGCACAGACTTAGAGCATTTGAAACAAGCTTTGGTGTTACGTAGTTCTGCTGTTTGAAAAAAGCTTTGGTGTTACATAGTTCTGCTGTTACTCCTCAATAAAGGTGCCTCAGCTATCTTTTCTTTTTTTGTTGCTTCACTTGTTCATGGGCACTCATCTTAACTATTAAATCATTTGTAGTCTGAAATCTGCTATCCATTTCTGAATTTTACAGAGCATTTAGGGCTTTCCATAAGTGTTCCCTGATACCTAGATCTACTTAATTTGTTTAGATAAAATGTAATGTTTCATTCTGATAAGCCTTTGTTTTGAGACAGGATCTCGCTCTGTTGCCCAGGCTGGAGTGCAGTGGTGCGAACTCAGTTCACTGCAACCTCTGCTTCTTGGACTCAAGCAATTCTTGCACCTCAGCCTCCCAAGTAGCTGGGATTATAGGCGTGAGCCATCAACACTTGGCTAATTTTTGTATTTTTTTTGTAGAGACAGAGTTTCGCCATGTTTCCTAGGCTGGTGTCAAACTCCTGAGCTCAAAGTGATCCACCTTGCCTCAGCCTTCCAAAGTACTGGGATTATAGGCTTCATTCTGATAAGCTTTTAATCAGAATATTGGCTCTGTTTTTTGTCAGAATATCAGACCCTCTACGTGGGCTAGAGTAGGTAGGATTATAATTATCATCATCTCCCTAAGGAAAGGTCACTAACTTCTTTTTTGCTTTAAAGTCATTGCTCTGAACCAGAAGGATTCCTTACATGATGACTTATATTTTTATAAGGTGAGGCCCAACATTTCACTCTATGGGAGTTGGATATGCTTTCCCTAGATGTTAATTGCTTAGAGGTTTTCAAATCAACTCATTTTGTTTTTTACTTTTTTTCCTAGTAGATGCTATTTGGGAGTGAACGTATTGCAAAGTAGAACTATATCTAGTTTGGTATGCCAAGGTATAACATAAGTGCCTTAATATTTTGATAGTCTGTTGCTTTCATCTGTCATAGATGAGGGACAGTTTAGAAGATTATTTTCAGTAAATGAATTTATAACTTCTAATACTAGTTATCCATGTATCCCAATAGCAGCTGAATTTTCTATAATTTATTTCAAATACTCTCAAACTTTACTCTTGTAAGATTAATTGGACTCTGATTATATAAATGTTAAGATTGTGAGGTTTTGGGGGTTACGTGTTTTCTTATGTTGATTATTGTTTAATTTCTGTACCCATTGTTAGTGTCTAGTTTTTCTCAGCCTACCTCTTTGTTATACCACTTCTATTCCAGCAGAATCTCGAACGCAATTTTAGTTCTTCCCAACCCTGTTATCCAGGCATACATATTATTTATTGGACATTTCCCTGCATAGTTAGTGCAGCATTTAGCTGTTACTTACCCCTGAGAAGATAGTAGTGTGGAATTAGCAGTGACTGGATGTGGAATTAGCAACAAAGTTCCTGGCTTGGAGCTGAAGTGAAGCAAAGAATATTCTTCTTCTCCCATCCACTATGATCACACATTCTATTTAACTTCATTGCCCCTAGCTAGATGAAAGCTGATAGCTGCTAATTTTGGTCACTGGGGTGTTGGACAAATTTTTGAATTAGAGGAGGGTTCATAGCCAAAGGAAGAACAGCAGTCAGCCTAGAAAGAACACTGGGCAGCACATGGCAGCAGTGACTGCGAACAACCTGCTAAATAGCAGGCTGGGGTTAGAGCAAAGGAGCACTGTAATAATTTTCTTACTTGTATTTTCTGTGCTCTAGTTCTGTCTATTGTCATGACACTAATTTTCGAAAAAATTCCCCTTTTAAGCTCATCACTATTTACTGAGGACAACGAAATGTGAGATACTTTCTTAGAATTGAACAAAACAGACACTGTCTTCTCAAGTGGTGATTACTTGATACCCTCTTGAAATCTTTAGTAACTCTCCATTCCTATTTAAATCTCCACTGCCCTCAGGTCCAAGTCAGACTCATCAGCTTTGTCTTTGAGCTTCAGCAGGGACAAATGACTGGTGGTATTGGTTTGCTCATAGTCTTGTTTTGTCCCTTCAATGTTGTCCTGTACCATGTTTCAAAGAAATTTAATGGCTATCATTAAAAAATCAAGAGCTTTCACTTGGAATTTTATATTTCCATCTTCTTTTTTTAAAAAAGGAAGATGTAGCAACACTGAGCCACCTTTGTTCATTGCAACAATCTGTACCATTTAGTTGGGGCTTTTGCTTTTCACAGTCCCTGTTGCCTCCTGGGTTTTTCGTGTACCTGGTCCTCTTTATTCCTTTTTATTACTTACCTACTCTCTGTAGATAATTCAGCTTGCAACACTTGTTCTAGATAATCTGGTCCCTCACTACTGTAAACTAACTTTCTTTTCTTTATTATGAAACTCTGGTATAACCAAAGGGACATCCTCTTTAACATGGTCCACACTCCTTAACATGGCTTGCAAATTGTTTCATGTTCTGGTTCCTGTTTATTTCTTCAGCCGTAATTACCTCTTTCCATTCACCTGTATAAAGTTATGTCCCAGCCATATTTGTCACCCACTTATAGGTGGTGTGCTCTGCTCTTCCTGGCCTTTACACACACGCTAATCTCTTAATCTCTGGATGCTGTTTTGCTTGCCCTCCCATTCTTTTTTTTTTTTTTTTTTTTTTGAGATGGCGCCTTGATCTGTCACCCAGGCTGGAGTGCAGTAATGTGATCTCAGTTCACCTTACTGCAACCTCCACCTCCTGGGCTCAAGCAGTTCTTCTGCTTCAGCCTCCCGAGTAGCTGGGATTACAGGCGTGTACCACCACACTCGGCTAATTTTTGTGTCTTTAGTAGAGACGGGGTTTCACCATGTTGCCCAAGCTGTTCTCCAACTCCTGACCTCCGGTGATCCACCCACCTCGGCCTCCCAAAGTGCTGGGATTACAGATGTGAGCCACCGTGCCTGGCCCTGTTCTCCCATTCTCTGTAGCTGCCCCAGTAACCCCTGCCTTCCATTCCTCCCCACCACCAGTTTAGTTAATTTCTATTCACTTCAATTCTTAATTTGGGTGTTACATCCTTCAGAAAGCCTTCTGTGCTCCTGTAGGATCTGCTTAGGTACCCATCCTCTGTATTTCCATAGCTGCCTGAATTTAACCCTGTCTCAATACACCATGACTGGTTTGATGGTCTATTCTCTACAGTGTTCTGTAGCCTTTTTGAGGGCAGAACTGTGTCTTCGCCTTTGATTTCTAATGCCCATCATAGAATAGGTACATTGTAAATATGTATTGAATGGATGACTCACTAGGCTCTTTTAATAATCATTAATTCTGAGCCTATGTGGTTTCTATTGTACGGAATATTGTTTTCATCCTTTCAACTCTTCTTCATCCTCTAAGCTTCTGCTAGGGGACTATCCCTAACAAGATACTTCTTTCCCTGGCCTGTTTTAGTATCTACTTACCTTTTCCTTCTTTAAATTCTGGTAATACTTTTTAGAAATCTTGTCTTAGCATTTGTTTCCTATATGTTTCTTTAAATTGAAGTTACATTTAATGCCACAATTTCATTCTTAAAGTATTAAAATTTGTCAGTAACCTGTGCTTTACGTGATAGTATATTGCCAGCTAAAATAATGTATCCATTGATTAGATCGATTCATGAGTCAAACCATTATTACTTTCTTGGATATTGTTCCTCATTTACAGAGAACTTAAGACATCTAGCCAGAAGTTTTTCTCTCTACCTAGGTTTCTTTATCCATTTTGAACTTCTCCCATAATAGCACTTAGTGGATGTACTTCAATTGCTTGTGTATTTTTGTGTTTCTCACACTGAACTATAAGGGCTGAAATGGTATCTATCATATTAAAACTACCTGTTGTTATAATGTTTTAACTAATATTGGAGTTTAGAAGATCTTGATGTTCAAAAGAAGTGTTTGATATATGTCTATAAAGTGTTTTCAGTAAGCTAGGCATGATCATCTCATTTATTTACATGTGGACTGTTAGTTACACAGCTTCATTTGTGTGTCTTCTAGACATCTCAAACTTACGCAAAATGAACTTACGTATGTTTGCATGTTTTTACTGGAATGTGTGTTTCGTGAGTATACCTGTAACATAGGGCTTGGACCATAGGTAGTTTTTAGTAAATGTTTATTAAGTGAGAGAATGACTGTACAACACCAAAAAATTTTTATGTTACTGATTTAGAATATTATAGGACATAGGTATATAAGAATGGCTTAGATTTATTTATTTATTTATTTATTTATTTATTGTGCAGTGGCATAATCGCAGCTCACTGAAACCTCTGCTTCCTGGTTTCAGGTAATTTTCCTGCCTCAACCTCCTGAGTAGCTGGGATTACAGGCGCTTGCCACCACACCTGTCTGATTTTTGTATTTTTAGTAGAGACGGGTTTTCACCATGTTGGCCAGACTGGTCTCGAACTCCTGACCTCAGGTGATCTGCCTGTCTCAGCCTCACAAAGTGTTAGGATTACAGGTGTGAGCCACACTGGCCAGCTTAGATTTATTTTACTTCACAACTTGTAGCGTAGAGCTTGCAGGGCTGGAAGTTGCTCTGGGTGAGTCATTGAGTGAGTAGTGAATGAATGTGAAGTGAAGGCCTAGGAAATTACTGTATGCTACTGTAAATTTTATAAACCCTGTACACTTAGGCTACACTAAATTTATTTTAAAAATTTTATTTCTTCAGCAATAAATTAACCATAGCTTAATGTAATGTTTTTACTTTATAAGCTTATTAATTTTTTTTTACCATTTTCACTCTTTTGTAGTGACACTTAGCTTAAAATGCAAACTCAACAGCACAAAAATACAGATATTTTCTTTCTTTATATCCTTATTCTTATTCTTATTCTGTGTGCTTTCTCCATTCAAATTTTTTTTTACTTTATTACTTTTTAAACTGTTTGTTAACAATGAAGACACAGACACATACATTAGCCTAGGCATACAGAGTCAGGATCATCAATATCACTGTCTTCTTGAGAACTCTGCCTTGTCTCACTGGAAGGTCTTCAGGAGTAAATAACATGCATGGAGCCCTCATCTCCTGTGATAACAATGGCTGGTCAGATGTGGTGGCTCATGCCTGTAATCCCAGCATTTTGGGAGGCCGACACAGGCAGATCACTTGAGCCCAGGAGTTGGAAACCAGCCTGGGCAACAGGGCAAAACCCTCTCTACAAAAATACAAAAAAATTAGCTGGGTGTTCGTGCATCTGTAGTCCCAGCTACTCAGGAGGCTGAGGTGGGAGGATCACTTGAGCACAGAAGGTCAAGGCCAGCTGCAGTGAACAATGATCGCACCATTGGATTCTAGCTTGAGTGACAGAGTGAGATGCTGTCTCAGCAAAAAACAAAAACAACAATGATTTCAGGAATACCTCCTGAGGGGCCTGCCCCAGGTTGTATACAGTTATAAATACAAGGAATATACTCTGAAATAGCAATAAAAAGTATAGTAAATACATAAACTAGTAATAGTCATTTATTATCATTGTCAAGTTTTATGGACAATACGTAATTGCATGTACTATTTTTTTTTGAGAGGGAGTCTCATTCACTCTGTTGCCTAGGCTGGGGTGCAGCAGCGCAATCTCAGTGCACTGCAGCTTCCGCCTCCCCAGTTCAAGTAATTCTTCTGCCTCAGCCTCCCAAGTAGGTGGGATTACAGGCATGCACCACCACACGTGGCTAGTTTTTGTATTTTTAGGAGAGATAGGGTTTCACCATGTTGACCAGGCTGGTCTCAAACTCCTGGCCTCAAGTGATCTGCCCCACTCGGCGTCCCAAAGTGCTGGGATTACAGGTGTGAGCCACCGTGCCCGGCCGGTATGTGCTGTACTTTTATATGACAGGCAGCACAGTAGGTTTGTTTATATGAGCATCACTGCAAACACACGAGTACTATGTGATGTTATGACAGCTTCTTCACTAGGTGATAAGTATTTGTCAGCTTCATTTCTTAGGGAACCACTGTCACATATGTGGTTTGTTGTTGACCAAAATGTTGTTAGGGGACATGGACTGTATGTTTAAAAGTAACTTTGCAAAGAACCAGAAGAAGTAAACTATGTAACTCCAAAATTGGGTAGGAGAAGAGGAGGACTGATAGTACTGCCTTGACCAAAATCTTTAAATCCATTCACTTCTATCTCTACCATTTGTCAGCTACCCTAAGCCACCATCTCTTTTCTGGGCTACTCTAATAGTGTACTACTTAGTGTCTCCAATTCCATATGTGTTTTAAAAATTAAAATATAATGGAAGTCACTTACATCCTTAAAAGTATTTCAAGGTACTTATTGTACCTAGAATAAAATCTGAGTTGTGTTGTTTTGTTTTGTTTGAGACAAGGTCTTACTATGTTGCCCAGGCTACAATGCAGTGGCATAATCACAGCAGCCTTGACCTCCCAGGCTCAAGTGATCCTACCACCTCAGCCTCCTGGGTAGCTAGGCCCACAGGTGTGTGCCACCATGCCCAACTATTTTTTTTTTTATTTGTGGAGATGAGGTCACACTGTGTTGCCCAGACTGGTCTTGATTCCCTGGGCTCAGGAGATCCTTCTGCCTCAGCTTCCCAAAGTGTTGGGATTACAGGCATGTGCCACAACACTCAGCCAAAATCTAGGTTCTTTAACATGGCTCATGAAGCCCTTCTTGGCCTTGTCTGCCTGTCTCTCAAGTTTTATCTCATGTAATTTTTCCCCTTATTCAATATTCTTCAGCCTTACTTTCTTTCAGTTTCTGTAACACTCTTTGTATTATTTAAATTTAATTGTATCTTTTTTTTTTTTTTTTTTTTTTTTTGAGATGAAGTCTTGCTCTGTTGCCCAGGCTGGAGTGCAGAGGCACAATGTTGGCTCACTGCAGCCTCCTCCTCCTGGGTTCAAGTGAGCACAACCGGCTAATTTTTATATTTTCAACAGAGGCGGGGTTTCACCATGTTGGCCAGGCTGGTCTTGAACGCTTCTGACCTCAAGTGATTCTCTCACCTTGGCCTACCTAGCTGCTGGGATTATAGGCATGAGCCACCGTGCGTGGCCAAATCTTTCTTGCTTCTTATTCACCCCCACTCCTGTTAGAACCCCTCATGGTATTGGGTAGGGTGGGGAAAAATGAACACTACAGTTTGTAATTATATATATATAGCTATTGTTTTTCATTACCATTGTATTCCTAACACTAAGCATGATGCTTGGCACATAGTATGTGCTCAGTGTAAAATAAGTGTATAGCAAAAGAAGGAAAACAAGGAAAAATTCAGAGAAAACATGAAAACAAGACTGAACATGCTTGTTAAAAGTGTAAAGGCCCATGATATAGCTTAGCTATTAAGGAACATTTACATTAGATTAAATACAAAGCCCACCTATACACTTGGTGTTTAGAAACACACTAGAACAGAATTAGTATGTTTACCACTAATTTACCATCCATTAGTGGTAAATTAATGGATGGTTAAAACAAGATACTAGGCAAATATAAGCAAAAAAAAAAAAAAAAAAAATCAGTAGATTCGTATTATTAGAAAAAGTTGAATTAAAAGCAATAAACATCAGGTGAGAAAAAGAGACACTGTGATAATCCAAGGTATAGTTGCTAATATAAAGAGGGCCACAGATCTTTACTTTTTAAAGATGAAGCACAAAAGTATTTAGAGTGAAAGCTATATAAATTCAGGGAAGAAGAGAGAGACAGTAATGGGAGTACTTTAAACATAGCAGCAGTGGTAGATGGTAGACCTTAAAAAACATTTTCAGTCCTTGCCTCTTCAAAGAAATAAATACGATTATAAAGAATCTGAGTCATATAATTTGTCTGATTTATAAGGCTGATGTAATAAATGTATCATTCTGTTATTGTAAAGAGAAATAAATTCCCCTCAGAACATTTTAAAAGATAGGTTATATTTTTAAAACTTTTAAGTAGGTTACATTGTATTATAAAGAAAGCTGAAAAAATATTAAAAAGTAGAAATATTATTAACCACATACTCTACAGTGAAATTTTAGGTTGACAGCAAAAGTGAGAGCCAGAAACCAAACTACCAAACCTTTCCAAATCCCAAAACAAAAACCTCAATTACTTGAATTTAAAAATGTAAAATTATTGTCCTTGAAAAATGAAAAAACTTAATTCAAAGGTCTAAAGATACTGCAGACTGGCAACTGCAGTAGAAAATAATTACAATAAAAATGAAAGACACGAATGACATACAGGATACAAGTAAAATTATTTCTAAGAATTTCATTACTAGAAAATGAAAACAAATTAAACCCTTAATGAAAGAATTTAATACAACAATAACAAAATAAACCTAAGGAAGCCTGGAAAAGTAATTGGTGAAGATAAAGGATAGTAAATAATGAATTAGAAAACAGAAAAAATAGTTAAGATAAATAAAACAGAACTTGTCCTTTAAGAGAAAAGTAAGACTAGCTAGCAATCTTTTTTTTTTTTTTAACAAAGGGAGAAAGTACAAAAAGCAAAACCAGGATTATGAAAAAGAAGTAACTATAGCTATAAACAGTATAAACAATTATTTTTTATTTTATTATTTGTTTTTTTGAGACAGGATTGTACTCATTCTGTTGCCCAGGGTGGAGTGCCGTGGTACTGCCACAGCTCACTGCAGCTTCTGCCTCCCAGGCTCAAGAGATCCTCCTTCCTCAACTTCCAAAGTAGCTAGGACTACAGGCTCACGCCACCATGCCCAGCTCATTTCTAAAACTTTTTTGTAGAGATGTGGTCTTGCTGTGTTGCGCAGGCTGGAATCAAACTCCTGGCTTCAAGTGATCCTTTGGCCTCACGTAATCCACCACATGCAGCAAAAACAATCTTAATAAAATGATAAAAGTAAATTGTTATGGCATTGTATAATGTATTAAAACAGCATATTTTGATTACAATTTGTGTTCAACCCCTTCAGAATTAAATGTAGCTGCTTTTATTATTTAGAAAGTATATGCTGTAGTGAATACATACACTATTGACCTGTTTTCTTGTGCTGATCATTTTTATGTGAATTATTAACAAAATGTGCTTATCCTAGAGTAATTTTCTTCTGATGCATGTTATCTGTAGCATACACCATCAATTGGTACTTATGAAACCGCATGTAATATTAGTGTTAACCTAAGAAACAATCAGAAATGTAAAATTTCCTAAGATTTTATATTTGCTGCAAAAAAGGCATATACTATATGTTTAATCTATAATGTATGTATCATACTTAAATATCAGATACATATAGACAATATATATTTGTGTACCTGTGCGCAGTTACATATACACAAGTCTAACTAGCAAACTTTAACATTCCTGCTACTGTGCATCATCATGCTCTCAGGCCCCTACTGGTTCTCCTTGCTTCCAGTCTGTCCCTGATGCCCTTGCATTGTCATCGGGGTGGATTTGAAAATGAATTCAGTGTTTTAAACCTTTAATTATAGGACATTTCAAATATCTGCAAAAACAGAACAACATTAAAAAATCCTAATAAAGATTGAACGTGTGATAGATAACTGCCTGTTCTTTCTGATTCAAATTCCAGGCTCCAGACCAGTTAATATATCATTAGAATTCTCCATATCCTGCCTCTAACTTGCCTTTCCAGCTTATCTCTTGTTATAATCTCAGTATGCAGTTGTAGTTGATTATTTACTAGTAGGTTTTCTGAAAAAGATTTGGAAATTTTACACATCTTCTTGACATTGTGACTTTGCTCATAGTGCTCTCTCTACCTTAACTGCCCTGCTTTTCAGCTCCGTCTGTTGAAATTCTACACACACTCTAGGCTCAGTTTAAAAATCATCTCTACTGGAAGGATTTCCTGACACATTTCTACTCTGACTCTCCCACTTGTAGGTATAGTCTCAGCATTACCTACCCTCTCATATTTATTCAACAAATGTTTGAAAGTATAGTATGTTCTGAGTCATTACTGGATTCATCATGTGTGTTTCCCCTACTAAATTGAGACTCCATGATGTTAAGAACTATCTATCTTCATCTTTTAGTCTCCTCTTGCGTTTAGCACAGTACCTTGCACATTGTAGAAGCTTTGACTTGAGTAGTGAACTTTTGTGGTTTTTTTTGTAAATAGGTTATTGCATAATAAAATTGTACATGTGAATACTTAGAACATTTTTTAAATTAAAAAAAAAAAAAAAATTTCTGGCTGGGTGCTGTGGCTCACGCCTGTGATCCCAGCGCTTTGGGAGGCAGAGGTAGGTGGATCACATGTGGCTAGGAGTTCAAGACTAGCCTGACCAACATGGCGAAACCCTGTCTCTACTAAAAATACAAAAATTAGTGGGCATGGTGGTGCATGCCTGTAATCCCAGCTACTCGGGAGGCTGAGGCATGAGAATTGCTTGAGTATGAGAGGCAGAGGTTTCAGTGAGCCAAGACTGTACCACTGTACTCCAGCCTGGATGACAGAGTGAGACTCTGTCTCAAAAAAAAAAAAAAAAAAAAAAGCAAAGCATATACATATTTCTAAGTTTAGAGCATATAACTAAGGACAAAGAGGATAATTAAATGATCTTAGAAACCAAGAAATAATGACAGACTAAAATATTTTTGGATATATTGATTTATTCTGTTCATTTGATTAACTCTATTCCCATTCCTCTCCCTTTTTCTCTCTTCTGTATTCCTCTTTCTTACATCAGAAACCACTGTCTTTTCACGTTTTTGATAAACAGATTTATTATCTATTTTTGTGTGACAGACTACCCCAAAACATTTATTTTCTCACATTTCCTGTGAGTCAGTAATTTGGGAGCAGCTTAGCTGGGTGATTCTGGCTCTGAGTTTCTCCTGAGGGTACAACTAAGATGACAGCTGAGGCTGCAGTTACCTGACGGCTTGACTCAGCTGGAACATTTTCTTCCAAGATGGCTCATAGGGCTGCTTGAGTGTCCCCATGACATAAGGGCTGGCTTCCCCCAGAGTGAATGATCCAGGAGTAAACAGGGTGAAAGTCACAGTGTCTTTTATGACTTAGCCCCAGGAATCTCACTTTGTAATTTCTGCAATGTCCTGATTATACAAGTCAGCCATATTCAGTGTGGGAAGGCCAAGGGTATGAATGCAAGAGATGTGAGCCTCAAAGAATAAGAACAAATAGTTATTATTTATTAATACTTATTTGTAAGACAATGTGTTAAGGTATTTTCATGCTGTATATATTTTACTCCTCAGAATTACTGTTTTATAAAAGAGAAATGAGGATTTTTACCTAAGTATCAGAGTAGGATTTGAATTCAAGCAATCTGACTTCAGAACCAGGCTCTTAAATGTTATGCCATTGTATCTCAATCTTTAGTATTCTTGGAACACAAAGAATATAGAAGCATACCACTAATTTTTGGTAAGTTAAAAAAAAAAAAGATTACATCTTAAGTAATAAAAACAAGCTGGGCTTAGTGGCTCATGCCTGTAATCCCAGCACTTTGGGAGGCCAAAGCAGGAGGATGGCTTGAGGCCAGGAATTTGAAACCAGCCTGGGCAACATGACAGAACCCCATCTCTACAAAAATTTTATTAAAAATCAGCTGGGCATGGTTGTGAGCACCTGTAATACCAGTTACTTGGAAGGCTGAAGTGGGAGGATTGCTTGAGCCCAGGAGTTTGAAGTAACAGTGAGCTATGGTTGTGCCACTGCACCCCAGCCTGGGTGACACAGCAAAACCCCATTGGTCAATCAGTAAATAAATAGAATAAAAAATAAATAAAAATATAAAATAGTAATAATGAATAATTAGTACTTAAAATAATCATTATTCATAATAAACCAAATCTGTGAAACCGGTATCGTATACTAAGTTCTATGTAGGGCTCATGAGCTTGAACTGTATATATCAGGTTCCCCATTTAGTATGTTTCACTTCCTCTCAATTTCTACTACCTCCTATGCTAATTTAA
This sequence comes from Piliocolobus tephrosceles, assembly GCF_002776525.5. Classification (NCBI taxonomy): domain Eukaryota; kingdom Metazoa; phylum Chordata; class Mammalia; order Primates; family Cercopithecidae; genus Piliocolobus; species Piliocolobus tephrosceles. The sequence goes on along the minus strand of NC_045443.1, from coordinate 39,050,543 downwards.
AATTATAGTTTGCTGAATTGGTGGCAAGCAATGGCTTGCTCAGATCATACTGAATATTCAGATTGAACTTTACCCAGAAATTAAGGATAATTTCCTACCGATGGGTGTTTCTTTTACCTTCAGACTCTTTATGGGCTTTGTCCCTCTAAAATGCTAGCAGTCTGAATATTCCAAATTGAGGCATTGGCAAATTTAATACTAATCCGCTTCCTGGTTACTTCTAGTGGGAAAGTTAATTTCTTTTCTTTTTTTCTTTTTGATATTCAGAAGTCTTGCTCTTGTCACCCATGCTAGAGTGCAATGGAGTGATCACTGCAACCTCCGCCTCCTGAGTTCCAGTGATTCTTCTACCACAGCTTTCCTAGTAGCTTGAGATTACAGGCACCCGCCACCATGCCCAGCTAATTTTTGTATTTTTAGTAGAGACAGGGTTTCACCATGTTGGTCATGCTGATCTCAAACTCCTGACCTCAGGTGATCCGCCCCCCCGACCGCCCTCAGGAAAGTTATTTTCTTGATCAACCCTTATACACCATATTTGATATTTTATTTATTTATTTATTTATTTATTTATTTATTTATTTATTTTGAGATGGGAGTTTTTTTCTGTCACCCAGGCTGGAGTGCCGTAGCGCCATCTCGGCTCGCTGGCAACCTCTACCTCCCAGGTTCAAGCTCCTGCCTCAGCCTCCCGAATGGCTGGGATTACATGTGTGTAGCACCACGCCTGGCTAAGTTTTTTTGTATTTTTAGTAGATACAGGGTTTCACCATGTTAGTCACCCTGGTTTCAAACTCCTGGCCTCAAGTGATATCCCTGCTTTGGCCTCCCACAGTTCTGGGATTACAGGCATGAGCCACCATGCCCAGCATTTTTGTTTGTTTGTTTTTGGAGACAGAGTTTGGCCTTGTCGCCCAGGCTGGAGTACAATGGCGCAATCTCAGCTCACTACAACCTCCGCCTCCTGGGTTCAAGCAATTCTCTTTCCTCAGCCTCCTGAGTAGATGGGATTATAGGCATGCACCACCATGCCTAGCTATTTTGTATTTTAGGGGTTTCACCACGCTAGCCAGGCTGGTCTCAAACTCCTGACCTCAGATGACCCACCTGTCTCAGACCCCTCAAAGTGTTGGGATTGCAGGTGTGAGCCACCACTCCCGGTCCAGCCTAACTTTTTAAAATTAAAAAATAAATTTATTGTATTGTGCCCTATATCTAGAACACTGCAGTAAAACAAATATCACAATAAAGCAAGTCATACGAAGTTTTTGGTTTCCTAGTTCATATAAAAGTTATGTTTATACCATACTGTAGTTTGTTAAATGTGTAATAATAGTATTATGTCCAAAAACAACAATGTATATACCTTAATTTAAAAATACTTTATAGCTAAAAAATTCGAATGACCATCTGAGCTTTCAGCTAGCTGGTAGAGGGTCTTGTCTTGATGTTGATGGCTGCTGAGTGATCATGTTGGTGATTGCTGAAGGTTGGGGTGGCTGTAGCAGTTTTAAAAATTAAGACAATAAAGTTTCTGTATTGATTAACTCTTCCTTTCATGAAAGATTTCTCTGTAGCATGCAGTGCCGTTGCATAGCATTTTACCCACAGCAAAACTTCTTTCAAAATTTGAGCCAGTCCTCTTAAGCCCTGTTGCTTCTTTATCAATTAAGTTTATGTAATATTCTAAATCCTTTGTTGTCATTTAAACTGTGTTCACATCATCTTCACCAGACCAGGAGTCGATTCCATATCAAGAAATCACTTTGTGTGTTTATCTGTAATAAGCAACTCCTCATCTGTGAAAGCTTGATCTTGAGATTGCAGCAATTCAGTCACATCTGCTTATTCTACTAATTCTAGTTCTGGTTTTTTGTTTTTGTTTTTGCTGCAAAGTCTGGCTCTATTGCCCAGGCTGGAGTGCAGTGGCGCAATCTTGGCTCACTGCAGCCTTCACCTCCTGGGCTCAAGCCACCCTCCTGCCTCAGCTTCCCAAATAGCTGGAACTACAGCTGTGCGCCACCAAGCCCAGCTAATTTTTTGCATTTTTGGTAGAGACAGCGTTTTGCCATATTGGCCAGATCTGGTCTTGAACTTGTGAGCTCAAGTGATCTGGCCTCCTTGGCCTCCCAAAGTGTTGGGTTATAGGCGTGAGCCACCATACCAGCCTAATTCTAGTTCTATTGCTGTTTCTACCACATCTGCTATTACTTTCTCCACTGAAATCTTGAACCATTCAAAGTCATCCATGATAATTACATCAACTTCTACCAAACTCCTGTTCATGTTGATATTTAGACCTCCTTCCATGATTCACAGATGTTCTTAATGACATCTAGAATGGTGAAGCCTTTCCAGAAGATTTGAATCTACTTTGCCCAGATCCATCCAAGGAATCACACTATCTGGCAGCTATAGCCTTATGAAATGTATTTCTAATATAATGAGACTTAAGGGCCGGGCGTGGTGGCTCATGCCTGTAATCCCAGCACTTTGGGAGGCCATGGTGAGTGGATCACCTGAGGTCGGGAGTTTGAGACCAGCGCAGTCAACATGGTGAAACCCCGTCTCTACTAAAAATATAAAAATTAGCCAGGTGTGGTGGTGCATGCCTGTAGTCCCAGCTACTTGGGAGGCTGAGGTAGGAGAATCACTTGAACCCGGAAGGTGGAGGTTGCAGTAAGCCAAGATGGTGCTACTGCACGTCAGCCTGGGTGATAGAGTAAGACTCCGTCTCAAAAATAGTAATAATAAGACTTTAAAGTTGAAATTACTCCTGGATCCGTGGGGCTGCAGAATGGATGCTGTGTTAGCAGGCATGAAAACAGCATTAATCTCCTTGTACGTGTCCATTAGAGCTCTTGGGTGACCAGGTGCATTATTAAAGAGCAGTAATATTTTGAAAAGAATCTTTTTATCTGAGCATAGGTCTCAATAGTGAGCTTAAACAGTGAGCTAAGTATTTTAAATTCAGGTCTTAACAGTGAGCTGAATATTTTAAATTCAGTATACTATGCTGTAAACAGATGTGCTATCATCCAGGCTTTGTTGTTTCATTTATAGAACACAGGCAGAGTAGATTTAGCATAATTTTAAAGGGTCTAGGAATTTTGGAATGGTCAGTGAGCATTGGCTTCAACTGAAAAGTTACCAACTGCATTAGCCCCTAACAAGAGAGTCAAACTGTTCTTTGAAGCTTTGAATCGAGGCATTGACTTTTCCTCTCTAGCTCTGAAAGTCTTAGATGGCATCTTCTTTCAATAGAACACTTTTTGGTCTACATTGAAAATCTGTCATTTAGTGTAGCCACTTCGATCAGCTTTCTTAGCTAGATCTTCTGTATAACTTGATGCAATTTTTATATAAGCACTTGCTGATTCACTTTTTAATTTTTTCATATGAAGGTGCTTGACTTTTCTGCAGCTTCCTCACCTCTTTCAGCCTTCATAGAATGGAACGGAGTTAGGGTCTTGCTGTGGATTAGGCTTTGGTTTAATGAAATGTTGTGACTGGTTTGATCCTTTATCCAGATGAAAACTTTTCTCCATATCCCAGTAGTAAGGCTGTTTTCCTTCCTTAACATTTTTGTGTTCCCTGGAGTAGCATTCTAAATTTCCTTCAACAACTTTTCCTTTATAGTCACATCTTGGCTAACTGGCACTAAAGGCCTAGCTTTTGGTCTGTCTTGGCTTTTGACATGCCTTCCTCACTAAGCTCAATCATTTCTAGCTTTTGATTTTAAGCGAGAGATGTATGCCTCTTCCTCGCACCTGAACAATTATTAGACACCATTGTTGAGTTATTAATTGGCCAAATTTTAATATCGTTGTGTCTCAGGGAAGAGGGAGGCTCAAGGAGAGGGAGAGACAGGGAACAGCTGGTCAGTGGAGCAGCCAGAACACAAACACTTAACCAGTTTAGTTGACTGTCATATACAGGTGTGGGCCTTGGCTCCTCAAAACAATTACAGCAGTAACATCAGAGATCACCAATCATAGATCACCATACCAGATATAATAATAATGAAAACATTTTAAGAATTACAAACATGTGACAGACAACTTTTACATGCTATTGGAAAAATGGCGCTAATAGCCTTGCTGGGCACAGGATTGCCACAAACCTTCAATTTGTAAAAAGTAATAATGTAAATCACGATAAAATGAGGTGTGCTCTTGTGTTCTTGCTATTTAAGATTTTCGTTGTTTGTCCTGATATGGATATCACTTAAGCAGTGGTCTAGAAATTATATATGATCATTTAAGATATTTTCAGTTTTTTGAAATGTAAATTCTTTTTCCTGCAATAGCCAGTTTATATTAAGATGGAAAATTCAATATATTCAATAATGTTTTCTTTCTGTGGAAAAAACATTACGACCATTCTGACCACATTGAGTGTGGGAAGTGTATTTTTGATTGCCAATTACATACTGAGGTTTAAAGCAACGTGAAGATTAGGCAATCATTTGCAACCTCTTCTATAACTTTGTATCTACACAGGTAAAGTTCTGATTCCAGCTCATCTTTTCCAATGATATTGTGGTTCAGTTTATGTTATAGTTTCACTCTACTAGAAGTAACTTTTCTTTCAGTTTTGATGTGATAAACCAGAAGTCATTGTTCATGTCTTTCTCAAATAGATTGTCTGTAGACAGCTGATTGATTTTTTTTACATTTGTGTTTTGTTCCAACTGTAAAGCAAAAATACCTGTTACCATGTTACAGTGTTAACTCTTCTGCATTGCATGCTATCAGCTTTATAAAATAGCCGGCCACATCGTATGTTAACAGAATTTTGTGCCTTCTGCTTCCTCGTCAAAAGTATCATGAACTTCGTGAATTTTTAAAAAAGCTTCTTTATTATGTGTTCTATATTGTAAGTATAACTATAAATGATGCTTTTGTAGTTTTAACCTTTATTTGTGAAATAATTCATCAGTTTACATAGAAGAACATATTTTGTCCTTGTTTTATAAAACATACTGAGGTTTGGCATTACTTTGTTTGGCAGAGAGGTACTTTGTGTTGAAAATTATTCAAAACCTTTGATGTTTCATGCCACTATTTGAAGTAAGATTACACTAGATAACACTGGCCACTAGAAGCAAAAGGATGTTAAAGAACATTCTTTTGTTTGTAAAACAAGCAAAATGCAAAATGTAAAAAACTGTTAAAAAACAGTTTTCAGATACTTGTTTGTACACTTCTCATTCACACTTTTCTAGGTACTTGGCATAAACATCAGTTATAAATTCATTTACCCAGTTCATACTGATTGACATTCCACATTCCATTGAAGCCTTGTTTATTGTTTTCTTTCACATCATTATTTTGAATTCTGGCATCTATTAATTATTTTCATCTCTGCTTTTATGAGTTAAAACAATTTTTATGAGTTTGGATTATTTATTACATAATAACAGCAGGGTTTCTGTGAAAAATCATAATTACCTTTTAAATTTATGATTATACCAGGCTCCCTGTAGAGCATACAATAGACTGACAGAACCCACCCAGTGTTGGTATAGAGACTGTGATTTGAGAATACTGCAGTAAGCTGTTCCAGGAGCAGTTATTCAAAGAGCTACAGATCTGATCATTACGTAAGAAGTAACAGCTCTAGCTGGTAGAAGGCAGTGGAGACATAAGATGAAAGGGGCAATAATACTGCCTGCCTATGACTCTTAAAACCAGTGTCTTACCAGCACCAGGGCAGGAAGTAGAGGGAAAGCAGTAGGGGAAGTAGTAAGGAAAGAGCACAGAGTAAACTGTGTAACAGAAATAAGTACACATTAAAATGAACATCACAAAGAAGTGAAAAACCAACTAGCACAGTTGTATTAGAATGATAAGTAAAGGGCAAATCAAGTATTATTTTTAAGTAACCTCAAACAAAGGACAGCTTGTCCCACTCTGAATGTACTGTAACCGAATGGATGATTTGTTGCAGTCCAGTGTGAGTTAACTGAGTGCCATAACTTCTATGTAATATATAAAGATTCAGTTGGCCAGAGCTGGGTGTATCAAAGAAGCCATCCTCCCATTATGGGCACCAGATTTTCTGTAGTGAAGAATGGCATCTCAATACTTTTTTATTTTATTTTTTTGAGACAGAGTCTCGCCGTGTCACCCAGGCTGGAGTGCATTGGTGCAATCTCAGCTCACTGCAACCTCCATCTCTTGGATTCAAGCGATTCTCATGCCTCAGCCTCCTGAGTAGCTGGGATTATGGGCACGCACCACCACATCCAGCTAATTTTTGTATTTTAGTAGAGATGGGGTTTAGCCATGTTGACCAGGCTGGTCTCAAACTCTTGGCCTCAAGTGATCCACCTGCCTCAGCCTCCCAAAGTGCCGAGATTACAGGTGTGAGCCACCTGTGCCTGGCCTCAATACTTGAAATATTATAGTACAAATACATATATTAGTTATCTACTGCTATAACACTACTATAACAAATTACCCTGAATATAGCTACTTACAGACATTTATGTCTCACAGATTTCTATGGATAAGGAATCTGGATGCTGCTCAGCTAGGTCCTCTGATTCAGGATCTCCCAATACAAGGCTGCAGTCAGCATTGTGGCCAGGGCTGCAGCTCTCTCAAGCATCCAGACAGGAGGAATTACTCACTTCCAGGCTTATTCAGGTGGCCGTTGACCTCAGTTCCTTGCTGGCAGTTGGACCTAGGACATTAGTTCCTGAAGACCTGTTGACCAGAGGCTTCCCTCAGTTCTTTGCCACATGGGCCACTCTGTTAGGGGAGATCACAACAAGGGAAGAGAGTGAGGATGGAAGCTAGAGTGTTTTAGTAAGCTTATTTTGGAAATGACATCCAGTCAGTTTTTGCTGTATTCTATTTATTAGAAGCATCTCACTAGGTCCAGCCCACACGTAGGGAAGGGGGTTGGATAAGGGCATGAATACCAGGAGGTCAGGGATTACTGGTGGCCATTTTAGAAGGCTGCCTGCCACAGCCAGGCCTGGTGGCTCATGCCTGTAATCCCAGCATTTTGGGAGGCCGAGGCAGGCAGATCATGAAATCAGGAGATGGAGACTATCCTGGCTAACACAGTGAAATCCCGTCTCTACTAAAAATACAACAAAATTTGCTGGGCACGGTGGCGGGCGCCTATAGTCCCAGCTACTCAGGAGGCTGAGGCAGGAGAATGGCATGAGCCGAGATTGCTCCACTGCACTCCAGCCTGGGCGACAGAGTGAGACTCCGTTTCAGAAAAAAAGAAGGCTGCCTGCCATAATAAACATTTTCATGAGTGAGTAAATGAATGAAGCAAAGGAAGGAAACTTAGGAAAAATACTTTGTACTAGTAAGTCCTCCAGAATTATAGGTTGCAGAAATGGAAGCTGAATCGTAAAAGAAAAAGTTAATACCTAGAAAAGACTTACTTTAGCTAAAACTGGGCATGGCTTATTAGTGAGTATACTATCTGTCCATCCATGATGTAAAGAACTATTTGGAAAAGTGTTTTCTTCCAAAGAACTATTTGGAAGATGTTTTTTTTTTTAATTTTAAAAAATAACGGAAATGGGAGCAAACTGTAATTGATACAGTTATATATGTATTTACAATGATTATTTGGATTATTTGGAAAAGTGTTTTCTGTGAACTCTAAATCAAATAACATCTTTTAATACTACTGATTTCTTTTTTCTTTTTTTTTTTTTTTTTTTTTTTTTTGTTTTTTAGACAGGGTCTCACTTCATTGCCAAGGCTGGAGTGCAGTGGTGCATCATGCTCACTGCAGCCTCAACCTCCTGGGCTCAAGCGATTCTCCCACCTCAACCTCCCAAGTAGCTGGGACTGCAGGCACGTGCCACCACATCTGGCTCATTTTTATATTTTTTGTAGAGATGGGGTTTCTCCATGTTACCTAGGCTGGTCTCAAACTCCTGAGCTCAAATGATCTGCCCACCTCAATTTCTGTATTTAGAAAACGTAGACCTTCAGATTTGATGTTTCAGTCACTGGTTCCCAACTCTCATTGCACATTAATATTACTATTTTGAGATGGAATCTCACTCTGTTGCTGAGGCTGCAGTGCAGTGGTGCCATCTCGGCTCACTAAAACCTCTGTCTCCTGGGTTCAAGCGATTCTCCTGCCTCAGCCTCCTTAGTAGCTGAGATTACCAGCTCACGCCACCACGCTCTGCTAATTTTTGTATTTTTAGTAGAGACGGGGTTTCAGCACGTTGGCCAGGCTGATCTCGAACTCCTGACCTCAGGTGATTTAGCCGCTGTGGCCTCCCAGAGTGCTGGGCTTACAGGTGTCAGCCAACGCGCCCGGCCTCACTGCACATTAGAATCACCTTGGATTCACAACCAGACCAGAAAGAGGATACTGGGCTCTATCCCAGTCGACATAAATCAAATTCCTAAAGATGGAGCCCAGACAAGTGTATTTTTTTCTTTCTTTTGAAAGAGAGAGGGTCTCACTTTGTTTCACAGGCTAGAGTGCAGAGGCACAATCATAGCTGAGTATAACCTCAAACTCCTGGCCTCAAGCCATCCTCCCGCCTCAGCCTTCTGAGTACGTAAGACTACAGGTGCGCACCACCACACCTGGCTAAAGGGGTATTTTTTTTTTTAAAGCTCCTCAGATGATTCCAGTATGTCGCCAGGGTGTTAGACACCTCTGATTTAAGTGGTTCTTAATAAAAGATTAGAATTATGCACCCTGTCTCTGGTTTAGTACAAATTGAAAGGGCAAATAATTTTATAAGCAAGTTTTCTTCATTTAGCATATATTTAGTATACAGTATGTACATAACACTTTGAGGGTGAAAAAGAAATGTAAGTAGTTTGAAAGTGGTGCTGACACTTTGGACAGAAGATGTTTTTTTTTTTAATTTTAAAAAATAACGGAAATGGGAGCAAACTGTAATTGATACAGTTATATATGTATTTACAATGATTATTTGTCATTGTCTACATAGGCTGTAGTGTTTTAGAGATGGGAGAGATGACTATAATACTAGAGTAGATAAGGTTATTTGGAAAAGATGGAATCTGCAGTGGATTAGGAAAGCAAAGGTGAAATGTAATAATTTGCTTTACCTGGCAGATCCTGATTTAATCCTGTTTTATAGGCCATTAATTGCACAATAGGAGGAGCCGAGGAGATTTGAAAAATAACCTGTACCAGGCTTCATTCCTGGAGATTTTTTCTCCAATTGGTCTGGGTGGGGGCCCAATTATAGTAATTTTAAAAGGACTCCTTGTGATGCTAATGTGCAGCCAGGGTTGAAAACAAGTACAATAGGATCACAGATCCCTGGAAATTTTTTAGTAGGATGGCTTAACATTCATTCATTAAAAAAATTAAATATTTATTTTTATTTATTGATACGTAATAGATGTACATATTTTTGGACAGTAAGTATTTTTATGCCGTAGGCACAGGAGAAACAGCAGTGAACAAAATAGAAGAGAAAAAATTCCCTGTTTACAATTGGGGGGTGGTAGGGAGCTTGTATTCTATTCTGGTAAAAGAAAACAGATAATAAACTGTTAATAATAATATGTAATGTAGTAGGTAGAGATAAGTGCTTTGAAGAAAATAAAGCAAAGTAAGGAGGATAGAGTAGGGAGTGAAGTTGGAGAGTAGAGTGCTGTTTTGTGTCAAGTTAAGAAATACTTCTCCTACAATTATGATCTGGCATTCATATGCAGTAAAAAAGAAAAAAGTAAAAAGGAAGGCTTCTCTGACATTTGACATTTGAACAGAGACCCAGAAGAAGTGAGGTTAGTGGTCAGAGGAACAGCAGGGGAAACCCTTGGGCAGAAGTAGAAAGGTGTTGATGCAACATGCTATGGACTCCATTGTTTCTTTCCAAAATTCACATACTGAATGAAGCCCTCACCCCCAATGTGACTGTATTTGGAGATAAGGCTTGTAGGAGGCAATTATGATTAAACGAAGTCATAAAAGTGGAGTCCTAATCCAGTAGGATTGGTGACCTTGTAAGAAGAGGGAGAAGTTTGTCTGTCTCTCCCTGTGTGTGCACTGAGGAAAGGCCATCTGTAAACCAGAAGGAAATGTAAGTAGAAGAGAGCCCTGAGTAGAAGCTGAACCCTACTGGACCTTGGTCTTGCACTTTCCAGCCTCCAGAACTGTGGGAAAATAAATATCTGTTGTTTAAGCTACCCAGTCTATCGTGTTTTGTTATGACAACCCAAGCGGACTAAGACACTGGAATAATGGGTTCCATATAGAAGAGTATAGAAGATCAGATAGGAAGAGTCTAAATCACATAGAGACTTGTGGACTAGAGCAAGAATTTTGGATTTTGTTGATTGCCATATACTCTGGTTGCCAATGTGTAACAAGGAAGGGGATTGGTTGGGTGGAGAGGAGGAGCCCATTGGGTGGTTTTAAGCAGAGGAATAATGTAATTTGATTTACATTTGGAAGGATCACAGTGGCTGCTTTGTGGGAGAGTGGCCTGTAGCAGAGCAATTGAGGGATGTTATTTATTTATTTTTTGAGACAGAGTTTTGCTCTTGTTGCCCAGGCTGGAGTGCAATGGCGTGATCTCGGTTCACTGCAACCTCTGCCTCCTGGGTTCGATTCCCCTGCCTCAGTCTCCCGAGTAGCTGGGATTACAGGCACCCGCCACCACGCCCAGCTAAAATTTTTTTTGTATAAAAATACAAAAGTAGAGACGGGGGTTTCACCATATTGGCCAGACTGATCTCGAACTCCTAACCTCAGGTGATCCACCCACCTCAGCCTCCCAAAGTGCTGGGATTACAGGCATGAGCCACCACACCTGGCTGGGATGTTATGAAGATGTTACAAGGGTGGTATCAGTGGAGGTGGTAAGAAAGTACTCAATTTTAAACTTATTTTGAAGGTGGGGATGGAAAGAATTTGATGGTGAATTAGATGTGGGTATGAGAGGAGAAACGGAATAAATACTGCTTCTAAGTGTTTGGTCTAAGCAACTGGAAGATTGAAGTGCTATTTACTGAGATAAAAAGATTGTTGAAGAATGGAAGAGTGGGAGAAGGGAGAAATCACGAGTATATTGTTGGCTGGGCGTGGTGGCTTATGCCTGTAATCTCAGCACTTTGGGAGGCCGAGGCAGGAGGATCACTTGAGGCCAGAAGTTTGAGACCAGTCTGGCCAACATGGTGAAACCCCATCTCTACTTAAAATACAAAAATTAGCCGGCGTGATGGTACACTTCTGTAGTCCCAGCTACTTGTAGACATCCAGGTGGATTTTTTTTTTTTTTTTTTTTTTGGACACAGAGTCACACTCTTGTCACTTGCAACCTCTGCCTTCTGGGTTCAAGTGATTCTCCTGCCTCAGCCTCCCAAGTAACTGGGATTACAGGCGTGCACCACCACATTTGGCTAATTTTGTATTTTTAGTAGAGATGGAATTTTGCCATGTTGGCCAGGCTGGTCTTGAACTGCTGACCTCAAGTGATCCACCCACCTTGGCCTCCCAGAGTGCTGGGATTACAGGTGTGAGCCACCAAATCTAGCCCCAAGGTAGATATGTTAAGTAGGCAGTTGGTTATTTAAGTCTGGAGTTTATGGGAGACATTGGAGCTGATAAAATTTAGTATCAGTGTATAGATCAATTGTTTTCAACCTTGAATACACATCCGCTTGGGAACTTTCAAAAAATTTGAGCCTATGGATCCTCATTTAAGTGGGACCTAGGTATTCCTGTTTTAATTTTTTGTTTTGTTTTGTTTTGTTTTGTTTTTTGAGACAGAGTCTTGCTTTGTCGCCAGGCTGGAGTGTAGTGGTGTGATCTTGGCTCACTGCAACCTCTGCTTCTTGGGTTCAAGCAATTCTCCTGTCTCAGCCACCTGAGTAGCTGGAATTACAAAATGCGCCACCACACCTGGCTAATTTTGTATTTTTAGTAGAGACAGTATTTCACCATGTTGGCCAGGATGGTCTTAGCCTTTTACCTCATGGTCTGCCCACCTCAGCCTCCCATAGTGCTGGGGTTAACAGGCATGAGCCACTAGCCGCCCGTTTTAATTTGATTAGTGGTTAGGTTAAAAAAATTTAGACAGCTTTTCTTTTTTTGAGGTATAATTGATATACAATAAACCACACATAAAACATGCAGTTTGTTAAGTTTTGACATATGAGTATACCTGTGAAACTATCACCACAATCAAGAAAGCAGACATACATCCATTATTTTCCTGAGTTTTTTTGTGCCCGTTTTTAATTCCTCCCTCCTGTACCTACGCCTGTCCCATCTCTGGTCACTAGGCAATCACTGATCTGCTTTCTGTCACTATAAATTAGTTTGCATTCTCTAGAAATTTACGTAAATGAAATCATGCAGTGTGTATTTTTTTTTTTTTTTTTTTTGTCCAATCTCGTTCACTCAGCATAATTCCTCTGGAGTGTCAGTAGTTCATTTCTTTGTGTTGTTCAGTAGTATTCCATTGTATGGATGTACCACAGTATCCATTCACCTGTTGATGAACATTTGGGTTATTTTCAGTTTCGGGCCATTACGAATGAAGTTGCTGTGAACATCCGTGTACAAGTTTTTGAATGGACATATATTTCCTTCTCTGAGTACATAATCTTGAAATGGAAATGCCTGGATGTTATAGATCACATTGTTTTCATATGTTTCAATATGAGGGGTTTATGTATACCTTTGAGGAAAATCTTGATGCATAGAAAATATTATTCAGGGACTACTTTCATTATTAAAATTAATGTTCATTACTTTCAATGTCATAATCTAGTTTTTCCTTAAATGTTATTTTTACAAATATTATTCTATTTATAAAATTTAGCAAAATTTAACTTTTGTTTTCTAGGCATAGGTATTTTTAAAACACCATTGCAAATGAAATCCAGTGTGGAACCACGGTTGAAAACCATTGTACAGATGATACTTAAAACTGAGGACTGAATGAGGTCACCAAGAGGAGTACTTTTAGCATGCATAAAAAAATCACCCTAGTTCTAGGGCAAGGCCTGAGAATTTGCATTTTTAAGGGGTACCTGGTATTGCTACTCTTCATTCGTTGACTACACTTTGAGTAGCACTGGTCTGGAGGGTTAGTTTAGATAAGAGGTATCTAAAGACTCAGTCCTGAGGCACTCTGAAGTTTAGAAATTTGGGAGACTGGAAGGGAATCAGTAAATGAAACTGTGAAAGAGTAGCCAGTGATGCAGGAGAGGAATGTGACGAGTGTGGTGTCCTAGAGGCTGAGTGAAAAAAGTTTTTCAGGAAGGGAAGGAGTGATAAACTCAGTGAAATGTTGCTGGAAAAGGCTGGGATGACTACAGTTGACTGTTGGTAAAGTGATTGTCAGTGACCTTGAAATAAATAATTTTGCTAGAGTGGAAGGACAAGAGCCTGACTAAGGTGAGCCTGAGAGAGAGTGGGAAAAGTATAGAGTGAACATAGACACATTTTTTGAGGTGTCGTGGAAAAGAAAACAGAAATGGGGCAGTGGCTAGACAAGGATGTGGACTCAGGAAAGAGTTTTTTTGTTTGTTTTTTTCCTTTTTGAGGTACGAATTATCATAATATGTTTGTATGCTGACAGGAATAACCCAGTAGAGAAGGAAATATTGTTTAAGCAGGAAACAAAGGAGGTCAGTGGCAGGAGTGTGTCCTGGAGAAAGGGATCCAGTCAGCAGAGTGATGGATAGTTTAAATAAGAGTAAGGGTAGTAGGGAAGTCAGACTGTGTTGGTACAGATGGAAGGTTGTGGACATTCTAATCAAACAACTTCTCTTTTCTCTGTGAGATAAGAACTAAGGTCACCCCTTGATAAAACAGCATATGATAAAAGCAAGGTTTGTTCAGTGCTCTGTTCCCAGTACTTAGAACAGTAATTGTAAATGCTTAATAAATATTTGTTAAATAAATTAATGGAAGCAAGAGTAATCTTGGGTTGGAAAGGAGAAGGTGCTGTAGAAGTCTCCTGTTGGGTTAAGCTAGAGTAGTATTAGTGGGTATGATAAAGAGGAACAGTTGGAATAATATGAAAGAAAAATGGAAAGGACTTAAATGTTTAGTTGGTTAAAAGGAAGAGAAAGTTGAGAGTGACCTATTTGTAGTCTTGAAGATCGTCCTTAGTCTTTCAAATTAAGTGAAAAGCAAATGCCAAACTGTGATGTCATTTAATGATTTGAGAGGCTTTGCTGAAAACTTTAACCTAGGTTTTATAGAAATGATGTAAGTAATCTGTTTTGTCTATGCTTACCAAGGACTATCTTAGTATTTCCCAAGGAATCAAGTCTTCCTGCCACCACCTTCCAGGAGTTCAGGGAAAATTGTGTTCTGGTCTGCTGCATAAGTGTTTGCTGTTGAAAATTAAATACATATAGACCTTGGAGCCTGGTTCGTGACTATAGTCTTAGCTGCTTAACAGGCTGAGATAGAAAGATCTCTTGAGCCCAGGAGTTTGAGGCTGCAGTGACTATGACTGTGCCATTGCACTGCAGTCTGGGTAATAGAGCGAGACCCCATCTCTAGTATTTAGAAGAATTTTTATTCCAGAGTCTCTCTCTCTCTCTTTACCTCTCTCTTATATCCATTTGCAGTTACTCCCCATTTCGTTCCTTAATTTTCTAACCCTGAGCAACCACAGGTCTACTTCCTGTTTCTATGAATTTGCCTGTTTTAGACATTTTATATAAACAGAACCATGCGAGAATATGTGGTCTTTCATGACTGGTGTCTTTCACTTAGGATAATGCCATAGGCTCATCCATGTTGTAGTGTCTGTCAATATTTCATTCCTTCTTATGGAGGAATAATATTTCATTTTACGAATGTACACCATATTTGATTTATCCATTCATCAGTTAGTAAACATTTGGGTTGCTTCCACTTTGGGGCTATTAAGGATAATGCTTCTGTGAAGATTCATGTACACATTTTTGTGTGAACATATGTTTTCATTTCTCTCGGGTATGTGCTTAATTCACTCCTGTGCAGACTTCAGAATAGCACTTCTGCTATCTCTGGGCTTCTATATTTTTCAAAGCTTTTAAATATGTTACCAACTAGGAATGTTGTAGCCCCTGTCCTAGTCGCTTAAAAAAATATTCATGTTGGCTTACATAAAATTGTATGACATCTAAATTAATCCACCACTGTATCATACATGCCTCAGTTGAAGCATATTTAAGAAGGCTGTAGCCCATCTGCTGTCATTGTGGCTTAGTAGCCAGGTAGATGGATGGATATAAGAGATTTCAAATTATAATAATTTATAATTTTGCCTTCTGTCCTTTATTATGATAAAAATGTAAGTGCTTACTAACTGCTGTTAATGATGCAACTTGAACTCAAAGTTCCTTGTATCTTTCTTTCAAGCTTCTAAATTATTTTAATTGAAGAGCTTCCCAAGATTCAAGGTGAATTTAAAGTTAAAAGATTGTCATTTGTAAGTACTTAACTGTGTGAATAAGGATTTTCTCAGCATTGTACAACTAAATCACATATAGAAAGAGCATAGAGCACTGGAAGAATAAAAAACAGATAGCATTAACATTGGAAATGTAGTTAGAGGCTGGTTTGTTAAGGAGCCTAAATACTTGTCTTTAAATTCTTTTTTTGTTTGAGAGTGGGTCTCCCTCTGTGGAGGGTCATGGCTTACTGCAGCCTTGACCTCCAAGGTTCAGGTGATCCTCTCATCTCCGCCTCCTGGGGAGCTGGGACTACAGGCATGCACCACTACACCTGGCTAATTTTTTTTTTTTTCTGTAGGGATGGGGTTTCTCCATGTTGCCTAGCCTGGTCTTGAACTCCTGAGCTCAAATAATCCACCCACCTCAGTTTTCCAAAGTGTTAGCATTACAGGTGTGAGCTGCCATGCCCAGCCAGGTGTGAGATTTTTGTAATGAGAAAATGATCAGGAGTTATATACCCAGCTCTGGCCCTTTTGTTTGTTAGTCTGTAAGAATCACAGGCAAGTGCTTAGTTGATTTTATTTTCAAAAGTAATTCTACAGGTAACATATTTCCCTGTTTTTTTTTTTTTGTTTTTTTTTTTTTTAAAGAGATGGGGTCATACCACGTTGCCCAGGCTGAAATGCCAGTGGCTGGCTATTCACAGGTATGATCACAGTGCCCTGCAGCCCCTCTAACTCCTGGCCTCAAGTGATCCTCCTGCCTCAGCCTCCTGAGTGACTGGGACTACAGGCATGCACCACTATGCCCAGATAGTACATTATCTACTTTAAAATATTAGAATATTACAGATAAAACTAAACAGTTCCGGCTGGGTGTGGTGGCTCACACCTGTCATCCCAGCATTCTGGGAGGCCGAGGTGGGCAGATCACTTGAGGTCAGGAGTTGAGTGAGACCAGCCTGGGCAACATGGTGAAATCCCATC
Organism: Piliocolobus tephrosceles; assembly: GCF_002776525.5. Lineage (NCBI taxonomy): Eukaryota > Metazoa > Chordata > Mammalia > Primates > Cercopithecidae > Piliocolobus > Piliocolobus tephrosceles. The sequence continues at coordinate 39,034,168 of NC_045443.1, read as the reverse complement.
TCTACTAGAAATACAACATTTGCCAGGTGTGGTGGCGCATGTCTGTGATCCCTGCTACTCAGGAGGCCGAGGCAGGAGAATTGCTTGAACCCAGGAGACAGAGGTTGCAGTTAGCTGAGATCGTGCCACTGCACTCCAACCTGGGAGACAGAGTGAAACTCTGTCTCAAAACAAAAACAAAAACAAGAAACTAAACAATTCCTGACCACTTATGTTGCTGTAGTGCTCTCTCCCACTTCCCACCATTCAACATTTAGAGCTGATATTAGGGAAGGGCAAGGAATATGTTTGTCCTTGAAGAATTCTTGAAGAATACGGGTAATAATGATACTATCGAAGAGGTGGATATACAGGCTAGAGTGCAGTGGCACAATCATGGCTCACTGCAGTCTCAACCTCCCAAGGCTCAGGTTATCCTTCTGTCACTTACCCCCAGTAGCTAGGACTACAGGTGCTTTCCACCATGCCCAGCTAATTAATCTGTGTGTGTGTGTGTGTGTGTGTGTAATTGTTTTTTTGTTTTTTGTTTTTTTTATTTTTCAGTAGAGACAGGGTTTCACCATATTGCCCAGGCAGGTCTCGAACTCCTAGGATCAAGTGATCTGCCCGCCAGAGCCTCTGAAAGTGCTGAGATTACAGGCATGAGCCACTGCATCTGGCCACAGGTTTTCTATATAGAGGAAACAAATGGAACTCTTAGAGTGGATGAGCTCCCTGAAGCAGAATATAAGCCAGGAACCAACACAGATATCAAGTATTCTTTGTTATCATTAAGATATACAAGGTAAATGAGCATGTTTTGAGATAAATTATTATTTTAAAAAGGGAAAGATGGAAGATTCAGAAGAGAAAAGTGCTATTTAATTCATTCAGCAAACATTTGTTGAATGCCTGTCAGGCTCTGAGCTTGTTACCAGTGTTTCAAAAATGGAAAGGCACAATCCTTCAGGAGCTTGCAAGCATACCTACAATTATAGGATAATGTGACTCACTGACTTATCAAAAACACGTAACATAGCCGGTCTGCGGCTCATGCCTATAACCCCAGCACTTTAGGAGGCTGAGGCAGGAGGATTGCTTGAGCTCAGGAGTTTGAGACTGGCCTGGGCCACGTTGTGAGACCCTTATCTCTACAAAAACCAGAAAAAAATTACCCAGGGTGGCTCTGCGTGCCTGTGGTATCAGTTACTTGGGAGGCTGAGGTGGGAGGATTGCTTGACCCCAGAAGGTGGAGGCTGTAGTGAGTTGTGGTTGTGCCGCTGCACTCCAGCCTGGGGGACAGAGCAAGACTCTGTCTTAAAACCAAGAAAGGAGAGAGAAAAGAAAGGGAGGAAACGCTTCTACTGTATATCTCTAACCCTGTTACTTCCTAAAATTTAGTCTTGTAGCTCCGCTACTCCAATAGTGTCATTATTACTGATATCCTTCAAGAATAACGTTTGTATTCAACATGAAAAGAGAAGAAGTTGTCTGGGCACGGTGGTTGACACTTGTAATCCCAGCACTTTGGGAGACTGAGGCGGGTGGATCTCTTGGGTCCAGGAGTTTGAGATGAGCCTGGGCAACATGGTGAAACCTGTCTCTACAAAAAATACAAAAATTAGCCTGGTGTGGTGATGCATGCCTGTAGGCCCAGCTGCTTGGGAGGCTGAGGAGGGAGGATTGCTGAGCCCAGGAGGCAGAGGCTGCAGCGAGCTGAGATTGTGCCACTGCACTCCAGCCTGGGGAGCAGTGAGACTATGTCTCCGGAAAAAAAAAAAAAAAAAAAAAAGTAAAGAGAAGAGATTAAGAACAGCATGAAGTAACCTCAACATTAAAGGGCCTGGAAGAGGAAGTACTAAGAGGAGCCAGTTTAGATATAAGACGACTGAGAAGGACCTACTTACTGGAGAAGGTAGGAAGAGGAGTAAGAAGAATCTTTGTAGCTGTGGTGCAGGAGAATGTTTAATACAAGTGTCATGATACACAGAGGTCAAATAAGATGAGGACTGAAAGGTGTCCTTTGGTTTTGGCAAACTTGGTGACCTCAATGTGATTTCGTTAGTGGAGTGGAAAGAGGTTTGGAAAGGTAGAAGTGAAGGCAAGGGCATAACTGAGAGAATAGCAGACATTTCCAAAATACTGGAAGAGGAGAAAGGAAGAGCAAGTAAACAAGGGGTTAAGGAGGAGTTTTTTTCCATCTGGATGGGAGAGACTTCAGTGTATTTCTATGTCTGTGAAAGAAGTATAGTGTTCTTATGATGGGAGGGATGGTATGAGCCCCACAATATTTACAACATTTTAAAAGGTAATGGTGAGTTTTTAAACTTATTAAATTAAAATATTAATACTAATTATAAATTTAATTAGAAAATGTTAAGTTTTTAAAAAATATTTAGGCAGGCCATCTCAACCAAATGACATGTAAATGTGCAAATATGCCCTTAGATCTAGAGTTTGTATAGTAGATTCTGCTTACTGTAACTACTTTGAGAATGGTGGCTTGTTTCTGTGAAGGGAGTGTTCTTGTGTTTTTAAAGGAGAAATTGTGTTTAAAATTATTTTGATAGTTTTGGGGACGATAGCTAAATACCAGGTTATAATCTTTATTTTCTGCAACGTGAGATAATCATGTTTTTGAAAAGAATTTAAGGAAGAAGCCAAGCCTCTTCGAACTAAATCACCCTGCTTAAATTTTATGACATAAAATTTCTTTCAGCTGGGTGTGGTGGTGCATGCCTATAATCCCAGCACTTTGGGAGGCTGAGGCAGGTGGATCACTTGAGGTCAGGAGTTCGAGACCAGCCTGAGCAACAGGGTGAAACCCCTTCTCTACTAAAAATACAAAAAAAAAATTAGCTGGGCATGGTGGTGCACACTTGTAATCCCAGCAACTAGGGAGGCTGAGACAGGAGAATCTCTTGAACCCAAGAGGCGGAGGTTGCAGTGAGCTGAGATCTCGCCATTGCACTCTAGGCTGGGCAACAAAAGCAAAACTCCATCTGAAAAAAAAAGATAATGCTGTCTTTCTTTTCTTGAGATAGATGTGATGGGAAGGTTTGTCAGGAATGTTGTGGGATTTATGTGAGATAAAAGTGTAACAGAATCCTAGACTTAAAAATATGTCATCAAGATACATTTGTATGTTCATAAATATTATTTAAAGTATTTTATAACTTACAGTATATATATATTTAACATTCATGATTTTATTTGACTTACCCAGTAATCTTGGGATGCAGTCAGAGCTCAAGGTATGGAAACAAAGCCAGACGATGACTTGACTGTCCTGGACTGTAGCTGGGGACTATAGGCATGCGCCACCACTCCTGGCTAACTTTTTGTAGAGACAGGGTTTTGCCATGTTGCCCAGGCTGGTCTCAGATTCCTGGGCTCAAGCTATCTGCCCGCCTTAGCCTCCCAAAGTGCTGGGATTATAGACGTGAGCTACTGAGCCTGGACAGAAATTTTCAACAGCTTTTTGTTTATTGAATTTCTGTTGTGTGCTAATTATAAATATTTTTCAACATTGAGCTAAGAACCAGAAATGGTAATTCTAATACGGTAGTATTTAAATAATTAGTTCCAGGATATGTGTATTGTTTTAATAGGTAGATACACAAACAATTTTTCTTAAGTACAACCCAATTTTAGTTTTTGAGTCCTTTTTCAAGTGGTTCTACTTACAGAATTGATACTTTATGTTTTATTCTTTTCTTGAGGTCTTCAAAGAAGGAGAACATTTATTTTTTGAAATTACCATATGGAACTTTTGGTCCCGTTTATATTTCTGTCGTATATAACGGGATCTTAATTATTTGATTTTTCCTATATCTTGAGATAGTTTGCTGTATCATCCTAGGAATTATTTTATTTATTTTAATTTTACTTTAAGTTCTGGGATACAGATGCAGAATGTGCAGGCTTGTTACATAGATAGACATGTGTCATGGTGGTTTACTGTACCTATCAACCCGTCATCTGGGTTTTAAACCCCTCATGCATTAGGTATTTGTCCTAATACTTTCCCTCCCCTTGCCCCCCACCCCCCAGCAGGCCCCAGTGTGTGATGATCCCCTCCCTGTGTCCATGTGTTCTCATTGTTCAGCTCCCACTTGTGAAGAACATGCGGTGTTTGGTTTTCAGTTCCTAGGAACTATTTTATCTTTGCTACTTAGTTATTTCCAACTGTATTTAAAAGATACCGGAATAATAAGAAAACAGAAAAATGGTGGAGTCATCTAGAAGGATAGCGCAATTTTGAAAAAAAAAAAAAAAAAAACACGATTTTATCATCTTTCCAGAAAGTATAAAAGTGTAGAGACAGTATTTTTGTAGTCTTTGCCCTCCTTTTTCTTTTTTTTAAACTTTCATTGAACACATTTGAGAATTGAGAATTTTTCATTTTCTGCTCCTAATGACAGGAAGTTTACAAGATGTTTCAGTTATTAGATGAATCAGGGGATGGTGTAAAGCCAGTGATAGTGGCATCCAAAACTGTAGTGATGTTGAAATTGACCATATAAGGGAAATCTCAGACCATGAGTCATCAGATGACAATATCCTTGATCATTTTTCTCAAACTCAATAATTGATAAGTGAACAAATATTTCTGAGCACAAAAAGTAAATGTGGTTTCTCATATAAGTAGTCATTCAACAGAAAGGATTTTATCATGCAATATTTTGCAAAAAGAACTTGGAGCATCTTGTTTTGCTTTAGAGACGTGTGACAAAATTCTTTTTCTTCTATATTTGACACAAAAATTTACTTGAGATAGTTCATTAGTGGACCGATGCTGAAGGTAGGTATGTGTACCTCATCTACAAATGAAAATGGTAATTTTGAAGCAGAGAGAATGTCTGTCTCTTCAAGAAATTGCCAGTTGTCAAGGGTTTCAAAAGTAAAGCGTCCTATGATACAAGTGCAAGAAGTGGTAGAAGTAAAGAAAAGCTAAAACCTATTAGAAATGTATTTGAGGCCAGGCGCAATGGCTTATGCCTGTAATCCCAGCACTTTGGGAGGCCGAGGCAGGCAGATCACCTGAGGCTGGGAGTTCAAGACCAGCCTGGCCAACATGGTGAAACACCCTAAAAATACAAAAAATTAGCCAGGCATGGTGGCACATGCTTGTAATCCCAGCTACTCAGGAGGCTGAGGTAGGAGAATCACTTGAAGCTAGGAGGCCGGAGGTTGCATTGAGCCAAGATCATGCCACCACACTCCAGCCTGGGTGACTATCTCATTCATAGATAGATAGATAGATAGATAGATAGATAGATAGATAGATAGATAGATAGATAGAATTTAAAACCAAGAATCAGTACTTAAAAGATGAATGTTTCTAGGATTAGGCCTGACAGTTGATGAGGAGTTAGTTACATTTGAAAAAAATAAAATAAAACCTAGCCGGGCACGGTGGCTCACACCTGTAATCCCAGCACTTTGGGAGGCTGAGGTGGGCAGATCACAAGATCAGGAGATTGAGACCATCCTGGCTAACACAGTGAAACCCTGTCTCTACTAAAAATACAAAAAAAAAAAAAAATTAGCTGGGTATGGTGTTGGGCACCTGTAGCCCCAGCTACTCGGGAGGCTGAGGCAGGAGAATGGCGTGAACCCAGGAGGCGGAACTTGCAGTGAGCCAAGATTGTGCCACTGCACTCCAGCCTGACAGAGTGAGATGCTGTCTCAAAAAAACAAAAACAAACAAAAAACACCTTTTGGCCTTTCGAGGTCTAGATAACTTCAAAACCAAGTTATTATGGAATAAGAAATTGGGTTTACTCTCTTCTAGAGTCTTAATAAAATGCTTAATGAAGTTGTTTCATTGTTCTCTTGTTAAAAGGGTCCATTGTGATGTTTGTTTCTCCTGGTATACTGACCATTTAAACATGGACAGAAGTTATTTCCTTTCTGTCTATAATAACTCCTCCTTCTGTTTTCTCTAACACAACACACAGTTTTTTTGTTTTTAATTTTTAGTGCATGAGGGCAGGGCCTGTGTTTGTTTTGTTCATGGTTAATCTCCAGCACATTACCTAGTGCCTGACACATGTAAATGTGCAATAAAATTTGTCGGACAAGTAGTTTCTTTCCTTTTTTTTGTTCCAGAAGACAGGGTCTCACTCTGTCACCCAGGCTGGAATGCGGTGATGTGTGTAATCGTGGCTCACTGTAACCTCCACCTCCTGGGTTCAAGCGATTTTTCCACTTCAGCCTCCCACAGGCACGTACCACTATGCTTGGCCAATTTCTGTATTTTTTTGTAGAGGTGGAGTTTCACTGTGTTGCCCAGGCTGGCCTCGAACTCTTGGACTCAAATGACCTGCCTGCCTTGGGCTCCCAAAGTGCTGGGATTACAGGCGTGAGCCACTGTGCCTGGCCGTAAACAGGTGGTTTTCTTATAAAATCTTTCCTTGGTTAGATTTTTGGGCTTTTGTTAGCCAGAGTATTAGCAGATTCACAGTAGGTTTGGATTTAGTCCAGCCTTTTTTATTCAGTGAGATTTACCATATTGCTTCAATTAGCCATATATTTTGGTGTTACTAAGCAGATTACTTCTTTCTGAAATTTGAGTTATGCTATCTCTTTTTAGTAAAGAATCAGTCTTTGTTTTTAATATTCTTTGTCTTTCTTTCCTTTCTTTCATCTTACCTGTCCAACATGACAAAGCTCAATTATGATGAAGTTGATCAAGCCTAAAATATTATTCCTATAATATTTAGCACATGGGATTTTTGTCAGTGGGGGTGGAAGGCAGACCATAGTTGAAAACTACATATATGAAGCCAACATCCGTTGACCTCCTGCTCACACAGAAGGTCAGCTAGCCCCAAAAATATTTTGTCCTAATAAGTAATGAAATGCTCCCCCTTTTCTTACATTATAGTAAATGAATAGACTGCCAAATTTTATACAGTCTATTTGGGCTGTCTATGAAAGATACATAGGGATCCCCAAATTGGTGAATATCATAGCTGACAAATACAGTCTAATCATGGCATATGTTAATAAGTAGATGATGGACTGTAGTTGGCCAGTGGCTAGTCAGTAGTCATTTATTAACTGGGCAACCATTTTGTGCACATCAACTCCTTATCGTGGATCCTTTGGCATTACTAAAAGTGTGCTGTCAAAACCATGAATGATAAATCTGTGAACATAAAAAGGTATATTTTATAAATGATACTCGGTCCTTTATTTACTGAGTTAACTATTTCCTACCTCTAAAATTTCCTCCTATCCTGATTTTTCTCATCAAATAGAAAAGGGATCATAAACTTTAAGATACCTGGAGATAGAAGGGCTTTTCTTTTTAATAGGACATGGAGTTGAGTGACTTACGACATTGTAAAAAGATCATCATAAACTGTGTTCCTCCTACCTTCAGTGAAAGCTCTTTAGCCCTTACAGAGCAGCAGAGAACTTTATTTGAATAATTAAACTATATTTGAATAATTAAACTTTATTTGAATAATTAAACTACATTTATGTTTTATGCCTCTTTTCTCTCAAAATTCAACCAGATGAAATAATCCTAGAATTGAGGTACAAAATCGTAATCTTTAAGTGAAAATCAACTTTCACATTAAAATAAGAATAAAAATGGAATAGTTGTGTAGTATACATTTAGGAAAGCCTAGGATAAAAAGAGAATGATGTACTCGAGAACAGAAAAAAAGAACCACTACAGAAAATTTGTTGATGGTTAGAAAATAACAACAAACAACACTAGTTACAGAGATTACACGATCACTTATTAGACCACTAGTCTCACATTTTTACTTCTACTGTGGTGTAATACCTTTCTATTTCAGACTCATGCCAGTAATTGTTGTAAAATTCAAGTCTGAATTTCTTCAGTGACTTCTCATCACTTAAGAATAAAATCAGACTGCTTAGCTTTTAATCGTGGGATCCCTTCTTATCTATCCAGCTTGGGTTTTTTTCGCTCTCTCTACCACTCTGCTCTCCATCTCAAACTTTATCCTATAGTAGTACCAGTATTCACCAGATATATTGCACTTCTTCATGCTTCTTTTTAAAGTGTGGTCCCTAGAGACCCCAGCACAACTTGGAAACTAGTTAGAAATACAGTTTCTTGGGCTCTACATCAAGGCCTACTAAATCAGAAACGCTGGGGGTAGGCTAAGCAAGCTGAATAAGCCTTCTAGGTGATTCTGATGTACCTTAAATTTGAAAACCACCACCTTAACCCTTTTCTTTTTTTAACCTCAGCCATTAACTACCATACTGTCAATATCACTTTTATTTGTGCAACTCTTAATCTACATTTCAAACTCTATGTCAGTTCTGTTTTTTAAGTTGTATATTGGACATCTGTCCTGGATATCCTTTCAGTACTTCAGACTATCTAGGCCCTGAGCAAAATTCATTATCCATCTCCTGAAACCTACTTTACATACTGTTGCCTATTTTCTCTCAGCCTGGCAGCTTTGATTCTTAGATTGTACAATATTTTCTCATTATTTTTTATGTTGTCTTGCTGCAGAGGAACAGGGGGAAAAAAAGATTTTTAAAAAACTGTACTAACCAAAAAAAGGTCAGGATTTTTCATGCAATAAAGTTACTATTGTTTTAGAGCCATCTGTTAAAATGTATTTTTATCTTACTTCTTCCCTCCTTCCCTCTGCCTTTTTCTTTGATGTATCCTTCTTTCTCTCTCAAGAACTTAGAGACTGTATTTTGAATCTTAACCTCAGTTGTGCAAGTTCTGTGGTAAAGCTGGATAGGTGAAAGCTTGTACCAGCATCAGATGTTGAAGCCAGGCAACATTTCAGATACCCCTGAAGAGTTCTTACAGTAGGTTCTCAATAAATATTTTCTAAATGAGTAAGTTAGCAAGTTAGATGAGTCTCAAAGGACTGGGTAGATCTCCAGGGTCAAAAGAGCATAGTGAGATTGTAGCTGGAGATGTAAGAAACTTAAAGGATTTAAGCAATAAGGAGTGAGAAATTTTGATAATAAATGTTTATTAAATGAATAAATGAAAAGCTTTAAAAAACAGCCATTGTCACAAATGGTTAAGTATTTCCTTCTCTGAAGGAGGAGGGATAAATTATTATTTCAGTGTAAACTTTGAAGTTTGATTTTTAGAATTCATGTTTATATGGGTACATCCCATTTAGTTTGATATACATTTAAAATAATTTCTTATGTTGATTTATGTAACAGTATTCTAATGTTTGACCATATATCTTAGACTATAAATTTTAACTGTTATAGTTTGTTCTCTTTTTGTTGAACAGGAAAAACTGATATATACTTGAAAGTTATTGTGTTATTAATTTGTTTTCATAATGTGAGATATTCTCTCACAAAGCACTTATGTTTTAAGTTATAATTTAAAATACCTTTCTTTTTAACATGCACACAGGAAACCTCGACCTGTCTCCCAGTTGGTTGCACAGCAGGTTACTCAGCAGTTTGTGCCTCCTACACAGTCAAAGAAAGAGAAAAAAGATAAAGTAGAAAAAGAAAAAAATGAAAAGGAAACAACTAGCAAAAAGAATAGCCATAAGAAAACCAGGTAAATTTGAAGAGTGTTTTATGACATTTTTGAAATAATAAAACCATTTAATTTTTTAAACATTGATACACTAATATACACAAAGTGGAAGTAAAATATTTGATTTCCTTTATTTTAAGGCATCAGAAAAGGTTTTACTGAGTTTGAAAGATACATTGGAAATTAAACACAGAAGCCACAAATACAAGCTTAAATGTGGTGATGCTTTTTTCTTTTTACTAGATTGGAAGACATTATGTCTGGATGTTTTGTTTTGTTTTGTTTTTCCCTTAAGAAGAGCTGTTTGAACCAGGAGTGGTTTTCAAAATACTGAACAGATAATTGCATGGGTTTTAACCTATCAAAATGGTCATGTGTTCAGTCAGAACAATCATGATACCCTTATTGGTGTGTGTCATGGAGTAACAATCTTCCTTGCATGTATGTAGCTCAACCTTAGTTTTTATCACCTTCCTCCATGGTACTGTTCCTCCATTTCACTGTTGGCTAAAACATCTATTTTAATAAAATTAATAAGCTGTCTGCAAAATTATGATACACAGAAGCACAAGTTCTACTTCTAGGCTGTCACAGTTTTTAGTTGCATTGAAGAATATTCATGAATGGTTTGATTAATGTTAATGAGTTGAAACATTTTATGATATTTTTGTGGCTGGTTACACATAAATTGCTTTAAATATGTATATTCATTTTGTTACTTTCACCTACTTTTAATATTTATTTATGCTCAGAAATTTGGTAGAGGGAAAAGCTAGTTTAAAATTTCATTTTTTTTTTATGTTTAGACCAAGATTGAAAAATGTGGATCGGAGTAGTGCTCAGCATTTGGAAGTTACCGTTGGAGATCTGACAGTCATTATTACAGACTTTAAGGAGAAAACAAAGTCACCACCTGCATCTAGTGCTGCTTCTGCAGATCAACACAGTCAAAGCGGCTCTAGCTCTGATAACACAGAGAGAGGAATGTCCAGGTCATCTTCACCCAGAGGAGAAGCCTCATCATTGAATGGAGAATCTCATTAAAGTTTATTTTCTCCAATTTCTTAGTCACTTCTGTCCTACCATGCAAATACACAGATTATGCCAAGAGGTACCACATTTTCATGACAAATACATTCATGCACAATCCATAATTTGAGTTTTACATAAAATAGAAATTTGTTAGAATTTGTTAGATTTTATTGCAACTATGCCTACCAAACATTTCCAGACTTAACATTTTGGTCTCTGCAGTTAAGTGCCATGAAAATGTGGTTGAATTATTCATTATGCAGTGTTATTGGTAAGTGTATTTTCACTTTTAGTTTAGTGAATTCTAACACATAATTCTTGAATTCTCTACTATTGGCATGTAATGAATTTAAATTTTTTATAACATAGTGCAAGCTGCCTAAATATGTATTATTTGAAAATTGTGAAACAGATAGTTATATGTATACAAGTCAAAGATCAACTTAACTATTGCTGCAACAGGTTTTTCTTAATGGTTATCCTCTTAAATACACCTGCTGGTACTTGGTGTGGTTAAATAGGAAAATTGTTATTAAATAAAGAATTTGTATGAACCTTTGCCAATGTTTTTGACACGTTTTACTAATTATTGTTCCTGAATTATGTTTCTGGTTTTATCCATTTTTTGAGGTTTTTTTGTTTGCTTATTTTTCAAAATATTCATTTATTGTAATGTTTACTAGCAGACTAGTAAACAATAAAGCATTGATTATTTAGCTTTATAATTCAGGTTTAGTGCTATTGTCATTGAACACTGCTATTTTCTGTATCATATAAAACATTAAAATTCAAATAATTATAAGCATTTGGCAAAAACGAGAAAAGAAACTTGCCATATTTTACAAGCTGCAATTTTAGAAAAGCTTTAACTTAATGATAGTTTTATCACTGTTTTCTTGTCCCAAACTTATCCAGGGCCATAGATGCATGAATCTAATTAAAACAGAAATAGGAATTGTTGCACAGAAATGGGAAATAGCTAATTTTAAGTCAGTCTAATTGGCCTCTTACTAAATACAACAATTCTTATGAAAATCATAGTACCCTATTTTCAGACACAACTGCCAGTTTACACATTTCTCAGTATCTTGAAAGGAAAAAAGTATAGCCCCACTTATACTATGTAAAATTACCAATAAAATATTTTTATGACTACAGATTTTGCATTTTTGTTTATGACTATTAACGTGTTTTATTTCGTATTTAGAATTTCAACCTGGAAACCACACAGTACTTAAATTCTCCTGGGGTCTCCTGCTTTCTCTTAACCATTTGCTTAATATATATCTACCTATAGGAGACTTCTGAATTGTAAATGGACTTAAAAATAGAATGTGGATACAAAATATCACATAAGACATCATGATAACATTTGAAGAAAAAATAAAACTGTAGACCCTAACAGTTGTGATATTTGGTGGTTTCGTGTGGTAATGTAATTTTCTGTTTACAGTACTTTTTACAGGCACAGTGGTACTGTCTTTTTTGTAAGATGCTAGTTGTGAAATACAATTGCATACAGTAAAAGTCTGTGATTAAAACATTTATATACCTCATTCTTTAGTGTTGTTAAATGAAAAATTAAAATTGTGTTTGTTATAAGATACGTTCAGTGGAATACCAACTAACCAGATATATTCCTTTAAAACACGATATTTTTGTCTTATTCTGTTTTTAACGTGTTTCAAATGTTTTATATATTCATTTTTGGACAGAGTAAAAAATTTAAAATGTAATAGGGAAAATATTTAATTTTTAAGTCAAAAACTATACTTTAAAGGCATTACATCTTATGATCAAATACTTTCAGAATGCATTTTAAATGAGCTGCAAGAGAGAAAAATCTGACAGGAGAGGGGATTTTACCTGAATGGAGCATACTCATATTTCTACATAGGTGGGTAGATACTCATCTTTCTACATAGGCAGGAACACAGTGTAGCATGGAGATTAAGCATGCTAACTGACACCTCATGTTTGAATCCTGCTGTAGAATGGAAATGAGCTTAAATTACCCAAGCTTACTTTCCATCTATAAAACAGGGCTAATGGTAATCACATCTAATTTATAGGGTTGTTGGGAGGATTAAGTCAATCCATGTAAAATTCTTAATTATCTGACACATAGTGGTCACTCAGTAAATGTGAGCTTTTACTATTGTTATAGGTAAAATCCCATTACAAAAATACAAAAATATTTTTTGTAACAATTATTTTCATGCCCTCTTGGATGACATAAAGTAATAGTGTTTTATAGATTTCACTAAATTTTCAGTGTAATATCAGATGTTTTCTCTGGACGCAGAAAGACCATCTTTCCATAATTAAAGAACCTGGTGGGTGTGCACTAGGAGATTGGAGAAATGAATTAAGTCGACTAGTTTGAAAGTGTTTTATTAATCACAGGTATCTCAACTTGCCTTTGTTTCACCCTACCTCAAATACTCTTCCACACCAGGAAAACAAACGCAAATTCCATAAATAGAACTGATATTAAAATATGCAGAAAGATTCAGAACCTAGGTTTAGGGTACATATTTTGCTCTGTTTCATGAACTTACAAGGTGGTTTGAGCACTGGGTTCCTTTAGCCAAATTCCATACAAAAAGAACTTGGATGTTTTCCAGCATTTATTACCTTACTTTGCTATAAGTAAGAGTAAAGATAGCCCGGGTGCGATGGCTCATGCCAATAATCCCAGCACTTTGGGCTGAAGCGGGCAGATATTTTAAGCCCAGGGCCAGCCTGGGCAACATGGTGAAAGCTCATCTCTATAAAAAATGTGTGTGTGTGTGTGTGTGTATTTAAAAAGTGAATATACTTTGAGGCAGAAGAAGAATCTTAAAACCTTTTGTATTATACAATAGAAATAGTTAAAGGTTTTATTTTTATTAAATGCTTTCCTAAAATGATAGTGGATAATAGACAAAGTGAAACATTTTAAAAGGAAGAGAAACTTCAGCCTTTCTAAGTTGATAGCATGTTTATTAACTTTTAAAGATCCTTATAGCCTAAAAGAATGTAGCCTCTGCATATTATATGCATTAATGGCAAATGGTCTAGAAGTTTTTGTTTCCACTGAGGCTTCCCCCACCTACTTTTTAAAACTTCCTGCTATGGTTTGGATATGGTTTGTCCTCACCAACATTCATGCTGAGGCCTGAGTCCCCAGTTTGTTTGTGTTGGTAGGTGGTGCCTTTAAGAGATGATTAGGTCATTGCGATGGATTAAGGGCTTTCTCATGAGGCTCAGTTAGTTCTGGAATGGATTCACTCTTGCAGGAATGGATGAATTCTCACAAGAGTGGGTTGTTATAAAGTGAGGATGCTTCTTGTGTTCTGTTCTCTTTGCCCTCCTCAGTTCACCATCTGCTTTCCACCATGAGTTGAAGCAGCATGAGGCCCTCATCAGATGGCCTGCCTGATCTTCGACTCCTTAGCCTTTGCAATCATGAGCCAAAATAAATCTCTTTTCTTTACAAATTGCCCAGTCTCAGGTATTCTGTTACAGCAAAAAAAAAAAAAAAAAAAGTGGATTGAGATACAAATTTTTTGCTCTGCAACTTACCTCTTTTCCAGAATCTTTTAAGGACTCGATGTAGGAACTAAGCTATTTAGTAAGTCATTAGTAGAAGTTTCCGCACAGTATTTTGAAAATTAAGTGGAAACAGAAAAGTGAGTGCGTATATAAGGAAAGTAATAGTAAAAAAGCGCTTTGACTTCTTAGTACTCACCCTCTCCTGTGTATCCCCAGGCACCTTCAGTTGTCTGGAACAAAGAATGTAGGAAAAACTGAAGAAGTTCAGAACAGTTACCAGTGACAAAAATCACTGATTAGAATAAAAAAGACAAGGTTATAGAATATATGTTGTTACTGATCATCTTTCAAAAGCAGAAGGAAAAGAATGCCCTCCCTGGCTACTGAGGGTGATGAAAAGTAAGCCCCACTCCTATCACAGGCAATGAAGGACAGGGATGGAAAAAAAAAGTGAAGAAGAAGGGGAAAAAGCAAAAGTTACGAAAAAATTTAGAAAAGGGGACACTGGGATTCAGTCTGGATAATGGTAGAATCACTAGGAAGGGAAAGAACAAATAGAACTTAACAGCACATCAGTCTCTGGTGACGTTTTAAAAATATGATAAAGCATCTTCATGATGTCTCTGTCATTAGCTAAAGTTTAGCTTGTGTTTATTAAGACTATTTACTAAGACAGCAGTATGTGTAATACAGAATGATGTTCATCAAAACCAGTTCGCTTTAGGAAACTGTCACAGAGAAGTTGTACCTTGAATTACAAGATAATTCAAGACCCACTAAACCTGTGTGTATTATTTCCACTCCTCAGGAATTCCAGTTGGGGAAGTATCTATTTCACTGGGTCCTTGCCCCAAAAAGTTCCCCCAGGGGTTTATTCTTACAACTTGAAGTTTTTTGTTTTCTGGTTTTAAAAAAAATATTATTTGGTGTGATTTACACTAGATACATGTGGCCATTTAGAAGAACAAAAGAAAATTACTTTCCTGAATGCACATCCCTACCAGCCCAGATAATTTAAATGTTAAGTATGTAATGTGCAATTGACCCTTGAACAACATAGGTTTTAACTGCGTGGGTGCACTTACACATGGATTTTCTTCCAACTCTGCCATGTTGAAGACAGCAAAATCAACCATTCCTCTTTTTCCTCAGCCTACTCAATATGAAGACTATGAGGATGAGACCTTTATGATGATCAACTTCCACTTAATGAATAGTAAATATATTTTTCCTTCCTAATGATTTAACAATTTCTCTAGCTTACTTTATTGAAGAATACAGTATATAATACATATACAAAGTGTGTTAATCAACTGTTTATGTTATCAGTAAGGCTTTTGGTCAACAGTAGGCTTTTAGTAGTTACGTTTTGGGGGAGTCAAAAGTTGTATGCGAGTTTCTGACTGCTTGAGGGTTGGTGTCTCTAACCGCCACATTGTTTAAAGGTCAACTGAATTAGGCTTTGTGCTTAGCCAGTGCAGATATTCCTGTCTTTATGGAATGGTCTAATTCTGGAGCACATGAAAGGCCATAAGACTAAATACTTCAATGGAAAAAATCAAGTAGCTATCTGGAAGGCTTCAGTGCTCTGGGACATGTTTCACATTCTTAGTCTCCCCTGTTGGTGGGAGTTATGGACTGTAATAGCTCCCTCACTGTTGTAATACAGCATTTTGTTGACTTTGGTTTTATTTACATCAGTATTATTTAATTCAGTGAACACTTACTGAGTATTTGGTGAACACTTATTGAATACATAATAAGATGTGGAATGCACATCTTAAAGACTGTAAATTACAGTGCTGTAACTATAATAATAAAAACATGTATGAGATACGAGAGAGTGCTTGTTACCCATTTGTTTCTAGAAAATTCACCTAGGCTTAAGTATCTACTGCAAGTCCACATTGAAAATGTTAGGGCCTCATCTTGATGTTTGAAGCTGATAATGTTGGGTGTCACCAGTAGTTTTAGTCAACTCTTGTTTTATTTACTCTAGCTTGAATTTTCAAAAGTTTAAGACTTTAGGCCATGTAAAGTGAGATAATTTATCATTTTCCTGCACTAATTTTTTTAAAATCACACAACAACTGAATGAGGTCTGCTATGTCCTTTTTGTAGATGAAGAAGCATATTACATCACTCTGTCCAAAAGAAATTTTATTCAGATTTATTTCAGAAAGAGCTTTGCTTCACCTGAGAAATTGCCTTTTCCTTATGGACAAAGCAGATTATGAATTGCCCGAAATTTTTGCTGTAGTTGTGAGAAATCTCCTATTAAAATTGGGTTCAGGCTGGGTGCGGTGGCTCACACCTATAATCCCAGCACTTTGGGAGGCCGAGGTGGACGGATCACCTGAGGTCAGGCTGGTTCAAGGCCAGTCTGGCCAATATGGTGAAACTCCGTCTCTACTAAAAATACAAAAAATTAGCCGGTCATGGTGATGGGCGCCTGGAATCCCAGCTACTTGGGAGACTGAGACAGGAGAATTGTTTGAAACCAGGAGCTGGAGGTGGCAGTGAGCAGAGATCCCACCCCTGCACTCCAGCCTGGGTGACAGAGCGAGACTCCGTGTCAAAAAAAAAAAAAAAAAAAAAAAAAATTGAATTCAGTTTTAATAATTATGTGGGCTTGGTTGTCTGCTTATCTGTATTCTAATGTTTTAGTCTTTTTCTATCAAAGGAAAAAGATTTAATATAAAGATTCAAGCTTCACATCATGACAAATAATAAATTGTGAAATATAATTTTTTCTTCTTCTTTTTGTATTTTTTATAAATATTGGGTTTCCCAACATTTCCCTGGCTGGTCTTGAAATCTTGGGCTCAAGCCATCCTCTTGCATTGGCCTCCTAAAGTTTTTGGGATTATAGGTGTGAGCCATGGAGCCTGGTGGTTACTCTTTTTCTATTTTAATCTAATTTCTGATTCTTGGTCTTTTTTGTATTTTTCCAGAGTTTGATTTTTATCTATTTGTTTTTCTTTTGTTCTTATAAATGGCCACAAATCCTAGTGTAAATCAGGCCAAATAGTATTTTTTTAAAAAAATTCTTTATTTCAAGTTGTAAGAATAAACTCAGAGGGGAACTTTTTGGGGCAAGGACCCAGTGAGATACATACCTTCCCAGCTGGAATTCCTGAGGAGTGGAAATACTACATACAGTTTTAGTAGGTCTTGAGATTACATCTAGATTTAAATTGGCTGACCTACCTGCACGAAGGGAGTTTGGATGAAAGCTACCACCTCATCATCATTTTTCTAATAAATCTTTTAGCAAGAAAAATCAGAAACGAAACTGGAAACCAAGATTTATTAACTTAGATTTTATGGATATTATTTTCATTATCCTCTTTTAATTCATAATAATGCTGACAATAAAATGGTCCTGTGTTTACTTTTGGAGTCAGCAAGAATGGGAAGAGCTGGAAGATTATAAAATAAGTTTGGGGCCGGGCGCGGTGGCTCAAGCCTGTAATCCCAGCACTTTGAGAGGCCGAGACGGGCGGATCACGAGGTCAGGAGATCAAGACCATCCTGGCTAACACGGTGAAACTCCGTCTCTACTAAAAAAATACAAAAAACTAGCCAGGCGAGGTGGCGGGCGCTTGTAGTCCCAGCTACACGGGAGGCTGAGACAGGAGAATGGCGTAAGCCCGGGAGGCGGAGCTTGCAGTGAGCTGAGATCTGGCCACTGCACTCCAGCCTGGGCGACAGAGCGAGACTCCGTCTCAAAAAAAAAAAAAAAAAAAAGAAAAGAAAAGAAAACTAGTTTGGGAGAAGATTTCTAAAGGACAAACAAAATGACAGTGAACACATTTTGTTTTTTAATTTTTGTGGGTACATAGAAGGTGTATATATTTACAGGGTACATGAGATGTTTTGATATGTAATGCATAATAATCACATCATGGAGATTGGAGTATCCATCTCCTCAAGCATTTGTCCTTTGTGTTACTGACAATCCAATTATACTCTTTTAGTTATTTTTAAATGTACAATTATGTTATCAAATAGAAGGTCTTATTCTATTTTTTTTTGTACTCATTAACATCCTCCCCACCCCCGCCACCTACCCTTCCCAGCCTCTAGTAACCATCCTTCTACTGTCTG
The DNA here is from genome assembly GCF_002776525.5 of Piliocolobus tephrosceles. NCBI lineage: Eukaryota > Metazoa > Chordata > Mammalia > Primates > Cercopithecidae > Piliocolobus > Piliocolobus tephrosceles. The sequence continues at coordinate 39,015,978 of NC_045443.1, read as the reverse complement.
TCTCCATGAGTTTAACTGTTTTAATTGTTAGATCCCACAAATAAGTGAGAGCATGGGAGTTTTGTCTTTCTGACCCTGGCTTATTTCACTTAACATAATGATCTCCAGTTCCATCCATGTTGTTGCAAATGACTGGATCTCATTTTTTTTAAGGCTAAATAGTACTCCATTGTTTGTATGTACCACATTTCCTTTATCCAGTCATCCGTTGATGGACATTTACATTGCTTCCAAATCTTAGCTATTGTAAACAGTGCTGTAATAAACATGGGAGTACAGATATCTCTTCAATATACTGATTTCCTTTCTTTTGGGTATATACCCAGCAGTGGGATTGCTGGATCCTATGATAGCTCGATTTTTAGTTTTTTGAGGAACCTCCAAACTGTTCTCCATAGTGGTTGTACTAATTTACGTTCCCATCAACAATGTACAAGGGTTCCCTTTTCTCCACATCCTTGCCAGCATTTGTTACTGCCTGTTTTTTGGATATAAGCCATTTTAACTGGGGTGAGATGATATCTCATTGTAGTTTTGATTTGCATTTCTCTGATGATCAATGATGTTGAGCACCTTTTCATATGCCCATTTGCCATTTGTACATCTTCTTTTGAGAAATGTGTATTCAAACATTTGGCCCATATTTTCATTGAATTATTAGACTTTTTTTTCTTACAGAGTGTTGCTTGAGCTCCTTATGTATTCTGGTTATGAATCCCTGGTCAGAGGGGTGGTTTGCAAATATTTTCTCCAATTCTGTGGGTTTCCTCATGTTGTTGAGTGTTTCCTTTGCTGTGCAGAAGCTTTTCAACTTGATAGGATTCCATTTGTCCATTTTTACTTTGGTTGCCTGTGCTTATGGGGTGTTACTCAAGAAATTTTTCCCCAGACTAAGGTTCTGGAGATTTTCCCCCATGTTTTCTTTTACTAATTTCATAATGTGAGTCTTAGAGTTAAGTCTTTAATCCAGTTTGATTTGATTTCTGTATATGGTGAGAGATAGGGGTCTAGTTTCATTCTTCTGCATATGGATATCCAGTTTTCCCAGCACGATTTATTGAAGAGATTGTCTTTTCCGGTGTATATTCTTGGCACCTTTGTCAAATATGAATTCATTGTAGGTGTGTGGACTTTTTTCTGGGTTCTCTATTATTTTCTATTCATTTTTTTTGGAGACAGAATCTCACTATGTCACCCAGACTAGAGTGCAGTGGTGCAATCTTGGCTTACTGCAACCTCCACCTCCTGGGTTCAAGAATTCTCATGCCTCAACCTCTTGAGTAGCTGGGATTACAAGTGTGCACCATCACACCCAGCTAATTTTTGCATATTTAGGAGAGACAGGTTTTGTCATGTTGGCCAGGTTGGTCTCTAACTCCTGGCCTCAAGTGATCCACCTGCCTTGGCCTCCCAAAGTGCTGGGATTACAGGTGTGAGCCACTGAGCCTGGCTTCTGGGTTCTATTCATTGATCTATGTGTCTATTTTTATGCCAGTACCATGCTGTTTTGTTTACTATAGCTCTGTAGTACAATTTGAAGTCAGGTAATGTGATTCCTCTAGTTTTGTTCTTTTTGCTTATTAGGACAGCTTTGGTTATTCTGTGTCTTTTGTGATTCCATATAAATTTTAGGATTGTTATTTATATTTCTGTGAAGAATGTCATTGGTATTCTGATAGAGATTGCATTGAATCTGCATATTTCTTTGGGTAGGTAGTATGAACATTCTAACAATATGATTGTTCTAATCCTTTAACTTGGAATCTCTCCATTTTTTTGTGTGTCCTCTAAATTTCTTTCGTCAATGTTTTATAGTTTTCATTGCAGAGATCCTTCACTTCTTTGTTTAATTCCTAGGTATTTAATTTTATTTGTGGCTCTTTTAATTGGGATTACTTTTGTTATTTTTCAGATTGTTCACTTTTGGTATATTGAAATGCTACTGATTTTTGTATGTTGATTTTTTATCCTGAAACTTTAGTGAATTTGTTTATCAGTTCTAATAGTTTTCTGGTGGAGTCTTTAGGTTTTTCCAAATGTAAGATTATAATTACCTGCAAACAAGGATAATTCAACTTCTGTTCCAATTTGGATGCCCTTTATTTATTTCTCTTGTCTGATTGCTCTAGCTAGGACTTCCAGTAGTATGTTGAGTAACAGTGGTGAAAGTGGGTGGTGTTGAATGCATTTTTAAAAAGAAAGAAGGTTGAGTTCCCAGAAGAAAAGAGCAGTGATCTGGCCTTAGCCTGAGAGGTAGTTTTTGGGTTTTATTTATTTATTTATTTTAGACGGAGTCTTGTTCTGTTGCCAGGCTGGAGTGCAGTGGCGCGATCTCTGCTCACTGCAACCTCCACCTCCCGGTTCACACGATCCTCCTGCCTCACCCTCCAGAGTAGCTGGCACTACAGGCGCGTGCCATCACACCCAGCTAATTTTTGTATTTTTAGTAGGGACAGGGTTTCACCATGTTCGCCAGGATGGTTTCAATCTCCTGACCCTGTGATCCGCCCGCCTCGGTGTCCCAAAGTGCTGGATTTTTTGGTATTTAATAAGGGAAAATTTTAAAAGCCTATGTTTTCTAGCACAGAATAAGATAAATAATTTAAGGAACACTTTCACTTAATTGGAAAAGAGAGCAAAAAAGAATATTTACTTTATTAAAAATAAAATATATAAATGTAAAAATAAAAGAAACCAAACATAACAGGATTACCTAGTGATGTAATTTCTGTACAGAAAGGAATATGAGGGAACAATAAGAATTCTGAGTTCAGCCAAGTTTCAGACAAAAGTGTGATAGTAGCAGAATTCTTAATTATTTTCAGTCTTCAATTTTTGGGAACGTGGGTCAAAAGAGTCTTGAAACCCTTCCTTCCTTCCTTCCTTCCTTCCTTCCTTCCTTCCTTCCTTCCTTCCTTCCTTCCTTCCTTCCTTCCCTCCCTCCCTCCCTCCCTCCCTCTTTCTTTTTTCCTCCTTTCCTTTCCTTTCCTTCCTTCTTTCCTTCCTTCCTATGCTTATTTCCTTTTTAAAGTTTAAAAAAATATTTTGGGGGTACATAGTATGTGTATATATTTACAGGGTACATAAGATGTTTTGATAAAGGCAGGCAATGCAAAATAATCACATCATGGAGAATAGGGTATCCATTCCTTCAAGCATTTATCCTCTGTGTTACAAACAATTCAATTACATACACTTTTAGTTATTTTTAAAATGTACCATTATGCTATTGATTATAGTCACCCTGTGGTGCTATCAAATAGTAGGTCTGTTCTTTAATATTATAATTACGAGTCTTGACTTATCACAATAATTTGCATATGGGTGTTTTCTTTTTTTTATATTTTTCTATTTTTTGAGATGGCTTTTTGCTCTTGTTGCCCAGGATGGAGTGCAGTGGCGCAATCTCAGCTCACTGTAACCTCTGCCTCCAGGGTTCAAGTGATTCTCCTGCCCCAGCCTCCCAAGTAGCTGGGATTACAGGCATGCACCACCATGCCTGGCTAATTTTGTATTTTTAGTAGAGACGGGGTTTTACTATGTTGGTCAGGCTGGTCTCAAACTCTTGACCTCAGGTGATCCACCCACCTCGGCTTCCCAAAGTGCTGGGATTACAGGCATGAGCCACACACCTGGCCTATGGGTGTTTTAATTCAAAATTTCCTCGTGACTAAATTTCCCTACAATCTAGCTTTATATTTTACTTTTTTTTTTTTTGAGACGGAGTCTCACTCTGTCACCCAGGCTGGCATTCAGTGGTGCGATCTTAGCTCACTGCAACCTCCACCTCCTGGGCCCAAGTGATCCTCCCATTTCAGCCTCCCGTGTAGCTGGGACCACAGATGCACAGCACCATGCCCAGCTAATTTTTGTATTTTTTGTAGAGATGGTTTTTCACCATGTTGCCCAGGCTCATCTTGAACTCCTGAGCTCAAGTGACCTTCCTGCCTTGGCCTCCCAAAGTGCTGGGATTACAGGCATGAGCCATTGCGCCTGGCCGTTACTATTTTTTAAAAAATAATATATTTTGTTTTACTAATTGGTATGCAGGGTTCTTGAAGTTTGAACCAGGGAGAAACAGAGGGATGTCCAGAGGATATTCCTTGCTCTTTCCCACCTAGCCCACTCTACACTTTCCCTACCTTGTAGATGGAAATGTCAGCGAAATTCTGGTATCATATAGGAGGTTAAGACATCCTCATGAATTGGCTTTCCACCGCTTCTTTTTTTTTTTTCAATTTAAATTATTTATTTATGTTTAATCTTTCACTACTTCTTTTTCTACTCTTGTGGCCTGTAGCAACGTGTTTTTGAGAATGAAGAGCATCACTTTACTTTCATTCTTCCCCTGACTCTTTCCCTAGAGTTACTGCTCTGAATGAACACATGAGATTTTTGTTCAAACTAAACATTATTTTCCAACTTTTCCTCCAGTCCAACAAAATCTCTAGGAATCGGACTGTGGAAAATCGGGAAATACACTAGAAGACCACTAGGGGAGAGTATGAATTTTACTTTTAACCTGAGTTTCTGAATCTTTGTGCTCTGCTACTAATGTGACTTGTATTTCACTGATTGTAAATTTTATTTTAGACTCCAAGACCAGTCTGAAAGATTATCATATAACATTGGTTCCCTTTTTGCTTTCAATTTGAATTTGTACCACTCCATTTAATGCTTATTTGCTCCTAGTGAGATAGCATGGAGTAATGGAAAAGAACAAGAAATAGAAATCTTAGAGGATTTCTATTTGAATTTTGGATCTTATTATTAACCATGTGGTAAATGAACATCTCCGAATTTCAGGCTGTTTGCTTTTTGAGGGGAAGTTGTTTTATATTTTTAAATTTTTCTTACCATCTGTGGTCACATCTCTATCAGGCTCGTTGTTTTAAAAGAATAGAATAACATCTCCTACTTCATAGCAATGTTATAAAGATTAAATTAAACATTTATGTATGTATGTATGTATGTATGTATGTATGTATTTGTAGAAAGAGGGGTCTCATTATATTACCCAAGCTGTTTTCGATCTCCTGGCCTCAAGCAATCCTCCCAGCTCTTCCTTCCAAAGCGCTGGGATTACAGGTGTGAGCCACTGTGCCCAGCCAAGGATTAAATTCCATTGTGCATAGACCTTTATAAAATGGAAGTCATGCAAAAAGGTTTTTTTTTTCCCTGCAAAAAGTTTTTGAATTTTAGTCTGAAAAGGTGTAGAATTTAACTCTTTCTCCATAAGATGTCTTTTTTTTTTTTTTTTTTTTTTAAGGAATCAAGTACTTAAGGTAGAAGTGTAAAGAAAATGCTGAGCAGGTCCCCAAATCTGCTCCAGAGTGATTTAGAGAAGATATTTAAACAAAATGAAAACTGCGGCCAGGCGTAGTGGCTCGCAGTGCGATCTTAGCTCACTGCAACCTCACTGCAAAGTGCCTGTAATTCCAGCACTTTGAGAGGCCAAGGCGGGTGGATCACGAGGTCAAGAGATAGAGGCTATCCTGGCCAACATGGTGAAACCCAGTCTCTACTAAAAATACAAAAAATTAGCTGGTGCACGCACACGCCTGTAGTCCCAGGTACTCGGGAGGCTGAGGCAGGAGAAGCACTCACTTGAACCCGGGAGGCGGAGGTTGCAGTGAGCCGAGATTGCGCCACTGCACTCCAGCCTGGAGACAGAGCGAAAGTCCATCTCAAAAAAAAAAAAAAAGAAAATGAAAAAAAGAAAACGCCCATTGATTGAATGCCTATTGTATATCCAAGATGTACTAGGAGCTATACGAAAAATCAAGATTAATCTTTTAAATATAAAATTATTGAGATGTGGCTTAATTCTGAATCAGAGAATTTTCCAGATCATGGAGACCTCTATCTCCTAAACAACAAATTTTGATACTCTTAAATTACTTTTTCTCCACCTAAATTTACCTATTTGATAGGATGAATGAAGGTCAACATGGGTTAAAAATTTGGATATCAGTCTATCAGAGAATTAAGAGACTGGCATAGAGAAAAAAATAGATTTAGGAATACATACCTTCACGCCGTACATGAAAGAAACACCTAACTGTTGTGACATCAAATATGTTAAAGCGTCTTCATTAACTTAATTTTAGCAATATCAAAATGCAATGTGTAAATCCGGTTAATAATTAGAGGGGATGCCAGCATGCACACGGCTCCTCAAAGATAGCCAGTTAAGATGGTGTGTAATAGAAAAATCATTTCTATTTTTGGAATGGTTTATATAATTTTTCAACAGAAAATTACAGGATTAGAAGGAACCTAAAGGGATGATATGGTCCAGTACCCTGACGTCAATAAATGAGTGGCTGTTCTTCCCGATATGCTCTTTTCATAAAACTGTTGCAGAAATGAAAATTGCTTGCCTTCTCTTTTTGCCATTCCATTATTTTAACCATCTGTGGGTCAAGGAGTTATTCTTTTTTTTTTTTTTTTTTTTTGAGACGGAGTCTCGCTCTGTCGCCAGGGCTGGAGTACAGTGGCCGGATCTGGGCTCACTGCAAGCTCCGCCTCCCGGGTTTACGCCATTCTCCTGCCTCAGCCTCCCGAGTAGCTGGGACTACAGGCGCCCGCCACCTCGCCCGGCTAGCTTTTTGTATTTTTTAGTAGAGATGGGGTTTCACTGTGTTAGCCAGGATGGTCTCGATCTCCTGACCTCGTGATCCACCCATCTCGGCCTCCCAAAGTGCTGGGATTACAGGCTTGAGCCACCGCGCCCGGCAAGGAGTTATTCTTAATTATTACTACGTTTAGTTTCTTTGTTGAAATAGATAAGTTACAGTTAGTATCTTTTAAATTAAACATTTTTCGAGTACTAGTCCTTACTCTAGTTTCTTGGTACCATATCCTTCAGCTTTCTCTCAAAAGGTGTTTTCATTATTATCAATGCTTTTCCTATCATTCTGGGTACTTCGTTAAGTTTATCTTCATTTCTCTAAGAAGTGTAAGGTGTAGTGGAAGGATTTAGTATTCTCGTGGTTTTTATTTGCCTGTCCTCCCTTTGAGAGCAGTACACTCCTTTATTTCTGAATACTGTGCATCCGAGCCCCTTGTCTGGCATGTAGAATATGTTTAATAAATGTTTGAATGCATAAATGTATGTTCTTATTCTCTTTACACATCTCGATAGCATGCTAATTTTCATTTTTTATCAGGTAAAGTAAGAAGGGGAGGAAGTTGAACCTTAAATTTGTTCAGTGACTTTCTCATGGTCACAGAACCACTACTTTTTTGGTATAGGGAGCCAAGGATCCAAATGGAGACTGCTACTATATTGAGTATTTCCCCACCTTGTATTTCATGGTCAAACTTCTTAACTCCCCAGACGCAATTTCAGCAGTTAAACGCATGATTTTTCCCTATGAATGTGTGTTTGTGTGTGTGTGTATTTTGAAGCCTCCCTTCCCTCACTTTTTGGCACTGGTGCTGCTTTCTGCCTCCAATCTCTCCTCTCGCTGTTTCAGCCTCCACACTACAGCCAGAGTCTGCTCTCTAAAATGCAAATGTGATCATGTTACTTCCCTATTTAAAAACCCTTCAATGGTTCACTAGTGTCTTGCAGATTAAATTCAAACTCCTAGGTGTGCTAAACAAAGCACTCAAATATCTGGCCCCTTCTACGCTCTTATCGCTCATCATATCCTCTTTTGCATTCACTTAGCTGGTGGTATCAAACTTCTCAAGGTTCCCTACACACGAGCCTGTTTATTGATCCTTCAGCCTGGAATTACTTCCCTTAACCGACTCAAGACTCTAGCGGCACGTTTGCTTTGAAGTCTCTCTTGACCACACTCGCAGACAGAACTGATTGTTCCTTTGTGTGTGTGCCCACACCCTTACAGGCCTGGATCTTAAGTCTGTATCATTGTGTTGCGCTTATTTACAAGCATCCGCTGTCCCACCCACGCTCCAGTTAGGCTTCTTTATACCCCTTGGTACTCACACAGCCCTTGGCCCAAGTGATGCTTTATAAATGGCCAATGAATGAACGTAGTGGAAACAGCTGAAGAAGAGGGAGAAGAACTGGGGAAGAAAGGAGAAGCTCTGTGGGGAGAATACTAATTGTTTTGCACATGCAAATAATGAGTTGTGAGGGAGGTCAAAAAGGTCAAAGGGAAGAGCCCTGTGGTACAGGAACTCACTGTCTGCTGGGAGGCAAGGTCCGCATACCAAACATATGAAGCAATGAGCTTATCTGAGTGAAGATGGCTCGTGCACATTCTAGTATCACAGAAACTTACAGGCTGGGGGAGGATGGAGAGGAAAGTGGCCTAGTTAAGTGCCTTCTAAGTGCTACGCGGTTTTCGTGCGTTAAACAGTTTAATCTTTACAACCACCCCACGATGAGGATAGTAGCTCCATTTTAGGGACGAAAAAACATGCTCAGAGAATTTAGGTTGCCCAATGTCACAAACCACCATGTGGAAGGGCCATAATTAGAATTTAGGTCAACTGCCTCCAGGGCCCTGAAGCTTTCGCTCCACCGCTCTCGGCGGTCGAGACCCACTGCGCTCCCAGTCACCTGCGCGTCAACCTGCGCTCACTCTACCTCGCAAGCGCGCCGCGTTCCCCGCGCCCCCGGCGCGCCAGCCCTGAGTCCCTCCTACGCGAACTGCGCCGGCGCGTCCAGCCCTCCCGCCCGGGGCAGAGGCGGGGCTGCGTCGCTGCGGCTAACCCTTGGGCGCGCGGCGGCAGAGGCGGTGTCCGGGCTTCCGGGCGGGTTGTCAGCCGGCTCCGGCGCCGCGCTGCGCTCGCCTAGGTGGTGGGCGGGGAGGGAAGGAAGGGAGCGGGTGCAAGGCGGTGGCGGCCGCGGCGGCGGGGGAGGAACTTGTTGCGCCCGCGGCTGCGCGGTGGCGCTCCCCCAGCTCCAGTTCGCCGGGGCGGGCGCGGCGGCGGCGGAGACTGAGGAGCGCGGCCGTGGCGATGCGGCGCTACCTGCGCGTGGTCGTGCTGTGTTTGGCCTGCGGCTTCTGCTCGCTCCTTTACGCTTTCAGCCAGCTCGCCGTATCCCTGGAAGAAGGAGCGGGTGGCGGTGGCGGGAAGCCGCAGGCCGCGGTGGCTTCCTGGCTCGCTGGCGGCGGACGCGGCGCCGTGAGAGGCACGGGCGGCGCGGGCCCCGCGGCGCATCCCGGCGGGTCGGGCAGGTACGGGCAGTTCCCGGTGCGGGGGACGCGGGGGGCGCAGGGCGCGGGTTCGGCCTGGCCCGGGCTGCTCGTGGGTCGGCGCCGCGTCTCCCCGTCTTTCCTGCGGTTTCTGACCCCTCGTTTCCCTCCTTCCCCTCCGGCCGGGGCTAAACCAGCGCTGCTCCCGGCTGAGAGTGTCCCACACTTTTTGTGTTTGTCTTTTGACCCAGTCATGCGCCCTTTAAAGCAGTTAGAAATTAATTTTCAACTTTTTAAAAAGAGGATTCTTTGAAAATAAGAGGTGTTCACAAAAGCTTTGCTGCTGCCTGGCTTGTGAGAATTCCTGCGTGTTTCAGTGGAGTTCAAGTTGAGATATTTAAACATGAGGCTGGCGCCCTAGTTCAGTGTTTAAGGATTGTGCGTGTGTGTATGTGTGTGTGTTTTGTCTCTCATGCTGATTTTGCTGTGTTAACGCTTACACTTTTAAGTATTAGCCACAGTTAAATTTGGAAATGGCATTTGTGCGGGTTGTGAAATTTTCTTTTAGAAACACTATCTTTCTTGACAAATCGGTATTTAAAAAGCGACGTAATGACCTAGGTGGATTTGCACAAATCACTGCCACAGTAGGAATCGACATGAGATTTAAATAGAAAAAAAAATGTTTCTGTCAACGCGTTATGAATGCTTGAAATCTGAGCGTTTACACTGCCTTGCAACATGGACACTTCCACCTTATGTATGGGCACCTCTCTGGGAACGACCTGAAGTGCTCCCTACCAAGACTTGGCAAATGCTGCTTTGATACAGAAAAGTATAGGGTTTGTCGGGAGAGGGAGTGTAGGTCAGCTGTGGGCTGTTGTTTAACATCTTTTGAGAGTCGATGGTCATTCCCAGAATGAAAAGGGGAAGTTTGGGCAGAGTAGCAGCGTGGAAAGCGGACTTGTCATGTTTTTACCCTGCGATTTGATTATAGTCAGGGTAATTCCTACATCAGGACCCTCAGTTGTCTGTCTTGGGAGAAAGCATTCACTAAAAACTTGAATGAGCTCGTGAAAAATGACAGGATTTATGTTTATGTTTATGTTTATGGCCTAAACTGTTTATGGCCTAGTATGTTGTTGTGAAGCATTTGCAATTATGGAAAATGGATTATATTGGGCAAAATTGTAAGGAGGCAACATTTTAATTAAATATTTAATGAAGTTAGACTGATGCTAGCATTGCATTTTTAGTGCCGTGGTCTTAGATATTTTATTTTGTGACAAAAATTTACAAGTTTTGTTTGCTTGACCAGTTAACTTTAATAAAATTATTTGAAATGTTTGAAAATAGGAGCCTCAGTTTCAATAAACATCCAATAGAATCATTACTTAAATGTTAAGTTTTATGTGTCAGGATTGAGTCAGCCGAAATGCTGTATTTTTTTAGGTCCTTTGAGTAGCATGACTTTATTTTAAAGAAAGTGTACATCTAAGTTAGAACTAAAGGTGTATCTATCTTTGTAAAAATGTGATGAAGAACAACGTCACCACATTTGTGCGTGTAAGAAACCATTTGGGCAGAGGAACAAGGTGGAAAAGTTGGATTGTCAAGTTTTACCCTATGGTTTGATTAAGGTCATGCAAATTACTAAGACCTCAGGACTCTATTTTACATATCGTCATTTATGACATCTTTATAGCAATCTCGTAGAGTTAAATCAACTTTTGGCAAGGCTCGGTAGCTCACACCTGTAATCCCAGAATTTGGGGAGGCTGAGTGGCAATGATTGATTGCTCAAGACCAGGAGTTTGACACCAGCCTGGTCAACAACCCATCTCTACAAAAATTAAAAAAATTTTTAAAAATTAACTGAATGTGGTGTTTCACACCGGTAATCACAGCACTTTGGGAGGCTGAGGTGGGGGGATCACTTGAGCCGAGGAGTTCAAGGCTACAGTGAGCTATGATTGTACTAGTGTAATCCAACCTGGGTGACAGAGCAAGATCCTGTCTCAAAAAAAAACAAAAAACAAAAAAAAACTTTTTTGGCCGCCATGAGATATGGTAAGCTAAGCTCTTCCTGTATAAATCATTTGGCCAAGATCCAAAGCAAATCATTATTGGAGGAGGATTAGAAACCGTGTATCCTTTGATTGTTACACAAGAGCTCTTTCTGTAAAGAAAGATAAGGGTCTAATTTAGATAGTGGACTCAGTGCGCAGTGGGGCTATGGGGCAAGCCAGCAACTTCCTCTTTTCAGTAGTACTTAGGTATTATTGCACTTTTGTCTTTTTTGATAACATCTTACTTGAAATATTATAACTATTATTTCTCTTATTTTAAACATGGAATCTAGGTTTGTACCCAGTTAAGTTCCGTTGTTCAGATCTTATAAAAACTATTCATAGTGTAGAATTTCATGGCAACAAAATACGTGGAAAAGTCTTTCCAAGTCCTTGAAGTAAGAACTTTAAAATGAAAGGAACAGTTTTTCAGTGGAATCTCTTATCCATTAGTGTATTCTATTTGAAGCCATGATTTTAATAATCAGAAAATACATAGGTCTTGGAGTCAGATAAACCCGTGTTCTCAGTATTCTGGCTCTGGTTGCTGTGAGACTTTGCCTAAATTGTGTCACTTGCCTGTGTTTTAATTTCCTCACCTGTAAAATGTAGATAATACTTATTTTTTTAAAGCTTTATTAGGGTATAATTGATAAATAGAAATTGTATATGGTTAAGGCATACAACTTGATAGTTTGACATACATGTACATTGAGAAATGATCACAGTCAAGCTAGTTAAACATCATTCATCACCTCACATAGGGTTTTTTTTTTTTTTGTGGTGAAAGCACTTAAGATCTACTGTCATAGCACATTTTAGATATACAATACAGGTTGTTAACTATAGTCACCAGGCTGTACATTAGATTACCTTACTTAATTTGTAATGGAATTCTTAGTTGTCTTTGGTAAAATTCAATAAAACGAGGTCAAGCAAAACATATTTATAGGCTTACACAGTTTTTGAATTGAAGGAAAAACTGCAGATAGCAGGGCAACTCAAAGGACCTTAAGGAATGGGGACTCTTTTCCACTAACGACAGAACTTTCATGGGGTTTTTCTGTTCTTGCAGGTTTTATTCTCTAATCTCAAATACAAAATCCTAGGAAAAGGCTGTCATTGGACTTGCTTGGATTGCATGCCCGTTTGTGGACCAGTCAGTGTTAACTTGGGATGGGGAGCTCTGATTTGTTGACTCTGTGTCACTTGCACATGCCTGGGGCAGACAGAATAACATGATTGGTGTTGGAGAGGAGGGGTGCCTCAAAGGAGAAGAAATGCTGGGTAGGCAGTGCCTCTTCTACAAGGAGAGACTCGGGCTCTTCAGTGTGGAGACTGTATTAAGGTGTTTGACAGAAAGCAGTAGTTATTATGGGACATCAGTACTTCATACCACTTTGTTGCATTTTAGTTCCTTTTTGCATTTTAGTTACTCAGGGTGATTAAATTATCATATTTCACTGATAGTCCTGACATTGATTATCAAAATTTTACGTGTGGCTATACGGCAGTGTTGGTAGTGGGGAATCAAGAAATTACTAAATGTTTCAGTGATACCATTTCTGGACCCGTCATGCCCTTGGAGTCTCCTCGTGTGTCTCCTTGTCACACAGGGAGGTAATTACCTCACTTTCTTTTTTAGATCTGGTTAGGCTTTAGACTTATCATTTCTGCTGGATCCTGGGAACCCTAGTGTTGTATACTGAGAACTTAAAGAATAGAAAGTAAGGGTTTTGGAGTGACAGACTTCAGCTTTGCCACTTACTGACTCTGTTGACCTTGAACTTGTTTTCTTCATCAGAGAGAATATGATATTGAGTTGTTAGTGAGAATTGAAATTAAATATTAAATAGGTGGCCTAGAGTACCTAGTATGGTGCCTGACACAACAACATTTTAGCTAATATCATTTTGGTAATTTAAATTTTAAGTTGGGATTTTTTTTTTTTTTCCTTCCAATTTCTGACCTCTGGGAAAAATTCTGGTCATTGGGCTCCAGTTAAGACCTGTTAAATCAAAATGCCCTGGCAGTGGGGTCCAGGAATTTATATTTTACATATGTGCCCCAGCTTGTTGTGATAAAACCAAAAATTGAGGATAGTTTGGGCACTATTTTCACACTACTGTTTGAAGTTCCCCCCGCCTTTTTTTCTTTTTCTTTTTTCTCCTTTTTCCTTTTCTCTCTTTGTCGCCCAGACTGGAGTGCAGTGGAGTGATCTCGGCTCACTGCAAGCTCGTCTTCCGGGTTCACGCCATTCTCCTGCCTCAGCCTCCGAGTAGCTGGGACTACAGGCGCCTGCCACCACACCCGGCTAACTTTTTGTATTTTTAGTAGAGGCGGAGTTTCACCGTGTTAGTCAGGATGGTCTCGAAATCCTGACCTGGTGATCCGCCCGCCTCAGCTTCCCAAAGTGCTGGAATTACAGGTGTGAGCCACCTGCCCAGCCCATTTCCCCCCTTTTTTCTGCAGTTATGTTTGAAGAAGAGAGTTGAGTCAGTGAACAGTAAAGAGAGTTGAATTACTTACTAAAGCCACTTTAATCTCTGCTTTGTTATTGCAAAAACATCTTACATAAAACCAGTGCCCTGTACCTTGTATTTTGGGTCATTGAAGGATCATAGTGGTATCTACGTTATGTATTTGTGAAGTGTTATCTTAGTTTGTTTGGGCTGTTATAAAAAAATACCATCGACTAGAGAGCTTAGAAACTACAGAAATTTATTTCTTTCGGTTCTGGAGACTAGAAATCCAAGTCAAGGCACCAGCAGGTTCAGTGTCTGATGAGGACCCATTTCCTGGTTCATAGATGGCGCCTTCTCCCTGTGTTCTCACATGGTAGAAGACAAGAGGCAGGCCCCTTTTATAAGGGCCCCCCAATAATCCCATTCGTGGGGGCTCTGCTCTCATGACCTAATCACCTACCAAAAGGCCCTACCTCGTAACATCATGTTGGTAATTAGATTTCAACATGTGCATTTTGAGGGGACACAAACATTCAGACCATAGCAAATGCTTAGTGCAAACCTGACACATAGTATTTAATAAATACTAGTAATTAATTAAAATATTCTGTGCTTTTGGAGGGGAAAGTTACTTGGCTTATGAAAAAATAATAGGTACTTCTGATTTAGAAATCTTATTTTTTATTTCTGAGACAAGATCTCACTCTGTCACCCAAGGTGGAGTACAGTGGCCTGAGATCATGGCTCACTGCAGCCTTGACCTTCTGGGCCCGAGTGATCCTCCCACCTTAGCTTCCCGAGTAGCTGTGACTACAGGCGTGCACACCACACCTGGCTTTTTTTTTTTTTTTTTTTTTTGCGACAGAGTCTCGCTCTGTTGCCCAGGCTGGCGTGCAGTGGCATAATCTCGGCTCAGTGTTACCGCCGCCTCCTGGGTTCAACCAATTCTCCTGCCTCAGCCTCACAAGTAGCTGGGATTACAGGTGTGTGCCAATCTGCCCAGCTTTTTTTTTTTTTTTTGTATTTTTTGGTAGAGATGGGGTTTCACCATGTTGGCCAGCCTGGTCTTGAACTCCTGACGTCAGGTGATCCGCCTGCCTCGGCCTCCCAAAGTGCAGGCATGAGCCACCATACCCTGCCTAGAAAATCTTACTTTAAAGCAGTAAGATCATTATCTTTATGCCATACCTATTGGAAGTACTTCCCCCTAGGTATAAACTTAACTTTTATTAATAATGTGTGTACTGTATGAGGTTTACGTTTTGTTTTTAGATTGGCTACTTTTTGCTTTATCGTTTTTACCTTTATTATGCATGGGAAAGCTTTCTACCAGTTTTTTTTTTTTCCCTCCCTTTTTTACATTTAAATCAATCTGGCTTTGTGGGGAAGGTAGGCGGGTAGAGGAGGTATATTGTGTGATGCTAACTATTTATTTGAATTGGTTGTTTCAGTGTCATTTATGCATAAACAGTCCTTTTCCTACTTGCCAAGGATTAATGAAATTAGAAATTTAAGAAAAAGTTCTTCGAGCTAGAAATTAAATTGTCTGGAAACTATTTATTTATTTTATTTCTTTTTTTCTTTTTGAGATGGAGTCTTTGTCGCCCAGGCTGGAGTGCAGTGGTGTGATCTCGGCTCACTGCAGCCTCTGCTTTCCGGGTTCAAGCGATTCTCCTGCCTCAGCCTCCTGAGTAGCTGGGACTACAGGCGTGTGCCACCATACCTGGCTAATTTTTTATTTTTAGTAGAGACAGGGTTTCCCCATGTTGGCCAGGCTGGCCTTGAACTCCTGACCTCAGGTGATCTGCCTGCCTCGGACTCCCAAAGTGCTGGGATTACAGGTGTGAGCCACCGTGCCCAATCTGGAAACAATTTGGTTGAAAATTAAATAACAGTGATTTGGCATATCATGGGAATGGCCTCCTTTAATGTGTCTGTAAGCATCTTTGCTTCTCTTGCACAGTCACAGGGTGGGGATACATGTCTTGAAGTTGCATTGCTGGTTTGCAGCAGCACTTCATTCATACTGTCATGTATTTATGCTGAATATGCCTAAATTTGTCACTGACTTTTTTTTTTTTTAATTTGAGATGGAGTCTTGCTCTGTCACCCAGGCTGGAGTGCAGTGGCACAATTTTGGCTCACTGCAAGCTCCGCCTCCTGGGTTCACACCATTCTCCTGCCTCAGCCTCCCGAGTAGCTGGTACTGGTGCCGCTACCACGCCCAGCTAATTTTTTGTATTTTTAGTAGAGATGGGTTTTCACCGTGTTAGCCAGTATGGTCTTGACCTCTTGACCTTGTGATCTGCCTTTTTTTTTTTTTTTTTTTTTTTTTTTTGATATGGACACTCTGTCGCCCAGGCGGGAGTGCAATGGCGTGATCTCGGCTCACTGTAACCTCCACCTCCCGAGTTCAAGCGATTCTCCTGCCTCAGCCTCCCAAGTAGCTGGGAGTACAGGTGCATGCCACCAGGCCTGGCTAATTTTTTGTGTTTTTAGTAGAGATGAGGTTTTACCGTGTTAGCCAGGATGGTCTCCATCTCCTGATTTTGTGATCCTCCCGCCTCCACCTCCCAAAATGCTGGGATTACAGGTGTAAGCCACTGCACCTGGCCTAATTTTTCTATTTTTAGTAGAGACGGGGTTTCACCATGTTGGTCAGGCTGGTCTCGTATCACTGACTCTTTAAGTTTTGCATAGTTTTCACTGAAGCCTCCTATCATGGACATTTTGAAATGAAAATTACTTTTTCTAGTTTGACTTAAAAGTGTGTAACCAGGCACGGTGGCTCATACCTGTAATCCTAGCAAGGAGGCCAAGGTGGGTGGATTGCTTGAATCCAGAAGTTCTAGACCAGCCTTGGCAACATGGCAAAACACTCTCTCAACAACAACAAAAATACAAAAAATTAATTGGGCATAGTGGTGTGCACCTGTGGTCCCAGCTACTCCAGAGGTTGAGATGGGAGGATCGCTTGGGCCCAGGAAGTTGAGGCTGCAATGAACCGTGTTTGCACCACTGCACTCCAGCCTGGGCGACTTGTTTATTTATGTGTGTGTATATGTATGTATAAAAAACATTTTGTAATTGGATTTAAGTAAACTTCAAGTTCGACAACTGTTATTGTGCCGAGCGTTGTTTTATCACATGTAAATATACGTAACCACCCCCACAATCAGGATACAGAACTGTTTCATCACCATGAAGATACCTTGTGCTACCTCTTAGTCAGTTGTAGACAAGCTACCTAGAGCTATCTGCTTTATGCCTTGCTAAATTTGAGGATGAGCCATAGTAACGTTTTATTTCAGTTTGATCCACAGTGAAAAAAATTCCCTTTTAGGACTTCAGTGCTTTTGAATGTCAGTATGGGTATAGTGAAGACATATCCACCAACTCATATTAACACTTTGCCCCATTACAATTATTTAAGAGTTACCTCTTTGAATGTTGGATTTTAGTATTCTGCTTTCAACAGTTTTAAGCAACTAATAGCCAGAACCTAGATAACTACCTTTACTTTTCCAATATTTTCAAACTTTAATTTTTCTTTTTGGCCTGAAAGTACACGTGCTGTCTTCAGATGAGTTGCTTATGCTAATTTATCTTATTGCTTCTAATAAGCCACTAATACGTCGTAAGTTCTCAGTGTGAGTTTCTACTCTTTAAGTTCTCAGTGTGAGTTTCTATTCTTTATCTTAATCTCCAAAACCAGTTTTTCAAAGTGGGAGAATGGATATTTGGGAGTTAAGAAACTGTAAACAAATTACTTCATTCCTTACAGCAGTACCTAAGTGTTTTACGATTTTTTTTAATGGCATGCAGCATATGTATTCACTGGTGCATGTGTTCTTACATTTCCAGTAAAGAAAGAAAAACATCTTTCCTATATACTGTGTGGTTTTTGACATTGAATTATGATCAAGAAATTTACCTATAACTTGATTTTTCCCATCCAATTTTGACTGCATTAAACCTTTGTGAAGTTAATCATTACCCCCAAAGAAACCCTGTATCTGTTAGCAGTAACTCCCACCTTGCACTCCTCAGTCCTCCAGTCCTAAGCAACCACGAATCTATTTTCTGTCTGTAGAGGTTTGCCTGTTTGGGGCATTTTTACATAAAGGAATCACACAGTATGTGGCCTTTTGAGTCTGACTTTCTTCTTGGTATAATGTTTCAAGGTTTATCCGCTGTAACATGTATCACTGTATTTCATTCCTTTTTATGGACAAATAATAGTCCATTGTATGGATATACCACATTTTGCTCATTATTTGATGGACATTTGAGTTTTTTCATACTTTTTGGCTATTATAAGTGATGCTGCTATGAGCATTCATGCTCAGTTTTTCTGTGAACATGTTTTCGGTTGTCTTGAGTATATACTGAGGAATTTAATTGGTGAGTCATGGTTGCACAACTCTGAATATACTAAAAACCATTGAATTATACACTGTAAAAGGGAATTATGTTTGTATTATTCTGATTTGCTTTGTAACAACCCCACACATCTTAGCAGTTGACAATAGCAAGCATTTATTTCTTGCACACATTACATGTCTGTGGCTATGACTTTGCTTGATATATCTTCTCATTCTGGGATCCAAGCTGAAGGAGCAGTCCATACATTGGATATGCCTGGTCTCATGGTATTGTCTGAGGAAGAAGCCAGATTGAACAGCACAGTTCCATTTGAAGCTTCTACTTGAATGCCACAGTAATCATGTCTTTTTGTATTACTTTGGCCAAAGCAAGTCACTCGAATAAGGTCAAAGTCAATAAATGATGCAGGGATATATGCCTCCCCATCAGGCAGGCAAGGCCCATGGTAATGAATAGGGTTGTAGAATCCTTTTACAGTTAAATGTGGGGAGTGAATAACTGAACAGTAATACAGTCTACAACACAACTAGAGATTGCCAGTTAAGGAGAAAGAGTAATTGATGCAAGAAGGTCTTTAAGGACCCCTGAGAAGAAGATGGGCAACAAGGGGATGCGAATGGAGTTGGTAGTAGGCATGAGACTAGCTAAGAGGAAGACAGTTAATTTATATTTCTACTAATCAGCATAGTCATGTCATTGACTGTTCTTCAGTATTCATCTGAGAATGTGAGTGAATGGCTTAGTTTCAACTGAAGATTGTACTGAAAAGGTACAGTGAAAGGAGGTGGTGCAAGTTGTAGGTATAGGAACATGAATGGATGACGTAGTCTGAGTAGGGAGGGAAATGGGTAAAGGAGGGAGCTTATACCTAGGAAGCATGTGATTGGAGGGCTGAGTGATTTCCACACATGTAATGGGATATAAATAATAAGCCTAGGCAGCAAAGCAAGACTTTGTCTCTACAAAAAATTTCTTTTTGAGGTGGAGTCTCGCTCTGTCGCCCAGACTGGAGGGCTGTTACCCAGACCTGGTGTGCGTTGGCGTGATCACAATCACTGCAGCCTCAAACTCCTGGGCTCAAACTATCCTCCCACTCAGCCTCCCAAGTAACTGGGACTACAGGCACACACCACCATGCCCGGCTAATTTTTTTTTTTTATTCTTTGTAGAGATGGGGTTTCGCCATGTTGCCCAGGCTGGTCTTGAACTCCTGGGCTCAAGCGATCCACCCACCTCGGCCTCCTAAAATGCTGAGATTACAGGTGTGAGCCACTGTGCTTGGCCAGCATTTGCCATTTTTAACTGAAGAGAAAAGGAGGTAAGAGTTACTGGAGTTAAACAATGTGTAACCTGAGTGTTGATTAGGTCTCCCACATTGCAGTATGTGAGGTGGCATTCTGTTGTCCCCCACTAGACAGTATGATCCATGTCCATTTTACTCACTATTGTGTTGCCAGTGTTTGGCCTGTAGAGGTAATCATTCAGTAGAAAATTCATTGATTTACCAAATGAATGGTTAGAGGAAAGTAGGATTTGGTACTGAGACGAGGACTGTGAACCAGATACTAGTCTTCTGTGAGTTGGGGAGGAACCAGTAGGTTGGTAGATCAGAAAGGTGTGGCATTGTGGCCCTATTACATGGCTAGCAGTTGATGCTGGCTTTTGACTAGGAGCTCAGTGGAGGCTGTTGATCTGCATTTTCTCAAGTGGCTTTTCCATGTGCCTTGGGCTTCTTACAATGTAAAGATCAGGTTCAAAGAGTGTTCCAAGAAATTGGATGTAGAAGTCTTAAGGCAAGGGCCTGAACATTGGCACAATATTGTATTCAGTATTCTATTTGTCAGAGCAATCACAGAGCCCACTTAGATTCTGGATAAGGGGAGTTAGATCCTATTTTTTTTGAGACAGAGTCTTGCTCTGTCGCCCAGGCTGGAGTGCAATGGCACGATCTTGGTTTACTGCAACCTCCGCCTCCTGGGTTCAAGTGATTCTCCTGCCTCAGCCTCCTGAGTAGCTGGGATTACAGGCAACCACCACCACGCTTGACTGATTTTTTTAGTAGAGGTGGGGCTTCACCATGTTGGCCAGGGCATTCTCTAACTCCTGACCTCAAGTGATCTGCCTACCTTGGCCTCCCAAAGTGCTGGGATTAGAGGCATGAACCGCTGTGCCCAGCAGATACTGCTTCTTTTTTTTTTTTTGAGACGGAGTCTGGCTGTGTTGCCCAGGCTGGAGTGCAGTGGCGTGATCTCGGCTCACTGCAAGCTCCGCCTCCCGGGTTCACGCCATTCTCCCGCCTCAGCCTCCGAGTAGCTGGGACTACAGGCGCCCGCCACCACGCCTGGCTAATTTTGTTGTATTTTTAGTAGAGACGGGGTTTCACTGTGTTAGCCAGGATGGTCTCGATCTCCTGACCTCATGATCCGCCTGCCTCGGCCTCCCAAAGTGCTGGGATTACAGGCTTGAGCCACCGTGCCCGGCCGATCCTGCTTCTTAATAGAAGTGTCAGATGTGTGATCATCTTGGCACCTAGTTCTGTGTCCAGAATTAGTGGGTTCTTGGTCTCACTGACTTCAAGAATGAAGCCGTGGACCCTCGCGGTGTTATAGCTCTTGAAGATGGTAGTCTGGAGTTTGTTCCTTCAGATGTTCAGATGTGTCCACAGTTTCTTCCTTCTGGTGGGTTCGTGGTCTCGCTGACTTCACGAGTGAAGCTGCAGACCTTTGTGGTGAGTGTTACAGCTCATAGAGGCGGCGTGGACCCAAAGAGTGAGCAGCAGCAAGATTTATTGTAAAGAGTGAAAGAACAAAGCTTCCACAGTGTGGAAGAGAACCTGAGCTGGTTGCCGCTGGCTGGCTTGGGCAGCCTGCTTTTATTTCCTTATCTGACCCCACCCACGTCCTGCTGCTTGGTCCATTTTGCAGGGAGCTGATTGGACCGTTTTGACAGGGTGCTGATTGGTGCATTTACAATCCCTGAGCTAGACGCAGAGTGCTGATTGGTGCATTTACAATCCTCTAGCTAGACATAAAAGTTCTTCAAGTCCCCACTAGTCTCAGGAGCCCAGCTGGCTTCACCTAGTGGATCCTGCACTGGGGCTGCAGGCGGAGCTGCCCACCAGTCCCAAGCCACGCCTGCACTCATCAGCCCTTGGGCGGTCGATGGGACCAGGCGCCATGGAGCAGGTGGCAGTGCCTGTCGGGGAGGCTCAGGCTGCATGGGAGCCCACTGTGGAGGCAGAGCTTGGACATGGCAGGCTGTAGGTCCTGAGCCCTGCCCTGCAAGGAGGCAGCTGAGGCCCGGCGAGAATTCGAGCACAGCGCCGGCAATCTGGCTGTGCTTGGGGACCCAGCGCACCCTCTGCAGATGCCGGCCCAGGTGCTAAGCACCTCACTGCCGTGGGCCGGCGGTGCTGGCCAGCTGGCCGCTCCCAGTGTGGGGCCTGCCGAGCTGGTGCCTGCTGTAACTTGCGCTGGCCTGTGAGCACTGCGTACAGTCCCACTTTGCGCCTGCGTCTCACTCCACACCTCCCCATAAGCAGAGGGAGCCGGCTCTGGCCTCCGGCAGCTCAGAGAGGGGCTCCCACAGTGCAGTGGCAGGCTGAAGGGCTCCTCAAGTGCTGCCAGAGTGGATGCCGAGGCTGAGGAGGTGCAAAGAGTGAAGGCTGCTAGCACATAGTCACCTCTCAATCCCTCCTCTAAAGAGGACACCCCAACTGCTGTTGGGAATTTGGCTGATGACCACTCTAGCTACTTCCTGCTGGATAGGTGCAATGAAGGGATCCTGCAGTTGTAGTGTCCCCCAGAGGGGAGCTCTCTAGGCCAGTGCAGGTGCCAGTGGGTCGGTCCAGGGGTCCTTGGTAGAAGTTGTTGAGCTCATTTGGGGTTCCATTTGTAAGACCATCTGTGTAGCTTGATGACCTCGATTTTAGAAGAAACAAAATTGACAAGAAGGTTAAAGATACAGGGCCCAAAGGCGAGTAACAGCAAGATGGCTGCCACGGGACCTAGAAAGGGGAGAAGCCATGTTGCCTAACTCCAGAGATTGGTATAAGAATATGAAAGGAGTTGTCTGATTTCAGAAGCCTTTTCCTGTTAACGCCAGGCAGTATCTTAAGCTCTCCCTGACTGGTTAGTGTAAAAACAACACTCTTCCCCTAAGAAGGTGCAGAGTCCTTTCTCAGCAGAGAGGAGGTCTAGGTCTCGGCAGTTTTGGAGAGTCACTGCTGCTAAAGAGTCTGTTTGAGATTGTAAAGTAAGGATAGATTTCGTTATTTCTTGCAGACTGTTTGAGAAATCCTTTGAGAGTGTGTGGTAGTACAATAATGAAGTAGATAAATCAGCTATCCCAGTTCCTGTAGCAGTAGCCATTCCTAACCCTGTAAGTAGGGGGACTAGTTGTATGGCTCTGTGCTGATGGACTTAAGCTTTGAGGGGTACTGATAAGGTGTGAGTTCCCAGGGCAATATTAATGTTGGGACTTAGAAAGACTAAGGTGCAGATGCCTGTCCAGTTAGTAGGGAGGCAGCTATAGGTCGATGTTCCACATAAGAATATACCTTGGCTGAGTAGATAGAACTGGTTATGTATGTTAAAAAGGTGTGTGAGTTTGTTGTTTTCATTTTGCCATCCTCCTAGAGTACTTGCCGAGGTAGCTCTGGTGAGCGGCTGGAAAGGGGTGTTGGGAGCAAACTGAGTGGCTCCCTGTGTTCTGTTTTCCTATTGGAGAAAAAAACATTTTGTATCTACTAGGAACTTTCAAAAGAGTGATTGAAAGAGGGGATAAGAAGGCATTCACTAGTGGTGGGGGCACTGCTGCAGGGGGTCCAGGGGTGAATGGTCATGCAGGGAGTATGTTTGCCGTTACAAAACCTGGACTGCTTGTTAAGCAGGGAGGAGGTGATGATTTTGGGGGACCCTGAGAAGCAGACAAGCCGTCTGAATGCAGCTGTTTGGGTGACTCAGAAGTTACTATCATCAGTTGGGGTTTTTGAAGGAATAGGGTACACTCTTGTTTCTTTACTACTTCTGTCTCTCTTTCTTCCTCTTTGACTTCTTTGTCTCTCTTTTTCTGACTCTCTTTCTTTGACTCTCTGTCTCTTCCTCTGTCTCCTTCTCTTTGTCTCTCCTGTTCTTCCTCTCTCTTTCTCTTGACTTCCTGTCTCTTTCTCTCTTTCCTTTCTGATGGTCTTTCCCTGCCTCTGCCGGTCTTTCCCTGCCTCTGCCAGCTGCATATGCTGCTGTTCTCCTTTCTCCTTCCCCTTTTTGATGGCTTTGGCAGTATAAAACTGTCACCTTCTTTGGTTTTTGCATTGCACACAGTAACTCCATGATTTCCTTGTATTTAATGGGGGTTCCTGGAGGTTAGGAATTCCCTTTCTTTCCATATTGTAGCATGGGCATGTAGGATTAGATAACCATACTTGCTGTCTGTATACACATTTATTCTTTTTTTTTTTTTTTTTTGAGACAGAGTCTGGCTCTGTCGCCCAGGCTGGAGTGCAGTGGCCGGATCTCAGCTCACTGCAAGCTCTGCCTCCCGGGTTTACGCCATTCTCCTGCCTCAGCCTTCGGGGTGGCTGGAACTACAGGCGCCCGCCACCTCGCCCGGCTAGTTTTTTGTATTTTTTAGTAGAGACGGGGTTTCACTGTGTTAGCCAGGATGGTCTCGATCTCCTGACCTCGTGATCCGCCCGTCTCGGCCTCCCATAGTGCTGGGATTACAGGCTTGAGCCACCGTGCCCGGCTTACACATTTATTCTTTTTCCCTTTCCCAGTTCTAAGGCTCAGGTAGGTGCCACTAGTTCTGCTAACTGGGCACTGGTCCCTGGGGGAAGAGGCTTAGTGATGTTCAGGTACGGTTACATCACTAACTATGGTGAGTTCATGGTCTCGCTGGCTTCAGGAGTGAAACTGCAGACCTTCACTGTGTTACAGCTCAGAGAGGCGGCATGGACCCAAACAGTGAGCAGCAGCAAGATTTATTTTAAAGAGTGAAAGAACAAAGCTTCCACAGTGTGGAAGAGGAGTTGCTGCTGGCTGGCTCCGGCAGCCTGCTTTTATTCCCTTATCTGACCCCACTCACATCCTGCTAATTGGTCCATTTTACAGAGACCTGATCCCACCGTTTTGACAGTGTGCTGATTGGTGCGTTTATAATCCCTGAGCTAGACACAGAGTGCTGATTGGTGCATTTACAATCCTCTAGCTAGACATAAAAGTTCTCCAAGTCCCCACTAGACTCAGGAGCCCAGCTGGCTTCACCTAGTGGATCCGCACTGGGGCTGCAGGCGGAACTGCCCACCAGTCCGGAGCCACGCCTACCCTCCTCAGCCCTTGGGCGGTTGATGGGACCAGGGGCCATGGAGCAGGGGGCGGTGCCCGTCATGGGTGCTGGGGCTTCGTGGGAGCTCATGGCAGAGGCAGGGCTCGGACATGGCGGGCTGTAGGTCCTGAGCGCTGTCCCATGGGGAGGCAGCTGAGGCCCAGTGAGAATTCGAGTGCAGCGCCAGCAGGCTGGCACTGCTGGGGGACCCGGCCCACCCTCTGCAGCTGCTGGCCCAGGTGCTAAGCCCCTCGCTGCCTTGGGCCGGTGGCGCCAGCCAGCCGCTCTGAGTGTGGGGCCCGCCGAGCCTGTGCCGGCGGAACTCACACTGGCCTGTGAGCACTGTGCACAGCCCGGGTTCCTGCCTGCGCCTCTCCCTCCACACCTCCCGGCAAGCAGAGGGAGCCGGCTCCGGCCTCGGCCAGCGCAGAGAGGGGCTCCCACAATGCAGTGGCGGGCTGAAGGGCTTCTCAGGCACTGCTAGAGTGAATGCCATGGCCGAGGAGGCGCTGAGAGCGGGGTCTGCTAGCACATTGTCACCTCTCAGTTTGATACTAGCAAAAGTATAGGGCTCTTGGTGTGGCTCAAAGCTTCACAAAATTTAAACTCATTACTAAGTTGTTCAATGTGTTGGTCTTGTTGAATTTAATTCTCATGTCTGTGTCTTCATCATCTTGCATCAACTTAAAAAAAAGCAAAACATTGCCCCCAAGTACAGTTTAATTGTAATACTGCAAGAGGGTCCTTTGAGTTAGAAGCTCCCTGGTGGATATTTCCTGAGAACAGGGAGTTTGCGGTGTGCTGTCTAGCTCACATGGTTTCTTGAGACTAAGGAAGATCAAGTAGTTTCAGCAACTTCTGCATGTTGGCAACATGCATGTTAACTTTTCTAGTCAAATATTTGTAGGAAGATATTTTTGAAATATGAGGTAGTAAAGATATGAAAATGTTAATAGTGGTGAGTAATTAGTTTCTTAGGCTTTAAAAAATTTTCTAAATGGTACTTAATAACATGTATTGATTGAAGTATTCATAGAAACACAAATTTTCAAAATTTAATCCTTAAGTTGTAAATAAACAGTATTATCATAAGAGAAGTTACTATCAGTATTTTGTTAAAAAATTTCAAGTTGACTCTAGATATCCCTTGATACAGCGTTTCTCATTCAGGTCTGATTTTGAGACTTATCTGGGGATATTGATGAAAAATTGAGCTGCTTAGGCCACTTCTCTGGGGAGACTTGATTAACTGGATCTGGGATAGGATCCTATATCTGTATTTTTGACAAGTGACCTGAGGACCAGGCAAGTTTGGAAAACAACGCATAACTGATTTGTAACTTAAAGTACAAGTTGAGGCTGCAAATGGTATTGTTAAATATATATATATAATTTTAATTAATTTTATAGTAAAATTGAATTTGAGATTTCCATTTCCATTTTTCACTGTTGTAGAGTTTGACTGGGGATATGGAATAACCTGATTAGTTATCTTCTTAGAACAAAGGTACACATTAGGTGTTGATTGTAAATAAATTGTGGATTTGTTGAAATAAAGCTGTGATATCGTTAGTGTCTGAAAGACGGAGATTGTATCTACCTTAAAACGTTTCTTGTGAGTCTAAATGGCTGTGAAAGTGCCTGAATCTGAAAAGAACTCTGTGTTCGTTATCACCATCACTGAGTCTGACTATGTGGTATGAAATCAAAGACTTAAGAAAATACATAGCCATGCTTGAGAGGGTACAAACACAGATTTTCTAATCAAGTCATAAGTTTTACTGATACATACACATTTTCTTCTCTTTCTGGTTCAGCCTTTTAAATGAAGATATGTAGCCTTTTGTGCTATGCTAGAAAATGGTGTTTCTTTACAGGAAAACAGTTACAATGTAACTTTTTTCTGTTGATTAAGAAATTCCAACCTTCTCGTTCTTTATGCAGTAGTATACAGAATTACTTTGGCAGCATTTTAAAAACCACCAGTGCCAGACCCTGTTTCTAGATTCTGATTTAATAGGTCTTGTGTGGCACCCTCTACCAGAGCTGAGAACCTCTGCCTTGGACTGTTGCCATTTGTGAGAGATGTGATCAGATTTTTGCAAATCAGAAATTTCGTAGGCCATTTGATATAAGCATAGTAACTCATAATTGAATTCATAGTGAGAGAAAACAAAGCTGCATAGTGATGAGATAATGAAGTGGCCTGGTTTAGTGGCTCACCCTGACTTCATACGTACTTTAGTACCCAGTGACTTTTAGACTATTATTTTGAAAAGAAATCACGATGAAAAACAATTTTTTTGTAATACAAGGTGTTTTCTTTTTTCCTTTTTGGCTCCAACATGCAACCTAACAAAGACCAGACTTGATCCTCCATTTTAGCTTGTATAATGTGGAACCGAGATAATGTAGATAGTGATACTAGGCTGTGAATATCAGCATGATTTCCGGGTTTTTTTGAGGGGAGGGCAGTTCAATTTTTTTTGTTTTCTTTTTGTTCGAGACAGAGTCTTGCTCTGTTCAGCCAGGCTGGAGTGAAGTAGCACAATCACAGCTTATTGCAACGTCAAACTCCTGAGCTCATACCATCCTCCCACCTCAGCCTCCCGAGTAGCTGGAACTTACAGGTAAATGCCACCATGTCCAGCTAATTTTTTATTTTTAGAGATGGGGTCTTGTTATGTTGACCAGGCTAGTCTTGAACTCCAGCCTCAAGCAATCCACCTACCTCAGCCTCCCAAAGTGCTGGGATTATAGATGGGAGCCACTGTGCCCATCTATGTATGTGTGTATGCATGT
Organism: Piliocolobus tephrosceles; assembly: GCF_002776525.5. Lineage (NCBI taxonomy): Eukaryota > Metazoa > Chordata > Mammalia > Primates > Cercopithecidae > Piliocolobus > Piliocolobus tephrosceles. The sequence goes on along the minus strand of NC_045443.1, from coordinate 38,988,813 downwards.
GTGAATATGTATGTATATATACATACACAGAGCGGTGGGGTTGCTGGATCATATGGTAGTTCTATTTTCAGTTTTTTGAGGAATCTCTATACTTTTTTTTATAGTGGTTGTAGTAATTTATGTTCCTACTGTCAGTGTATGAGTATTTCCTTTTCTATCTTTGCCAGGATTTGTTTTTTGCCTTTTTGATAATAACCGTTTTAACTGGGTGAGATGTTACCTCATTGTGGTTTTAATGTGCATTTCCCTGATCATTAGTGATGTTGACCATTTTCATATACATCTTGGCCATTATGATTTCTTTTTCGGTTTGAAACACCATACAAGTAGTTTGGGTTGAGGATTAATTTAAAAGTATTTGAAGATTTTTTCCCTTTCTGCTAGCATTTGTGGCATTTTTATTATGTTTGAGGATAAGGAAATATTTTGTTTGTCCCAAAGGGATTTTGTTCTAGGGGTATATGTGTAGCCTATGAAGAAAATTTTAGAAGACATATTTATCTGTGTTATCTGAGGAGGGGATTTTAATATATCAGGAGAATTTCCGATGGAAAAACTCTTTCCCAATCTATAGTATAGTTTACCTTCAAGGTTATTAAGTTCTATTTAAATTAATGGTGCCCTAAGTAAGGGAGAAATCAGTTTTCCAAAATCTTTATCATAGCAATTTGGATTTTCAATTTTATTTGCTTTAAAATAGAACAGTAAGTTACCGTGTTAGTTAGTAAATTCCTTGTTAGTTCCAAACCAAAATACTCACATAGGACTCTTATTTCTGTCTTACTCTGTTAGGTGTAAAGATTTCTCTCTGTGTTACTGGAATCCCTATTGGATGCTGCCCTCTGATGTTTGTGGAATGAACTGCTTTTGGGAAGCGGCTTTTAGGTAGGCACTTAATATTTAATTGGTAGATCAGTGTAGGTAAGGTTAGATAGTTGATAATAAAACCTTTGACTGTAATAGGATGTAAAAATGTTTCTTATGATATTATACAAATAATTTATTTTCTGATTGGGTTTTCCATTTTTCCCATTTTGTAGTTGTTATCACTATTTTTTAGTACATACTGTGTATAAATGCTTTTAATTTTCTTAGATGTTATTAAGATAAGCCACTGTTCTTAAGAAAATTTATGATCTAACTTCTGGTAACAGTTGTTAAAATGATAAACTGGGATAAAAATCGGCTTCTACTGATGTTTACAGATCTATATAATATATATTACCATCTATAATATATAATATAATTATATGTGATATAAATATATATAAGGCACATATCTAAATTAAAGCTGGTATACTGTAGTGGGTAGGGACAACTGGAGAAGGATTATATTAGTTATTAGTAGAGAGGTTGAATATTGGGGAATAGGAGGATAAAGATAAGTATTTAATGGAGGAGCAAACGGAGGAGCAGCTTCTGGCTACTACTTCCTTTAATGTTTATTGACCTTTTAAGTTACTGACTAGTTTAGCTTTATTTGCTTCTCTGGATAATGAAGGTATTGGGTTGCCTGACCTCTTAGGTCCCTTCCTGCTCTAATCTTCAGTGAAAGAAACAAGTATTGATAAGAATAGGATAAGGCGGTGACTCTCAGACTATCTCCTTGATAGAGTGGCAGAGGGGAGTGGGAGAAAGGGTTGAAATGTTCTTCCCAAGAGTAAAATGTATTTGAAGAGTATCTACTTTTACTGCATCTTTATGATTCATTTAAATAGTCTAGTATGGTGGCTCACGCCTGTAATCTCAGCATTTTGGGAGACTGAGGCCGGAGTATTGCTTGAACCCAGGAGTTCAAGACCAGCCCAGGCAACAAAAGCAAGACTGTCTCTAAAATTAAAAAAAAAAATTTTTTTAAATTTTAAAAATTAGCCAGGCATGTTGGCATGCATGCTCAGGTGGGAGGATTGCTTGAGCCCTGGAGGTTGAGGTTGCAGTGAGCTGTGATCATGCCACTGTACTTCAGCCCAGAGCAAGACCCTGTCTCAAAAAATCAAATAAAATAAATATTAATTCTCATTATATTTGCAACATGCTGTGCTAGGTGGTAAGCACCAGACTCTTGGGTCAGGTTAATGTGGCTCCATCCTTCTGGAGCTTACATTCTGGTGGGGGTTTCACACTAGTAAACCTGAAATTACAATAGAGTGTGACAAGTTGTTGCTGTGATGAGTCATCTTAAGGCATCAGGGAAGACTTCCTGGAGGTAGTGACTAGATAATGATCTGGAAATTAGCTAGTTTCAAGGACAGGAGGTGAAGTGTTTCAGATAGGAAGAACTTTATTTTTAAAAACTCTTAAATAAAAATTTTATTTTTAATTGACAATAATTATAGGAATTTATGGGGCATAAAGCAATGTTTTGGTGTCTGTATACATTGTGGACTGATTATATCAAGCTCATTAACATATTTATCATCTTACATATTTATCTTTTTTTTGTAATGGGCACAATTGAAACCTGTTCTCTTAGCAGTTTTGAAATAAACATAATTATCTGTAGTCACCTTGCTGTGCAGTAGATCTTGAGAACTTATTCTTTCTTACTGGAAGTTTGTGTTGTATTCTTTGGTCAACATCTTTCCATCACCTACTCTCTCCCACCCCTTCACCTCCAGTGCCTGTTCTACTCTCTGTAAGAACTGCATTTTAAATATCTATTAATTGTACATATTTGTAAATTCTTGCATTCTCAATACAGTGTGCATCCCATGAAGAACTGGCAGGGAATAGGTTCAAATCAGATAGTTTAATTATATCCTGTTGCTGTGGAAGAGTTTGGGTGATTGAAATTTTAATATGAGCCAAGTGATAATATTCCACTTTTTAAAAATTAACTTTTAAAGATAATCTAACCTTTCAGTTTGGTTGTAATTTTGGATAATTGAAGCTTTTTATGTTTTCATTCTTATGAATATTTGCAAATGAATATAGTATTGACAAGAGCCACTTTGCCTTGCCACGTAATTCCACTAGCTCAAAGCTGGGTAAACTTGAAAACTTCAGCATACTCTGATTTATACAACCCAGACCTTTTTGTAAATTACAGCATGAGTAATAATAGTCTTTCCTCCTTATTGACTGCAGGAATGTCCCAGGGAAATTTACCTAGTCGGAATCCTGGATTCTCTGCTTACCATTCCTTTTGTTTTGGCTCCTCTAACTCATTTTCCTAATGCTCCCAAGTATTCCATGGAATAAATTATATGTGGATGGATACATAATGTTGTAAACCTTGTGCCTGTAACCTAAATTTGAGACTTCAGAAATGATATGCCTTTCCTCTGTTATACTTTCTACCTGTAACGTTGCATCCATTATATCATGCTATTACACACAAAAAAGTAAATATTTTGTGTCATATAATTATGTAAAAATCTCTCAAACTTAGTTTTTTATTTAGAACTAAGGATTCCCTCACATTTAATCACCCTGTTTCAAATATGCATACAAGGCCAAATGCCATACACTTGCCAAATCATTCTTGCCCTCCATCTCAGTATCTACTTTCATACTGGTAAAGCTTCTTTGGAATCCCCCTTTACTACCACTTTTGATGTCACATTCTGCCTGGCACCAGGGGGCCCTTAGTTGGGTACCTTACTTTCCCAACTTGAATTATTTGTATAACTTAGATCAAATCTTACCTGGGGGATCATATTCTCCCGATTAATTTATTATACAGTGAACATAAAATAATATAAAAAATAAAATTGCCTCAACTTCTCTTACAAGTGTTTTCATCATTCATATACTTGTTGTGTTTTCATCATTCATATACATCATATGCTTTTACATACTTGCGATTCTGGTGTAGACTAATCTTGAATTTTTTCTTTTACCTTGAGACAGGATTTCACTGTCTCCCAGGCTGGAGTGCAATGGCATGATCTTGGCTCACTGCAACCGCTGCTTCCTGGGCTCAAGTGATTCTCCTGCCTCAGTCTCCTGAGCTGGGACTACAGGCATCTGCCACTGCGCCCGTCTGTTTTTTGTAGAGACGGGGTTTCACCATGTTGCTCAGGCTGGTCTCAAACTCCCGATCTCAGGTGATCTGGCCGCCTTGGCCTCCCAAAATGCTGAAAATTACAGGCGTGAGCCACCACCCCCAGCCTAATCTTGAATTCTGAGCTTAAAATTTTAATACTTTTCAGTGTAGTATGGTCTTCATATTTCTCGTGTCAGTAACATCACACTATTCCATTGCCTCTCAAAGTGCTGGGATTATAGACATGAGCCACTGTGCCTGGCTTTATGGCCTTAAAACAAAATAAAAATTCCCACAACAGTTTGCTTTCAATCCTCTCTTTCCCTTCATCAGCAAGCTTCTTTTAAGAGTACCTACCTACTGGCCGGAGGGGTGTGGCTCATGCCTGTAATTCCAGCACTTTAGGAGGACAAGGCATGCAGATCACTTGAGGTCAGGAGTTCGAGAACCAGCCTGGTCAAAATGGTGAAACCCCATCTCTACTAAAAATACAAAAATCAACCAGGCATGGGGGCGCACACCTGTAGTCCAAGCTGCTTGGGAGACTGAGGCACGAGAATCACTTGAACCTGGGTGGGAGAGGTTGCAGTGAACCAATATCACATCGCTCCATGCCAGCCTAGGCGAAAGAGTACCTACTGGTTTTACTTCTGGGTTTTGTTTAGTTTGTTCATTTTTTTGAGATGGTCTCACTTTGTTGCCCAGGCTGGAGTGCAGTAGCACCACCAGGGCTCATTGCTGCCTAGACCTCCTGGGCTCAAGTGATCCTCCTGCCTGAGTCCCCTAAGTAGCTGGGACTACAGGTGCATGCCACCATACCCGAATCTTTTTTTTTTTTTTTGAATACTAGTCAAGATGAGGTCTCGCTGTGTTGCCCAGGCTGGTCATGAACAACTGAGCTCAAGTGATCCTGCTGCCTCGGCTTCCCAAAGTGCTGGGATTACAGACGTGAGCTACCGTGCTCAGTCTTGGTTTTACTTCTTTAAATAAAAAGAACTTCACACCTCAACTATCTACCACCTGACTGTTATTCCCATCACCCCACCTCTGAATTATTGTTTTGGGGCTTAATCTTACTTACCCATTTGGCACTGTTTACTGCTTCCTTTTTCTGTCAGCTCTGTTAGCCTCTGGCTTTTGAGACCAGACCAGTTACTCAGCTCTTTGATCTCTCTCCTGGACTCCTCCAACTCTGCTTTCTAAATAATCTGCATTTCTTAGGACTCTGCTCTTTTCTCTCCCCATTCCCTGAATAGTTATAGGATAATTTGTTTAACTGATAGCTCCAATTCAGAGTTCTTTTCTGAGAGCCAGACCTGTATTTCCAGTTGCATATTGGTCATTTTTACCTTGCTGATTCAGATGCCTCAGAGACTCATGTTCAAACCTGAACAAGTCTAGCTCCTCAGACTTTCCTTCATCTGTGTTTTGTATCATGTTTACAATGGACTTTCTCCACGTGTCAGTCTACATTAACTCATCTTGTCTCCTTTCACACTGTTACTCCTGGCTGCTGCTGCTTTCCTTCTCCCTTAACGGTTGTACTCATCACTTCCCATCACTTCTCAAACGATTATAGTTTCCTCTCACTGCTCACCTCATCTCCCTTTTCTGTCTCCTCTTGGTTATTGTATTTACCACATCTGTTGTGATTGTGAATCTTTACTTCTGGACCTTTAACTTTGCAGGCTGATACCATGTGGTGTTATCATTTAAGTCCCATGCCTAGCAAGGTGTTTGGGAACCAGTGAGAAACAAATGATTAACAGGATCGTTTGGGAAGTTTTCCCCAATACCAGGTTAGACTAGGTCACACTAGGATAGATGTTTGTGTTGTGAGCCTCTTTAGCAATCTCAGTTTTTTTCTATTAAAACAATTACCATGCTTTCTTATTGTTTTAAAAATCAGTCTTTTCACAACAGGCTGCAAATTGTGTGGTGAAGATTGTGGCTTTCTTGCCTATCCCAGTGCCTATATGAAAGGAGTTCAAATATTTGTTAAAAAGAATGAATTATATCACTAAATTGTGTTTTAAAAATTATCTGGCTATAAGCCTGCACCAGCATTGTGTGAGTGTATTTGGGGTCATCATAACCTTAGCATTATTGGGAATTATAATTTTATCACTTATTAAAATGATAGCTTTTTGTTGATTATTTGTTAATGTATTTCCACATTTATTTAGCTTTTTTCTTTTGTTCTGTATATCATCTATTTGATATTGATATTTATCTATTGAATTTTTAATGTTTATTTTATGAACTCTTAGAATAATATATTCGGTTTTGCCATTGATTGCAAATAAGTTTCTAATTTTTTATTTTACTTTCATTATACAAACTCTCAATTTTAGAATTATCAAAATATAAAAAATATTTTGTTTTAATGTACTAATTTTTGTATGACTTGAACTTTTTAAAAAATCAGTTATTTAAAATATTTAATCTTTATGGTGGGAATTGATTTTAGATTTGTGAATTATGTGGTCATAGGTGAATTTAATCTTAGCTGTATTATTTTGAGTAGTTCATACTAGTTTTAAGAGATATATTTTTACTGGTTATTTAAAATTATATTTTAGAAATTAATACTTATATTTCATGTTGGATTTTTAGATTTTATTTTTTAATACTTTATATAAAAATCCTAGAGTTTTTTTAAGTATTTTGTTTTGAAAGTGTTTTACATGCAACTCATGAAAGTAATTTTGCCTGGTGTGATAATTTAACACAACTCTTTTTTTTTTTTTTTTCTTTCTTCCTTTTAGTCCATTATGTGTTGCTGGGAACAACTCTTTTAATAGTAAGAGAAGAAGGTGTTGTTTTTCTTTTTAAGCACAACAGGCTAAGCAAAAAAGCTTTCCATTTTGTTCAACTGCAGGTTTTTAAAGATAGCTTCATGGCATTTCTCTTTTGGTTTGAGTAGATGGTTATTTGAAATTTGTTTAGTTTGACTTCATATACGTCAGTGGTAGTTTGTAGTCTAATTATGTATTTTTATTTTATTTTATTTTATTTTTTAGACAGAGTCTTGCTCTGTTGCCTAGGCTGGAGCGCAGGGGTGTGATCTCGGTTCGCTGCAAGCTCCGCCTCCCGGGTTTACGCCATTCTCCTGCCTCAGCCTCCGGTATAGCTGGGACTACAGGCGCCTGCCACCTCGCCCGGCTAATTTTTTGTATTTTTAATACAGACGGGGTTTCACCGTGTTAGCCAGGATGGTCTCAATCCCCTGACCTCGTGATCCACCCGCCTCAGCCTCCCAAAGTGCTGGGATTACAGGCTTGAGCCACCGCACCTGGCCTTATGTATCTTTTTAAATAGAGAATACTAATTTAATAATAGGCTATAAGAACACACTGGAGATTATACTGTGAAATAAAACAAAATCGAAAAAATTATTATTCCTTTATAGCAGAAATTTGCTTAAAATCAGAAGTTAGGCCGGGCGCGGTGGCTCAAGCCTGTAATCCCAGCACTTTGGGAGGCCGAGGCGGGTGGATCACGAGGTCAGGGGATCGAGACCATCCTGGCTAACACGGTGAAACCCCGTCTCTACTAAAAATACAAAAAAACTAGCCGGGCGTGGTGGCGGGCGCCTGTAGTCCCAGCTACTCCGAGGCTGAGGCGGGAGAATGGCGTGAACCCGGGAGGCGGAGCTTGCAGTGAGCCGAGATCAGGCCACTGCACTCCAGCCTGGGCAACACAGCAAGACTCCGTCTCAAAAAAAAAAAAAAAATCAGAAGTTAATTCCTAAGATTTAGAAATTTGTTGTTAACAGTATTTGCATCTAAATTTGTTGTGTAAAGCATTCTTTAAGTTTTTTTAATGATAAACCCCTACCTCCCAACTTTTTACTTTGATAAATTTCAAATATACAGAGGTTACAAGAATAGTACAGTAAGCATACCATACATTTTTCACCTAGATATTTATTACTAACATTTTACCACTTTTCTTTTTCTGCCAAACCATTTGAGAGACAGCAGGCATTATGACACACCCCTAAATACATAGATTCAGCATGTGTCTCCTAAGAACAGGGACATACTTTAATACAGCCATAATTGTCACTTTAAGTTATTTAACACTGTTCATAGAATATATATTCCTATTCCTATTTTCTTATTTTCCTGTTAATGTCCTTTGTATCTTTTCCTCCCCATTCAGGACCCAGTCAAGGACCATACATTGCATTCAACTCAGGCTGTTAGTCTCCTTTATTCTAGAACTGTTCTCCAGCCTTTTTTGGGGTGAGAAGGGGTGCTGTTTTTGGTATCTTTTGTGATATTTTTGTTTTTGTTTTGCAGAATGTCCCTTACTTTTGATTTGCCGACTGTCCACTTATTATTAGATTCAGGATTTTTGGCACGATTACTGCATGGGATACTTTGTTCTTCTTTGTGCATGCTATCAGGAGACTTCTGAAGCCATAAGTTTAATATTAAGTTTGATCACAAGGTTAAGGTGATGTTCTTGCATTTCTACACTGTACCAGTACTTTTATCTCCTGTATAATATATGGGGGAAATACTTTGTTAGTATGTAGTTTTAGCATCCACTGATAATTTTTGTCTAGATTATCTGTTACAGTGGTGATTGCAAAATAGTGAATTTTATAATTCTCTCATTTCTTCTGCATTTATTGGTTGGTATTCATCTTTAAAAAAAAAAGAGTTCCTTCTCCTTACCCCTTTATTTAATATCATTTTTTGACTGATGCGTTCACTTTGTATTTGTTTTTTTGAAACAGTCTTGCTCTGTTGCACAGATTGTAGTGCAGGGGCATGATCGCAGATCACTGCATCCTCTGCCTCCTGGGTTCATGCAATTCTCCTGCCTCAGTCTTCGGAGTAGCTGGGACTACAGGTGTGTGCCACCACGCCCAGCTAATTATTGTATTTTTAGTAGAGACGGGGTTTCACCATGTTGGCCAGCTTAATCTCAAACTCTTGACCTCAAATGATTCACCCACCTTGGCCTGTCAAAGTGCTGGGATTACACGTGTGAGCCACCATGCCCAGCCAGGGTTCACTTTATAAATTTAATATGCTATCATTCATTACTGTCATACTTTTCATATGCAGGTTATGCCAGCTTTAACCATGGGAGCCCTCAGATATTATCTTTGAATCATCTGAAGAATTTCTTCTAATCGTATATCTGTAGAAAAATAAGTTTGACTTTAAAATCTCCTTTTCTATTACATTTCTTTAAATCCACATTGACTTTTTTCCTGTTCATATTGTGATCAAAAGAAAGATTTTTGTAGACCTTGGCAAGATTCCGCCATTCAATTGGGGCCAACATAATTTGAATGACTGCTTCCCTATAACTGCTTAGAAGGTTTTAGTTACCACTTCTTATCATGTAGAAGCTTACTTTAGATTTTTTTCCAGTTGCAATTGATTTTCCTGTCTTTTGGGTCTGGGGTAGGGTGGTTGTCAGAGACATATTTTAACTGTGTTTTTTGTGGTTAGTTTAGGAGTTGAGCCTGTACTGTATATAATACTTTCACTCAGAAGGATCCCAAACAGAAAAGGAAATGTGATGTAGTTGACAGTACTCCTGTAGAAATTGGTGAAAGGAGTGCTGGCAGTGTGACTAAAACGATCCTTGCTAAAATACCTGGGAGGAGTTCCTGAGACTGATTTTTAGAGGGATTTTTTTTTCTTGAGAAACATTTGGGTATATTATTATTTAAGACACCTCCCAGCACCCAGGCTGGAGTGCACTGTGACATGATCACAGCTCTCTGCAATCTCGAACTGCTGGACTCAAGCAACCCTCCTGCCTCAGCCTTTGAGTAGCTAGGTGTACACGTGTGCACCACCACACCCAGCTAGTTTTTTTGTGTGTGTGGATACTGGGTCTCGCTGTGTTACCCAGGCTGGTCTCGAACTCCAGATCTCAAGCTCTCCTCTCGACTTGGCCTTCCAAAGTACTGGAATTACAGGTGTTAGCCACCATACCCGGCTTTGAGGCTGTTTTTTCTTAAGGTTTAATATACTTCTTAACTGTACAGCATGTGACTATCATGCCTTACTTTTAAAATCTTCTCTTGGCCTTTGACTTTGGGGCAAGATCTAGCTATGGGCCAGTAAAGCAATCTGAGTCCATTAATGATTCTTAAATCATGATGCTGTAGAGAGAAGTAGGATCTGGAGACAGTCACTAGAAAGATGAGGTAATTTAGAATTCTCTAAAAATTGTTGTGTCTTGATTGCCTAGTTTTTAACTTGTCATTGTGGCTTCCACTGTTTTTGAGATGAACTGGATTCCTGTCCCCGCTTTATAGACGTAGAAAGCGTAGATAGTCTCCCCTCCACTGATAGTTTATGTCTCCCCTCCATCATTAGTTTCAGTGTTATGAACTGATGGGCTCAGCACAAAAGAGGGCAAAGGATAGAGGGTACAAACAAGGGAAGAGACATTGCTTGTTTCAAATTACTGTCAATGGAAAATAATAGAGAGCTTTAAAAAGACCCAAGCTGGCCAGGCGCGCTGGCTCATGCCTGTAATCCCAGCACTTTGGGAGGCTGAGGTGGGAGGATCCCTTGGGGCCAGGAGTTCGAGGCTAGTCTGGGCAACATAGTGAGACCCCATCTCTACAAAAAAAAAAAATTAGTTGGACATGGTGCATGTCTGTGGTCCCAGCTACTTGGGAGGCTGAGATGGGAAGATGGCTTGAGCCTGGGAGGTTGAGGCTGCAGTTAGCTATGAATGCGCCACTGCACTCCATCGTAGGTGATAGAGTGAGGAGACCCTGTCTCTAAAAAGAAGAAAAAGTAAAAAGACCGAAGCTTATGCTAACACCAGACGTGTGAAAGAAGTGGCATAGCAGAAGCAAGAGATATTAAAGGTTACTTAAGCCTTAATACTTAAGAGGTATTAAAGGTTACTTAAGCAGTATACACTGCTGCTCTGTGTTAGAAGTAGATTCTAAAGACGTACTAGTGTTCGACTAGCATGTTTTAGACCATCTTAGAAGTGTTTACATCTTGCTGGATATTTGGTAAATGGGACTGAATGTGTATTATTAATGTGAAGGCAATTTTTTCTTGTAGTCAGCATGGTTTAAGATTGGATGTAATACTGAAATATTTATGGATGAAATTATGACTGAGTTTGCTTTACAGTGAACTGTTGGTGAGAGGTGGTATGGGGAGAGGTTTCAGATGAAGTAAAAATGTTTTTAAGGTTTTTTTTTTTAAAAACAATATTTTTTAAAAATTGAATGAAAGACCTCAAATCAACCTTTCTCAGTGGGTTCCTTGAGAGAATTAAGCTCTAATTTCCTAAGGCATAGTAATGAATGAATTTATTTACTGGCAGCCACAATGGTACTCGTTATGTATTCTTGGGAGAATTGAGAAAGTAGTCATTTTTTGTGTGTTCTGTAGTTTGAAAGGAGGAAAATGGTGAGAAGAGCTGGTTGAGAGTGTGGAAATACATGATTGATTCAACATTTTAAAAATGTTTTGTAATTTGACCTTTGCCCTTTACTTATTTTTTAAATAAATACAGTATTTTTTTCGAGACAGGATCTTGCTCTGTCTGGAGTAAAGTGGCACAATTACAGCTCACTGCAGCTTCTATCTTCTGGGCTCAAAATATCCTCCCACGTCAGCCTCCTGAGTAGCTGGGGCTACAGGCACATGCCACCACTCTTGGCTAATTTTTGTATTTTTTGTAGGGATGAGATCTCGGTATGTTGCCTAGGCTGGTCTTGAACTCCTGGGCTGAAGTGATCCTTCTGCCTTGGCCTCTCAAAGCTCTGGGATTGCAGACTTGGCCTCATTTGTTTTATAAATAAAAATTTTGAACTTCAGTTTTTCTTTCTTTCTTTTTTTTCCCTTCTCTCCCTTTCCATTTCCCTCTCTTCTCTTTCCATCCTCGTTCTTTCTTTCTTCTCTGTCTTTCACAGGGTCTGGCTCTATTGCCCACGCTGGAGTGTAGTGATGCAGTCATAGCTTATTGCAGCATTGAACTCTTGGTTTCAAGTGATCCTCCTGCCTTAGCTTCCCAAGTAGCTGGGACTACAGGCGTGAGTCACCACATCTGGCCCTGAACTTCACTTTTTGAACATGATGGAAGTACCATGTTGTAAACATATACTAAAACTGTTGGAAAATGTGGTTTTCTTTCCAATTAGGTACAGTCTGAAAATACAGCCTGTTGAGAAAATGCATCTAGCTGTAGTTGCCTGTGGTGAAAGACTGGAAGAAACTATGACCATGTTGAAGTCAGCTATCATTTTCAGCATGAAACCTCTTCAATTCCATATTTTTGCTGAAGATCAGCTACATCATAGCTTTAAAGACAGAGTAAGTATTTGAGACATAGTCAAGGTTGTAGAGTTGAATATTTAATAATATCCTATAATAGAATGTTGTTGTAATAGTCTGTTTTCACATTGCTAGAAAGAACTACCTGAGACTTGGTAATTTATAAAGAAAAGAAGTTTAATTGACTCACAGTTCAGCATCGCTGGAGAGGCCTCAGGAAACTTAGAATCATGGCGGAAGGCAAAGGGGGAAGTAAGGCATGTCTTACATGGCAGCAGAAGAGAGAGAAAGAAAGAACACCACACTTTTAAACCATCAGATCTCGTGAGAACTGATGGTTATCACGAGAACATTAAAGGGGAAACAGCCCTCATGATCAAGTCGTCTCCCACTAGGTCCTTCCCTCGACACGTGGGAATCACAGTTTGAGATGAGATTTGAGTGGCAATGCAGAGCTATACCATATCAGTTGTTTTATTTCTTCACTGCACAAAAATATTTGTTCTGTAACACCGCCCTTTTAAAGTGAGGAGTGCTCCTTGAACCACTTCCATCTGAGTCCAGATCTAAGGTGAAAGAGGAAGGTTCATTTTTGAATGGCAGTGGGCTACTTAAAAGTAAGTTCTTGGTGAAACATGGAGGTTTTATTTTAGTGACTCTAGTTCCAGGATGCTTTGACTAAGAAGTCCTATGATTTATTTTGTCTATATCCTTTCCTTGGGAGTGCCTGAATCAGAGCTTATATAAAGGTTTTAATCCTGTTTTGAGGGGAGAGAATTCTTGATTAATAATATGGCAGGAAGTGGTTTCTGGTTCTGATAAGTAAGTTATTTATTTTGGTTTTGTATTAGTTAAAATCATTTTGGCAACAGTGGCAGAAAACCCAAAATAACAGTGGCTTAAACAGGATTTAAGTTTATTTCTCTCTCCCATGAAAGTAGGTTGTCTGGATTATATGGCAGTTCTTTATCTTCAGATACTCTGGCCTTGTCTGACTGTGGCTAAGCCATTTTCAACATGAGGCTTCTGCTTGATGGTCCATGATGACTACTCAGACTCCAACCAATGCACCCATATTCAATTCAACATGAGGACAGGGAGTGAAAAAGGGCAGTATCCTTCTCTTAAGGGTACTCTCTAGAAGTCATTGTGACATTTCTGCCAGTATCCCATTGGTCTGAATTTAGTCATATGACCATACCTAGCTGTTAAAATGGAATATATACTCTTTAATCAGGTCAGCCTTATAACTTCTTAACAACAACAAAATATTACTGTACAGTATAATAAGAGAACAGATACAGGCAGAAGAAAACATATAAGAAAAAGAAAATTCACCTGAAATCTCACTACCTTTTGTTCTGAGATGGTGGTAAAGGTGATGCTAATGATCATTCATTCATATTTTTGCTCTCCTCCCTCTCTATCGTCTGTTTACATCTATCCACTTAAGCTTTTAAATTCATTTGGATTTTTATGCTTGGTCTAACTGTAAAAAATATATTTGATGTTTTTTTTCAGGTTAAATCAGTTCATTTTGCATATTTAGTGCAAAAATACTAGTTATGAGCTTAGCTCTTTTAGTTTTCTGCCAAAAACGTCTATACCTTTTAGTTTTTGGCAGAAAACTAAAAGGTATCAAAGTTTTCTTACTGTTTAAGTGATATATGAAAGTATACCTTTTTACTTAAATATTTTTAGTATCTGTATTTTTGTTAGATAATTTTGTGAACTTGGTCTCTATCTGGATTGTTTTTTAAAATACTGAGGAATTAATCTTGTCCTAGGGGTTAAGAGAATAGTCATAGACTGCTGCCAATTATGGAAATCTTTGAAAATATAATAGAAAAGTAAAACATGTATTGCATTATATTAGATGCAGCCTCTGTGTGTGTTTACACCTGGCTGAATTGTTTGTGTAACATATACTATATTTTTAAACTTAGTTTTCCTTTGACTGTAATCATCACTGAGAATGTTTGGTTTTGGTTTTGATGAAAGTATATCAAATATTTTATGGAACATGCTTTTAGTACATGAAAGAACACTGTTATATGTTAAAGTGACTAAGATTTTATTTTGAAGTTGGTATTGAAAAGATCTTTAAGTGATTAATAAGTGGAGCCGGGAAATTACAGTGCTAGTATTTTAAAATAATTCGTAGATAGCTGGATGTGGTGGCGTGCACCTGTAGTCCCAGCTACTTGAGAGGCCTGAGGTGGGAGGATCACCCGAGCCTGGGAAGTCAAGGCTGCAGTGAACCATAATCATGTTACTGCCCAGCCTGGGTGACAGAGTGAGACCCTGTCTCAAAAAAATAAAATAAAATAAATTAAATAATCAGAGACACCAAAGCAGAGTGTTGGAAGTAAAGGCATTCCCTTAAACTATGTTGGAAGATACTGTTTTAAAAATGACTTAAACACAATCATAATTCAAAAGAGATCATATTCAGCCTGTATATAAACTACTTAGTTTTTCCCCCCATAGATTGTTTCTTACTGCTCTTTAGGAAATTTGAATGAGTAATTCTGTTGAAATAAGAATGAGAGATATTACTTAAACTAGATTTGAAACAATTTAGTATCTTGAAATCCATTTACGGTACTAAGTATAAACATGTTCATCTTAGATTTTCAGATATATTTTGCTTTTTGTAGTAATTTTTTAAAAATTGGCATTGGCTATGTATTTATCAGAATATTTTATTATCAGAAATATTCAGGCATATTAAAGCTATGAATTGATGGACAAATATTTTTTAACTAGTTTCACATTTGGTCTGACTTTGAATGGAAGCATCTGTCATATATACGGTAGTAATAAAATTAGTGCTTAATTTTTCTGATTTTAGCTTGTTAATGGGTTAAGAGAATTTACACATTAGGTAAAGCTGAGGAAGACAAATTTGCAAGGGTCTTTCACCTTTCTGATTTGGGGAGTTGGACCCTGATAATTTTCATTATGCTTCAGATCTTAATGGTAAAGTCTTTCCAGGATCTTATTTTGATTTTTAGATTTTAAATGAAAACAAATACCATGGTGGAACAGAAGAATCTTTCCCTTAATTTTACAGCACAAAATGTGTATTATCTTAATTTTTAGCTGTTTTGTTTTATAATCTGTTGTTTTATGATTTTACAGAGAAAATTCAGGGTGAAACTATACTGTTTATTTTTAATTGTTCTAGCTTGACAGCTGGTCATTTCTACAAACATTTAATTATACGTTATACCCCATAACCTTTCCAAGTGATAATGCAGCAGAGTGGAAAAAACTCTTTAAACCATGTGCTTCACAGAGATTGTTCTTGCCGGTAAGTTTTTTCCCCCAGTGTCCTTTTTTTTTTTTTAAATTTGAACCTGACTTTTACACATACGAGTCTCTGAAGAGTTACATATAATTCCAGTTAAATAATTAAATTAATAAATAGAAATCAATACGGGTACTATTTTCCTTTTGAACATGAAAAAATATTCCTATGGAACAAGTAAAATAAAAACCCTGATAAGAATGAAAAATTTTTAGTAATTTCTGTTGAGATACCAGTTTAATATATTCAGTTGTGTGGAACTCTTTTATCTATAGGAAAGAATAGAGGTTGCCAGGTCTTAATGGAGCCAAGTCTGTTGCCAGCAGAAATGCAGTGGCGTTATCACTTTCAACTTGTAGGCAGCATTTAGAGTTTGAGAAATGAGATAGAGTGCATCATTAAATAGCAATTTGTGTCTTATACCAAGCCAATTTATCTATTGTAACTGATACTTAAACAGAAACAAATTTAAGGCATATGAACTCAAAGGGAAAATGGGAACTATTTATTCAGTGGGGCTGTTCTTTGGTAGTGTTCTATGGTGACAAACCTTGATTTTGTTTCTTTTTTTATATACAAATGTTCTGAAGCAAGGTTACATCTTTAATTTTGATTTGATTTTACCCAGTTTTAAAATTCACAGTTGTTTAGACCATTATGATACTTAAATACTTACAGTTTTGCAGCTTAAACACATAGAGAATACTTATGGTAGAAATATTGAATTTAAGAAGCACACAAGTTTCCGGAAAGCATATAAATTATGGGGAAGAACCTTCAGTTACTTCTTATCGCTAAGTGGATTAAGGCAATCCCTAGCTTATTAAGAAAATGGTTTATTGAATCCAGGATATCTGTAAGGTTAAGTTATAATATTGATAAACATGTCTGCCTAAGCAGTATCTTTGTTGCTCTGCCCTAAAAAGTTGTATCCTAGGATCTTTCTCTTCCATTGTAAAAAGCACACAAATAAGGGATTAAGATTGGTTAAAAAAATGTGTTTTAGATACTTCATGTAGGTTTTATTTTAAGTAAGTTTTATATTGAATGATTGCAGTGTCATTTAATTAATGTGTGAGTGCCTAGTATTTGTCAGTCATCTATATTGAAATGCTGAGTATGTAGGAATGAATAGAATACACAGGTTTCCTGTTTTCATAGAGCTTGTTATCTGATGTGGGAGACAGACATTAAATAATCACACAAATATATTGAAAAAACAATAAGAGATGAAGGAAAGACGTGAGGTGATGGCCATTTCTCTGCCATTTTGTTATGGCACTTTATTAATACTTGGCACCATGGCACTTGTTAGCACTTTATTAACAAGTTTATTATTGGTGTTGTTATATGAAATTTGCCAGATCATTTAATGATATAATCTAGTTAAATCCGTAAATGGAATTTTAAGTACAAGAACTACTTGAAACCTGTCAAATTGACCTCATACTTTACTGTTACTTCTAATCTTTTTAACCAGATTTAAGTAAATTGGTGCTTTATTTTTTTATAGTGATAAACTTTTTTGCTGAGTTTTTCTTCCTTTAAAATAGATGCATGAAAAGAACTAATGTAAACTGTACCAATGCCTTCTTCACCTGAAAGCAATCAGAACTATACATAGGTGATTATTATTTAACCATATGTCTGATTTCCAGCTGGTAGTGGCTCCCAGCATTGAACTTGAAGCTTTATGCAGGTTCTTCCTACTCTGCTAACAATATAGTAATCTGTAAACAGATGTGACACAGATGTAGAATGTTGCTGTTAAAAACAATTCTCACTTCACCACCCCTCAGAAAAGTGAGACAGATATACAGATTCCATCCCCTCACACACACCTTTTTTTTTTTTTTTTTTTTTTTTTTTTTGGAGACAGAGTCTTGCTCTGTTGCCTGGCCTGGAGTGCACTGGTGCAGTCTCGGCTTACTGCAACCTCTGCCTCTCGGACTAAAGCGGTTCTCGTGCCTCAGCCTCCTAAGTAGCTGGGATTACAGGCATGTGCCACCGCACCTGGCTAATTTTTGTATTTTCAGTAGAGACAGGGTTTTGCCATGTTGGCCAGGCTGGTCTCGAACTCCTGACCTCAGGCAATCTGCCTGCCTCAGCCTCCCGGAGTGCTGGGATTACAGGTGTGAGCCACTATGCCTGGCCACAGATTCCCTTTTAGTTGAGGTCTTTGACCAAGTGTACTTTCCCTACTCAGGCCCTGCAGTCAACCATCAGATTTTTTTCCCCAGCCTGATATTAAATCAGCTGATAGATAAGGGAGGAATGAGGTGATTTCAGCCTAGTAGCTGCTCGTGAAGGTGATGGCTTTAGTTGCAGGGGGAAGTAGCAGCTTTGAAAAATAGCAGAACTAGGATCAAGCTCCTATTATATTCTTAACTAAAAAGGTTTAGATTCACCTATTTATTGAATCTTACTAATAGACCAGGATAGGCAGTAAATTTAAATTTGTAGGAGTCAGAATCTAAAGTTCATGGGTAAGGCAGAAATGAAAAATTATCCTTTGTTGGGCGCAGTGGCTTGCGCCTGTAATCCCAGCACTTGCGGGAGGCCGCGGTGGGTGAATCACTTGAGGTCAGGAATTTAAGACCAGCTTGACCAACATGGTGAAACCCTGTCTCTACTAAAAATACAAAAAATTAGCCGGGTGTGGTGGTGCATGCCTGTAATCCCAGTTACTCAGGAGGTTGAGGTAGGAGAATGGCTAGAACCCAGGAGGTGGAGGTTGCAGTGAGTTGAGATTGCGCTACTGCACTCCAGCCTGGGTGACAGAGTGAGACTGTCTCAAAAAATAAAAAATAAATAAATAAAATAAAATAAATAATAATTATCCTTAAAATTCCCCAGGGAAGACACATGTTGGAGATTTATCTCTTAGAAAGTGCAATATAGCCAGTCTTTCTTCTAAGTCAAGCCTTTATCCTTGCACATTTTGCTTTGATTCATTGGGAGACAGCCTGGAAATAAGAGCATGGACTCTGAATCTGGGTTGTCTGGGTTCCAGTTTGGCTCTACCACTTACTAGTTGAAACTGAAATGATGTAAAGATGCCAGTGTTACAGGTCAAGAGGAGTAAGTTCAGAAGATCTTTATTTGTATTGGTTTATTTCTGTATTTATCTCAGGAAATTAGGATTCAAGATATAAATTTACCTAAGCTAATGTTATTGTCCATTATGAAAAACATTTCCTCCCTGATCTTTGAAGATTTGGTATTCTCTCAATTTTTGTAATTGAGTATTTGTTTTGGTTTGTTTTTATATCTTCTCAATTTTTATAATTCTCTCAATTTTTATAATTGAGTATTTTTATATTCTCTCAATTTTTTATTCTCAATTTTATATTCTCTCAATTTTTGTAATTGAGTATTTGTTTTGATTTGTTTTTAATATCTTCTCTGAAAGTTAATGTGAAGGTTAGCATAGTATCTTTATATATATGCTATTGTTAAAAATGACAGATTTAGGAAAGATTACCTTAAAATAATATAAATTAGCTAATCTCTTAGATGTATCTTATACAATTAGAGGTGCTTTTATGTTTCTTTTTAAAATAGAATTATAGTTAATCATTCAAATATCTCTCCTTGTAGTTAATCCTGAAAGAAGTTGATTCATTATTGTATGTCGACACTGATATCCTTTTTTTACGACCAGTTGATGATATTTGGTCTTTACTAAAGAAATTTAATTCCACACAAATTGCTGCAATGGCACCAGAACATGAGGAACCTCGAATAGGATGGTATAATCGCTTTGCTAGGCATCCGTACTATGGAAAAACTGGAGTAAACTCTGGAGTTATGTTGATGAATATGACTCGAATGAGAAGGAAGTATTTCAAGGTGAGTCACTAATATGGGTAGTTGTTAACATTTCTCTAAAAACCTTCTAAATTGTTGGCTTTTCAATTTAGTTTTACTAAAAACTAAATTGAACTATAAAGAATTTTTCTATTTAGAATAATCTAGAATATTAGAGGAATCTAGATATCTAGATTTATCTAGAAGTGTGTTCATATTATTCTGTTTAACAGCGTTACAATAGGTCAAACCAGTTGACATGACAATGAAGTAAAATAACAATGCACTAAGTAGTGAACATCATCTCCTTAGATTGCCATTCCAGGACGCAGATGTTACTTTGTAGTTGTACATTCATAGAATAGATAGAATCTAAATTATGATATACCTCAAGGACAACATGTAGTTGCAGTTAAGAGCATAGACTCTGCAGTCTGTTTGGTTTCAACCTGTAAAATGGAAATGATAGCACTACCAATGTCTTGGGACTTTTGGGAGGAGTAAATGAGTTAGAACAGTGGCTGACACATAGTGAATGTTATCTATTATGGTGTTATTGGAAGTTAACTTTAAAACTTCCTGCATGTTTCCAGTATTTCAAATTGTGGGATCAGTAGAAAAGTTAGACTATTTAAATTCTCTGAGTGTGCATTTAGACGACATCAGTATGTACTACCGTTTACCAGTTTCATGTAGATTAGTTGTATATCTAAATTGCAAGTCATTGTAGTTTGCTTGCTCTGGAATCAAACTGACTTTCTGTGTAGCTTTACGTCTTGTGCAGTACTTAACTACTGGCCATTTAGTTAACTTTCAAATATAAGTTCTCTCAGCTGAATAAGATAATAAACAGACTTAATTAAGTTAATTTAAAAGAGATCTGTTGAAAATTCTTAGTAGATCCTGGCATGAAGTAAGCAGTAAAATGTTAGCTAAAAACAATGACTTCTGAGCAAACACTATTCCCTCTAGGAGTATAGACTTACTGTTTATTCCTGTATATCTTACTAGGACTCAATTAAACATTAAGGGATATCATGTCTTTTATGATATGAGTATATGTGTACATTTATATGTATATATTTTTGTCATGTATTTTTCATATGGTATCTGGTGGGATGGAATTTATTCTTCCTACATGTCTGATTTAAGCCTTTGTCTCATTTGGAGCTGTTTCCTCTTACCTTTGGTATAGGCAGCAGTACTGCTGTAGCCATTACCATATGCCAACACTTCAGTCTTAGAAGTCTGACAGCTATTACCGGTCACTGTTCTATTCTGTTGATCTGGTAAACTTAGTTTTTTTTTAGCCTTCCCTTTTCCGAACCTTTTTAAAATTCTGTTTTAAATTTAGTTTTGTCTCCCACAACTGATTGCATTAATAAGCCCAGTGTTAGGTAACCTCTGCTCTTGTTTAACAGAGAACATCTCTCTTTGGTTACCAAGTTTGTTGTTAGATCTTGAATTTTTAAATTTCATGTACTGTAAAGTTGTACTAAATATAATAAAACTAGGATAGTAACATGATTGTTATTTTCTGATTGTTAGACTATGCACAGTGATCTTATACCAGAAGATGGTGCTGTAAGATTATCTGCAAAAAAATAATGTGACTTCTCAATAACTGCATTTGAAATTTATGAAATTAATAGAAGTTTAGTGTTGCAAAGAACTATAGAGATAATATAACAGCCTTTGATTACAACTTAAAAATAGCTGTATAGTTCAAATCCATTGTTTTTACAATTATTTTATTCTTATTTTACTTTTTTGTAGAGAACAGTCTACAAAAAAAAGAGTTGCCCAGGCTGGTCTTTAACTCCTGGCCTCAAGTGATCCTCCCACCTCAAACCCCCAAAGTGCTGGGATTATAGGCATGAACCACTGCGCTTGGACAGATTTACTGTTTTTTTACTTACCTATTACTTATTTAAATATGATTCATAAATACTTTAATAGTTTCTCCCTTTCCCTTTTTCTTTTTTTTTCTGTGACATGTTCTAAACTACCTAGAGATGTCGTTATGGGGGTTGGAATAATTTCTAAACTTTCAAACCTTTTTTTCTTCTGCACATTAATGACTATGAAAAAAATACAAGATGATTGGTTGTACATTAATTCAGCAGGTATAATTTACTTCACACCTACTATTCCTGTGTTACAAACAACCCTATTCTTGCTCCTTGGAAAATACTCAGATTTGCTTTGTTTTCAAATATTATTATTATACTTAGGATTGTCGAGATGGTCCTACAAAATTTATTAATTTTTAATTCCTTTTCTCATATATTTTTATTTTTCTTGATCTCTATATCTATAGCAAACATTGTCTTGGTTTTTTTCCTGCCAGTTCTACAGTTTCTAGCACAGGTCTTAAATTTTAGAAATTTAGCAATATAACTGAGTTACTTATAAGCACTTTCCAAACTGTTTTATACAGATTCACGACTGTTGCTTCATGGTTCTTAACCCATGTACAGCCACAATACAAATTTAGGACAAAGGTCATAGTTTAAGTTATTTATTTGTTTTGCTGTCACCTGGTTCTTACCACTCATGGCTGTTCATTTCCAACCTGATGTATTATAGTTATGTATATTAAAAAGTTAAAATAGGACCAGGTATGGTGGCTCAACGCCTGTAATTCCAAGACTTTGGAAGGCCGAGGTGGGCAGATCACTTGAGGCCAGGAGTGTGAGACCAGTCTGACCAACACGGTGAAACCCCATCTCTACTAAAAATAGAAAAAATTAGCTGTGCATAGTGGTGCATGCCTGTACTCCCAGCTACCTGGGAGGCTGGGACAGAATCACCTGAACCAGGGAGCAGTGAGCTGATATCACGCCACTGCACTCCAGCCTGAGCGACAGAGCTACAGTGTGAGACTCTTTGTCTCAAAAGGAAAAAAAAAAAAAAATTTACATTCAAATACTTTAATAATTAATTATTTAATTAAATAAATATTTAATTTAATTTAAAATTAATTTAATTCTTTTTAAAAAGCATGTAATTTTTAATCTCATAATTGTATATTTGTTAGACAGTGAATAACATTGATTAAATGATTATGTTCTATTTTGCATAATCATACTTGCAGTGTTGAATCCCTATTAGGGTATTTATTTTCTCTCCTAAAAAATGTATTACCGTATTTCTTTGTTTTTTTTTTTTTTGAGACAGAGTCTTGCTCTGCAGCCCAGGCTGGAGTGCAGTGGCGCGATCTTGGCTCACTGCAAGCTCCACCTCCTGGGTTCACGCCATTCTCCTGCCTCAGCCTCACCAGTAGCTGGGACTACAGGCGCCCGCCACCTCGCCCGGCTAATTTTTTTGTATTTTTAGTAGAGACGGGATTTCACTGTGTTAGCCAGGATGGTCTCGATCTCCTGACCTCGTGATCCGCCTGTCTCGGCCTCCCAAAGCGCTGGAATTACAGGCGTGAGCCATGGCGCCTGGCCTATATTACTGTATTTCTTAACCTTTTCCTGTTTATTAGAGAAAAACCAAAGAGTATAAATTAGACATGATGGGAATCTTTTCTTTGTTTACTTTGCCCTTTTCAAATTTCTGTATGTTACTTTGTATTTTTTTGTCTGTTTGCTCCACCTACTGAGGGCAGGATGTGGCTTTTGTACAGCTTTTTATTAAGAATATTTAGCATGGTGTCTGACATAAAGTAGCAACTTGATAGATAATTGCTAGCAAAGGAGAGTCAGATGAAGGTTTTAGAAACTAGGCCATTAATGAATTATTGAAAAATACTGGAAAAGAGAACACTGTGTGTGAAGTAGTTACAGTGTTTTTACATATTTATAAGATGTATGTGATAGAAGACTTTTCTTGTGTTAGTACATAGCTTATGAGAGCAGAATAATAACAATGTACATCTTGCCAAAGGACTTTTTAAAGTGAAGTAACTAATCTTTGGGAATTGATGAGTTCCCACTTTTTTGTTGGATGCTCTTTAATTTTATATGTATGTATAGGACAGGCTGATAATGATAGTCCATTCATTTTCAAAGCATGCTTAATTTAAAAAATGAAACTAATTGATCTTAATGTAACATACATGTATTTGGTCATAGGTTCGCTAAATTTTGTAAAATTAGAACATTTTCTGTTTTAAATGTTATGAAACTAAATTATGCTTATAAATATTCAAAAAATTCATTGTAGAATAAAAAGACAGATTTCCTCTTGACGTATCTCTCCACACTTTCATGCCTCCACCCAGAGTGACACTATAAACTTGGCTGTGTGTTCTTTGGACCTTTTAAAAAGTGTATTTTGAGGCTGGATGCAGTGGCTCATGTATGTAATCCCAGCACTTTGGGAGGCCGAGGCAGGTGAATCACTTGAGGTCAGGAGTTCGAGACCAGCCTGGCTAATATGTTGAAACCCCATCTCAACTAAAAACACAAAAATTAGCCAGACATGGTGGCAGGTGCCTGTAATTCCAGCTACTCGGGAGCCTGAGACATGAGAATCACTTGAACCCAGAAAGTGGAGGTTGCAGTGAGCCGAGATTGTGCCACTGCACTCCAGCCTGGGCGACAGAGTGAGACTCCATCTCCAAAAGAAAAAGAAAAAAAAAGTATTTTGAAACAAGCATATGTGTGTATTAGCATTCTTTTATACATTTTCAGCTTGCTTTTTTCATTTAGTAAATATATAGTTGACTGACTTCTATGTCATTACACATAATCACATTTTTAATGTATGTATGGTGTGGAGAATGGATGATTTTATTTTCTTTTTTTGTGTGTACTTAGTATGGATATGTAGTTGTATGGCTGAAAATATATTTTAAATTTTGTATTTTCTTGACTATACTAATCTTTTTAAAAAAGATTTAAAAATCTTTTCTTATAATTTGTAGCCATTTCTTTTTCTTCTTTTGTGAATGGCTGCTTGCCCATATCCTTTGCCCACTTCTTGGTTTTCTCTTTCTTATTCACTTGAACTCCTTTTATATGTAATGCCTCTTTATTAAACTCATTTCTCATAGCTTTTCATTGGTTGTCTTGGATAGTCTAGGTTATATCATTAGCAGACAATACTAGCATTATCTCTTCTTTTCCAAATAGTTTTCTAATAGGACTTTTTTCTTTAAGGTTTTTTTTCCCTTTTTATATTTTTCCTAAGACTGCACTGGCCTCTTAATTTTGTCTTTCATTGATTTTCTTTGAATAGATACATTTCTTGTAGGATATATATTCAAATATATATATATTTGATTTATATTGATTTTTAAAATTTAAATATATATCTATATTTCTCTGTATATTTGAATAGATAGAATCACTTGGAGACTTTAACGTGGTATTGTACAAGGGCTCCACCAGTTCTGCCTGTTGAAAGTGTTGCTGGTTTTTGTCCTTGTGTAATTGATATTTTTCTTTTCAAATCCTAAGAATGTTTCCTTAACATACTCAATGACTTATTTCTAAGAGTTACCTTTTCAGATTGTTTCCTTAAGTAAAACTTGTTTTAGTCGTTTTCCAGATTAAAAAAAATTCTGATTATAATTACTGTTTACTGTGTTCTAAGAAATTTCACACAAGGATAATACAATTGTAGCAGATCAATTTAAGTATGTGGATTTTTTTTTTTCCCACGAATTCTGGCCTTCTCTTTTTTGAAGGATAGATTGTTGATATCATCACTGATTTTGCTATAAATTATACAGTAGCTTATGACAAATGTTTCTCAAACTGTGTCAAAGGATTAATTTTAAAAAAATTTTCAGTATGTTATGAACCAATACTTTTGTAAAAGATAGATTGCTAGAAAAATAAGTAGACATAAAACTATTCTATTAACTTGCTGTAAAAGTTTCTAAATCTTACTCTTAATTTCTGTACTTAATTACTTAATCTTATTGAGGACATAGAAAAAATTTACATGTTAGCACACTATGTGAACTGCACTATGAAGAATACTGGTATTTACTCTGAATAGTTTAAAAGAGTCACATAGATCTAAAAGGCCCAGTATTCAATTCTACCCCTTCCAACACCAGGTTCTCACTGGACTCAGTTACTTGCTTCCTTAAGTATTTAACTTTGGGTTTTCAAATAACAAGTTTTGAGCATTAAAAAAAGCAAGCATTACATTCAGTATCTGAAAAAGCATTAAATTCAGTACCTTCTTTATTTTAAAAAAACAAAATACAAATTGATGGATTATTGGTATAATATTTTTATCTTATTTCAAAAGGCAGCATTGTGTTTAATGGCTAAACAGTTAGGAGCTTTCCAGTTAAAATGAAGATAAGGATATCTGTTAATATTACCATAACTTTTTTTTTTTTTTTTTTTGGAGACAGGGTCTCATTCTGTCACCCACGCTGGAGCGCAGTGGTGTGATCTTGGCTCACTGCAAATGTTCACCTCCCAGACTCGAGTGATCCTCCCACCTCAACCTTCCAAGTGGCTGGGACCACAGGCGTGTACCACCATGCGTGGCTAATATTTTGTACTTTTGGTACAGGGTTTCACCATATTGCCCAGGCTGGTCTCGAACTCCTGAACTCAAGTGATGTGTCTGCCTAGGCCTCCCAAAGTGCCGGGATTACAGGCGTGAGCCACTGTGCCTGGCACCGTAACTATTAAGTAATATTTAAATAGCGGTTCTCAGCATGGAGGAATAACAAGCTCCCATATTAGACAAATAAAAGAAATAGGTATAAAAAATTAGATAGAATGTAAAATTATTTGCGTGACATATTTATATCCCCGAAAAACTTCAACCTATTAAAACTACTATAAACATTAAGGATATGTAGTTAATTTGGCTGGGTTGAAAATTAAAATACAGAAATTGCTGCTTTTAAAAGGAGAGTCAAACCGTTTACTGTGCTGGCTGACTCCAGGGGTTCTTTCTTAAGTAACCTAGTATGGTCTCTTCCTGAAAACAGTGTTGATATGCCAATTAGTTGATATCCAAGAATAGGAAAATGCTTTTGCTAGCAGGATTGTAATTCTGATAGCAAAGCTTACAGTCATTAAAATGGGTTGGGTGGATCTGTCAGCTCTTCCATAGTATGAGAGGCATCAGGAGACTAGGGTCTCTTTCTTGGAGTGCAGTTGTAATACTGCCAAAGATGCCAGTCCTAGCTTGCCTACCTCTGGGACGGTGAGAGTTTATGGGACTGCATACATCTGCTAGACTGGACCCAGTTATTTTCCTTAGCAAATCTTCTTTGACTTTGTATGTCATTCATGGTGCCTCTTTATAGAATTCTTTGCTTGCATTTTCTAATGTACAAGTAGCAACCTTTTAGAAGATAAAATGGAATCCTCTCAAAAGAGATAGTATACATAGGAACAAACTTGAAAGAAATTGGCAGTATATATGTATATACACACACATATATATATATTTTAAATGTAATAAGATAAATTAACACTTAAATAAGTAGGAAGACATACTATGTTTTTGGATAGGAAAATCCATCATAAAAAGGCCAGTTCTCTGTGAGAATTTTTTACTACAAGTAGACACAAAGCTCATAAATTTCTGCTGCTTTGTTCATCTTCCCCACTCCCTCTGCAGCCTTAATTTTTGTCAATCATACTGTTTCTTAGTGTTTGATTTTAGTTGTGTATGCATTTTTAACTTGATTTATCAATTTCAGAATTATCTATTTGAACTGCCAATTATAAAAGTTAAGCAAATCAATCTGAGAATAATAGCCATCATGGTAAAAAAAGAATAATAGCTAACACTGAATATTTACCATGTGTCAGGTGCTATTCCAAGCACTGTAAATTTATATATTAACAGTTTTAATCATCAACAACTCTGACGTAGGCACAGACATAGGTACCAAAACTATCTTCATTTTAAGATAAGGATACAGTTACTCTCGCTTTCTTTCCTGACTTACTAGTTTTATCACTGCCACATACAACTTCCTTTTGTTATCTTCTCTTTTACTGGACAGCCCTCTCACATTTAGGGTTGGAAATGTCACTTGATATTGTGAGGAGTTTGCATTTCTCTTTGTGGCTTTGTAATGGTTACTGTGGGTTACTGTAATATCTTTTGAATGTTTTTATCAACAGAATGATATGACAACTGTACGACTACAATGGGGAGATATACTTATGCCATTGCTTAAAAAATACAAACTGAACATCACATGGGGTGATCAAGATCTATTGAATATCATGTTTTTTCATAATCCAGGTAATTATTCCTTTTATTTGCATTAAAAAATCACAGATAATACTGAGTGAAAAAGGAAAACATGCACTTATCTGATTCTTATATTAATGATTATTGCTATTTATGTTTAAGACAGAGTAAAACTTTTCTTGAATTTTGCTTTAATTGGAAGAGATCTAAATGCCAAACATTTTTCATTCATTCTTACTTGTAAGAGCTGTATTTTTTAACTAAAAGTTTTGCATAATGTTACATTTGTGGAATTAGGGGTATTTGCTTCATTGTCTGGTCTTTTCTTTATGTAGAAAGCCTTTTTGTTTTTCCGTGTCATTGGAATTACCGACCAGATCATTGTATATATGGAAGCAATTGCCAAGAAGCAGAAGAAGAAGGAATCTTTATTCTTCATGGGAACAGAGGTGTTTACCATGACGATAAGCAACCAGCATTTAGAGCTGTTTATGAAGCACTAAGAAATGTAAGATTTGCCTTTTCTGTTTTTTTAACTTTGTGTTTGAAAATACTTTGAAGCTAATGGTTAGTTTACAAAAATAGTACAAAGAATTTTTATACACCCTCAGCCTCATCTGTTACTAACATTTTGCCTTATTTGCTTTGTCATTGATTCTCTCTACATTTTTTTTCTGAAAATAATGTAGTTGTTTTTTCAGAAAACTTAAATTTGATTGTAAGTTGCATACATTAGAAGTCCAATGCGCTATCCATTGCGCCACAGAGCCGGCTAAAGTATACATATGTAACAAACCTGCACATTATGCACATGTACCCTAGAACTTAAAGTATAATAAAAAATTAAAAAAAAAAAAGTTGCATACATTAAGTTCTTTTACCCCTAAAAGCTTCGGTTTTTTTTTAAAACTAAGAATAAGGACATTCTCTTATTAACCACAGTACATATATCAAGCTAGAAAATTTAATACTGATGGAATACATTAATCTGCCATCCATATGGCTTTAGTCTCTTTGATATAGTTTCTCAGTCTTTGTCTTATATGACATTGGCATATTTCGACAATAGAGCCTCTTCACCCCCCCTTTTTTTTATTAGAATGTTCTTCATTTTGGCCTAATATTTCCTTACAATTAGGTTCAGGATATACATGTCTGCTCAGAATACTCTATAGGTGGTGAGATGTCCTTCTCAGGCTCTCATAGTCATAGTCCCCTTCGTCTGCCCCTTGCTGGTGATGTTGATTTTGATCAGTCAGTCAAAATGTCATTAATTGTCTCCACAGTGTAGTTATTTTTCCTCTTATAAGCAGCCTATGGGGAGAACCTTTTAAAATCATGTAAATACTCTGCTTCTCATTAAAATTTTCCTACAAGATTTAGCATCTGTTGTTGGTTCTTGCTCAAAACAATCTTCACTATGTTATTTGCAAATTGATGATTGTTCAATACTAGCACTCCTTCCACATACATCATTTGACACTTGGCATGCATCTGTAAGGAAGAGCTCTCCCTTTTGCACATATATTGACGTTTATATAATCAGTATGAGCCCTTTGATACTTATTTTCTCCAGTGATTTATAATTCATTATTTCCTTGTGATTATGTTGATGCTAAAGTTGTTCCCAATATGGCCACTGGGAGCCCCATTGGCTACTTCTTGTGCCCCTTTGACATGTGCTCATGATTTTTTTGAGTATCTCCTTTATTTTCTGTTCCAACAAAATATTCCAGGTTTATTTTATACTTTCCCTGCCCTACCCTTGAAATTAGTCATCCGTCAAAGGAGCTCTGCTTCCCTTTAGTAGGCTCTGGATGTTAGGCATGTTTATTGCTACCATGGTCTCATTGCTTCTGAGCTTTTTCAGTGGCAGAGCTAGGAAGTATAAGCATGCACACATGATGTTATGTGTTCACACCTGATTCTTTAACTCCAGGTCATTCTTCCAAGGCTCTTCCTTGCTTTCTTCTACTCTATAAATCTCCTTTCTTCCACAGTTAGAATCCTGACTTCTATCAATAACACATTTTCTCATTTGCTTAATCCTACAGTTATTTAAAATAATTTCAGAAATGTTCCATTCATACCATTGTCTCCACCCCCAAACCAACTTACTAAAAATGGCTTAGGATTTGTTTTCAGTCCTTCCTCTTCCTCTGCTCTGCTCCCAGACAAGGGTGTGTACTCAATACTGTATTCATAAGTTACTTGGATTGGTTCTTTTTTTCTGCTCTTTCAGTGTGATTATTTTATTCATTTGAAATACAGTTGGATTCATTTGTTTCTGTATGCTTTCAGTTTTAGTTTTTTTTCCACTATCTTTGTTGATATAATTGCATTTTTTGATGGGGGATATTAATATACTTCACAAAGTCAGAATTACATAAGAGTTTACTCACATGTAACCTGTTTTCTTAGCCCTTTCATCCTAACTGCCCCCTACCTCTATAGGGTACCAATTTCATTGTTTTCTGGTTTATCCTTTCTGTGTCTTTAATAAGATGAGCAGATGTGTGTATGTTTTGTAATTTCCATTTTTTTACACAAAAGGTAGTTTAGTGTATATCTCCCTTCATTCTTTGCTTTTTATACTTAAAATATTCTGGAGATATTTTTCTCTCTCTCTCTTTTTTTTTTTTTTAAACAACTGTATGGTACTGTATTTTATGTATGTACCAGAGTTTATTCAACTATTCTCTGTGTTTGGACATTTTGGTAGTTTCCAGTAGCTTGAATTATAAATAATGCAGCAATGTACAGTTAGCTTTGTCACATATATATTTGTATTGTTGGAAGGTGAGTCTTCATGGTAAATTCCTCGAAGTGGGATTATTGGATTGAAATTATTACCTGTGTTCCTCCATAGGGATTGTTTGTATTCCTGCCAATGATTTATGAGACAGTCTGTTCCCCACATCCTCATCAACAGAGTATAGTATCAAGCTTTTAAAATTTTGTCATTCTGATGGGTGAGAAATTGAATCTTAGTGTAGTTTTAATTTGCATTTCTCTTTTGAGTGAAGTTTAATCTTTTTATGTATTTATGAACTATTTTTGTATCTTTTTGGGGGGTGAATTTTCTTTTAAATATTTCACCTATTCTTCTATAGGTTTTTAAAAAATAACTAATGAAACATAATTTATATGCCACAAAGTTTACCCATTTCAAAAATATAATTCAGTTGTACAACCATCATTATTACCATGAGGGCGTTTGGGCTTTGTCGCCCTCTCCTTCCTTTAATTGTTAAAAGTTCTTTGTATGTTAGGAATATTAGTACTTTTCCTGTGATACATATTGTGAATATTTTTCTACCAATTTGACTTATTGTATTTGATGCCATTCAGTTTGTAGAATATTTTTCATGTAATAAGTTTATCAATTTTTTTTTTTTTTTAATTAACAACTGAGTCTTGCTCTGTCATCCAGGCTGGAGTGCAGTGGCACAGTCATGACTCATTGTAACCTCTGCCCCCTGGACTCAAGCAATCCTCCCACCTCAGCCTCCTAAGTAGCTGGCACTACAGGCACGTTCCACCACACTCAGCTAACTTAAGTATTTTTTATGGAGATGGGGGTGTTGCTGTGTTTCTCAGGCTGGTCTTGAATTACTGGGCTTAAGCAATCTGCCAACATCAGCCTCCATAGTGGCTGAGATTACAGGCATGTATCACCCAGGCTGGCGTGCAGTAGTGTGATCACAGCTTACTGCAGCCTCGACCTTCTGGGTTTAGTTGATTCTCTCACCTCACCCTCCCGAATATCTGGGACTATAGGTGCATGTCACAGGCTTGGCTAATTTTTGTATTTTTTGTAGAGATGAGGTTTTGCCATGTTGCTCAGGCTTGTCTTGAATTCCTGGGCTCAAGCAATCCTTCTACCTTGGCCTCCCAAAGTGCTGGGTTTGCTGGGATAACTCACCACACCTAGCCTAACACCTTTTTTGTTTGTTTGTTTGTTTTGTTTAAAGTCGTTATCTGAAAGCTTTTTCCAATCTACACTTGGGTTACAGAACAGGTTATAGAATAATTCCTCCATATGCTGTTTCATTTATTACATTCAGACCGATGCTCTGTTTGGAATTTACTCTTTTGTATTGGGTTAGGAATGGATACTATTTGACTTTTTTCTAAACGGCTATCCTTTTGTCTCAACACCATTTACTTAAAAAAATCTATCTTTGGCTGGGTGCACTGGCTCATATCTGTAATCCTAGCACTTTGGGAGGCCAAGGTGGGCAAGCTCAGGAATTCAAGACCAGCTCAGGCAACTCCTTCAGCCCAGCAGTTTGAGACCAGCCTGGGCAACATAGTGAGACTTTGTCTCTAAAAAACAAAATAAAATAAAAGGCTGTCTTTAACCAAAAGATTTGAGATACTGACATTATCATAAATTCCATTTGTAATTTCTGACTTTTCTGTTTTGCTCCATTGGTCCGTTCATTTGTACACTAATAACACACTATTTTAATTATAAAGGCGCTTTGCTATGTTTTACTATCTGATGGGGCTACTCCCTCTTTATAGCCTGTTTTTTTCAGTGTTTTCTTAGCTATTGTATATTTATTTTTCCATAATTATCAACTCCATTAAAAAATTAAATCTTGTTGGTATTTTTAGGCTGGGCACAGTGGCTCACGCCTGTAAACCCAGCACTTTGGGAGGCTGAGGTGGGCGGATCACCTGAGGTCAGGAGTTGGAGACCGCCAAAGTGGTGAAACCCCATCTCTACTAAAAATACAAAAATTAGCCGGGCGTCGTGGCACATGCCTGTAATCCTAGCTACTCGGGAGGCTGAGGCAGGAGAATCGCTTGAATCTGGCAGGTGGAGGTTTCAGTGAGCTGAGATCGCTCCATTGCACTATAGCCTGGACAAGAAGAGCGAAACTTTGTCTCAAAAGAAAAAAAAGATTTGGTATTTTTATTGGGAGTGTATTAGCTTCATATATTAACTCAGGGACTGCTAATGTTTTGATGGTATTGAGACATCCCAACCAAGAACAAGGGCTGTCTTTACATTTGTCTTTTAGGAATGTTTTATAGCAAGCCTGTCCAGCCTGTGGCCTGTGGGCCGCATGCAGCCCAGGACGACTTTGAATGTGGCCCAACACAAGTTCGTGAAGTTTCTTAAAACATTATGACATTTATTTGTGATTTTTTTTTTCTTAGCTCATTATTGTTAGCATTAGTGTATTTTATGTGTAGTCCAAGACAATTCTTCCAATGTGGCCTAGGGAAGCCAAAAGATTGGACACCCCTGTTTTACAGTTTTTTTCCTGTAGGTTTTGAATATAATTTAAGTTTATGCTTAAGTATTGTCTTTCTGTTGCTTTTGTAAATAAGGTTTTGTCTTTTAAGCATTTGCTTTAAAAGTTTGGAAAAAAATTATACCGCCCCTCTTTTCCCCATCCCCTAATTGTCTGTTTTCTCTTTTCTTCATGTTCTCCTTAGCTCCCTTTTATGTAATTAGGGTGGATTGATGGGGGACATGATTAATACTTCATATACCTCTAGACGGATGCATGAACCAGATCTCTGTGAATGTTAAGGACCAAGACTTGGGGCAAATTCAGGGGAGATTTGGATGTATGCTGTTACTTAACAAGTTGTATCACTATCTATGTTAGCTGTTTCACTGCTACTAAGAAAGAAGTATTAATACATGTGATCACACAACTCTTATTTAGATATGCTATCTGTTCTGCTAGACTGTTTAATCTTACGTGGGTGGAAACAAAGCAAATAATAGGAGTACTACTTTGGTTTAAATGTGGGGGTCAGGAGAAAAGCTGATGACCCCTATTTACTAGGTTCTCATTATTTGATAGTGTGAAATCCTCTGGTCTGTATAGCCTCATTGATAGCAGTGAGAATAAAAACACATAACTACAATCCATGGTGACAGAGATTGTTCTAGAACTGTGAAACAGAGTGTCTCAGTTTTGCCTTGAAGGGCCAGGGAATGCCTTCTTGAAGAGGAGGCTTTTGAAGTGGGCCCTGAAGAATAAGTAAGAGTTTACCAGGTGGGTGGGGGCAGTCTGGGCTGAGAACTGCCTGAGAAAAAGGTTCAGAGGCTGTGAAAAGATCCACGGAGAGGTCAGGCATCCATCCGTTCAGTATGACTAGAGTGATGCATAAAAGTCAGCAGGGGCCGAAATGAAGTGGATGTGGAGATGATATACTATGTTAAGGTGATGATCTGCCATGAAAAGGAATTAAAGTTTTCTCCCAGAAATCTGTTTCTTAAACTTGATGGTAGACAAAATGCTAGCAGCATTGTGGGCTACGGTTTTAGTGTATTATTAGCTAAGTTTCTCCTATAAACTTGACGGATGCAGCTTTTAAACCATCAGTTTGTCATGGTATGAGTATACTCACTGATGAATTATAAAATTTAGTGTTGATGTTCATTTTAATGTAGCAGGCCTCATATACCTTCAGAAATTAATACTGTATTTTAATAATGCTTTATTATGGGTTGTCAGAAGGTGATAAAAATGAAGAAAAGTGCTTGTGGGGTTCTGAGACTTTGCAGGATAGAAGATAAATGCATTCCTATAAAAATGAGATTCCTTTGTTTCCTTTGAGTATTAAAAAAAATCTACTATTAGAGAATTAAATTTCCCGAGTTTTATTTGATCTTTTCTCTGGTTTATAAGTGTGTACCTTTAAAAATCCGAGTAATAGTTTAAGTTGATTAATTACATTTGATTTTTTAAAAAGAAATCTTATTTTTAAAAGGATTTCAGATGATTGATTATCTTTTGTGTTTGTTTTGGGTCTGTGTTAACTACAGCTTACATCTATTCATTTTTCAACTTAATGAAGTTAATCAGTCTTTTATGGTGCTCCTGCTTAGTGTTTTTATATTTCCTTATCTATAATTCAGTGAGAAGTATAATTTTTAAAAGAATTGTGTTCAGACAAGGATGTTTATGCAAGTTTCAGACAGAGGCTTAGTCATAGCCATGGAATGCAGTGAACAGTATGAATTATAAAGGATGTGAACCATCTTTAAACTGTGAATTCATGGCTATGTCTACCAGCAAATCTGTTTTTATAGTCCATGCATATTTGTTAAATATTAGTTGTTGAGGAATAAAAATACTGTTTAAAAATTGCAAATTCAAAATCAGAACAAAACATTTTATGGCTCTATAAGGTATTTTCTGCATCATGCATTTCATTCTGAATTATATTTCTTGATGTTTTGTGTTAACTTTGATTTACTTTACACCTTGTGTATATTTGCCTAACTATCTCTGCAAAGCAGTCTTGAATGTTTTCCTTCCCATAGTGCTGGCTTGCATATAGTTAACACTTAGGATTTGTTGAATTGAACTGCCATTCTCCTATGTTTTCCAAAGATGTGCTATTCTTTGAAAATACCTCAAATTGTCTATGGTCATCACAGCCTCACTATTTCCTGTTCTTCAACTGACAGTATAAAGCACGAGCTTCCTAAAAATTAATGTACTGGGTCCTGTGCCAATGAAAAGAGGGAATGATTAACTGTACATGGAAAGGCTTCTCAGAGGAGCTGACATTTGAACTAAGTTGTAAGGATGATGAGTACTAGGCAGAGAAGAAAAGGTAAGGACAAGTCAGGCATATAGTATGAAAAAAGATCTGGAGTCAGGTAAGGGCATGAGTGGCCTCTGGGAAAGGGACACCCAGATGTAGGTTATGTACTGCACAAATATGCAGGCACTGCAGATTACGTAAATGGCAGAATGCAGTGTCTTTAGACCATATTTATATAGGTGGAAATTTTGGAAATTTATCTTCTTCCTTAAAGGTCAAATTGCTTTTGTCATATGGGCAGAAAGAGGTCTAATGAGACACTGTTTTTATTTAAGAAAATATTCATCAAAGGGCTTTTTTTTCCCCCAGTGAAGAAGAAAATATTTTTTAACCACAAACACTGGGATTTAAATCACATGAAAACAAAGAAACTGAATCTCAAGTACTCCATACTCCTGGGAATCAATAGTCTTCCTCTATTCTTAAATGCTTTCATGGTGTTTTCATTTTATTATATAGTAAAAATAATGATCACAGTAGTTTGGGCTTCCCATAATTTTCCGCCACTCAACCAGTTGGTCAAGTGTTTTTTTGTACACATTGAACTATTTCTTGACATTATCACTTGATGAAGTTTACCTTCTTCAGCCTGGCTACACTTTTAACCCCAAACAAATTTGTTTTCCCAGATTTCCACCATTCACTGAGCTTCATCCTTCAACAGGATTTTTGAACTGAGTTGGCATGGTGGTGGTTGCTTAATGTTTGGATAAGTAGTGCTGTCTGGTGGTTAATTAAGTGCATGGACTTTTGGAGCTAGACTGCTGGGACAGAATCCTGACTTAACCACTTACTGGATTTTTAACTGTGAGAAAATCCTCTCTCCTTGCCTTAGTTGTTTCATTGTCAGATGGAGATAATACTGCCTATATTATAAAGTTATTGTGAGGCTTAAATGTGTTAATACATATACAGCTCTTAGAATGGTGCCTGGCGTGTAGGTAGCAAGCATTCTATGTGCTATTGTTATTTTCATGACATTGTTCCTGGCTAAGTTTCCCTGCTTCTTTTTAAAAATTTTATCTTCAAAACAATTTTAGACGTTTATCTGGAGTATGTGTGATTGGTTTTTAAAAATCACTCCAAGGGTGATGGTTTTATGCAGTTAATGCTTACGATTTTTCTTGCTCATCAAAAGATGTCAAAGTTTAGGATCTCTTTGCATCTCTACAGTGACAAAACCCATGTTTTAAACAAACATCCAAGTTCATCCTCTTCTCCATAGATTGACTGCAGCTTCCTGCAGACTCACTAATTGTGCTTGGGGTGATGCTTTCATTTCCTCTCCCTCAGCGTGCTAGTGAACCTTAGGGATAACCTGGGAGATTTCTGATTCTGAATCCTTTGTGATTTTGCATTTTTCACCAACTTCAACTTCCATGTAAAATGTTCTATTTTTAAGCCCCATCCATCTTTCTACCTAGTTGAAAATACTAAATCACAAAATACCTGGTTGAAAATACAAAGATTACACATTATTTCCACTTGACTACCACAGCCTTTTCCAAAATATATTTCTTGATACTAGTATATTTTATAGTAAGAGAAGGACTCTAGCCAAAAATATATCTTGGGACAAACAGTCAAACAACACTAAACAGATTTATTTTCTGTTTTACTTTTTAGACTTTTGCCTGTGCCAGTCTGAATCCCCATGAGGAGTACCTAATATTTAGCAGTTTTCAAATGTGTTTGTTTTTGGGATCTTTCTGTGCAATTAGGGTTCTGTGGGAAATGCCGAACTGTGTTATCATCTTGCATTCCTCCTCCCATATGCCTCTACTTCATTTCCTTCAATTCCAGCCTCAGCAGTATTATCACCAGAGTGGTTTTTAAAAGGTGGGATGTGGGTGTGGTGTGTGGTCAAGCTCTTCCTTTAGGCAGTCCAGCTTTTATTAGTTTCGCCCAGATACTTGTAGAGCTTTTGGTTGTCTTCTTAACCAGTATTTCAGTCTTCTCTGCCTTTGTGCACGTTCTCCAGGATTCCCCCGGAGATTTACCATGGCTGTCTTTCTTTAATGGGAGATAATAGTTCTGTTTAATTTATTGAAAATATTTGTTAAACATCTAATTTCTGTGAGACGTTAAATGGAGGTCGTTCATAGTAAACTGGTTGAAGAAGTTTGGAAAATAATTGAATTTATATACGTACCTTTGCCTTTTAAATTTTTTATTTTTTAAAATTTTCTTTCTCTAGTGCTCTTTTGAAGATGACAACATCCGTTCCTTATTAAAACCTTTAGAACTGGAACTACAAAAAACAGTGCATACATACTGTGGAAAAATTTACAAAATATTTATCAAACAACTAGCAAAAAGTGTAAGAGATCGTTATGCCAGATCACCAAAGGAAAAATGATTCTTGGTGACTGCTAAATCAAATGAATGAAAACAACAAAGAATCAGAGGATAAGTGTGAAGGAATCGTCTTGGATGAAGTATTCAGGAAGGAATTATTCATCTCCAGAATAATTTTTTTGTCCTAAAGAAGTTAAATGAGCAGTATTTTCAGGTAATGAAGAATAAGTTAAAATCTTGGGCCTCAACAATGAAACATTTTTTATCTCTGATGTTTTGTAATGTAACTATCATTCCAGTATTGATGAAAATATTATTGAATGGTTTTAACCTGCAGACTTCTGTTGACTCATACTCGCAAGAGTGGTAGGGGTGTGTAGATGGAGAAAATGTACCTCAAACAGTGCAAACACTCAGACTGTGAGTAGAGCAATAATTTTATGTCAGCACTAACCTCACTTTAAATGTGTGAGAAAAAAGTTTGTTTACAGGAGCAGAAACAGTTCTGTTTCTAAAGAAATGTGATGTAACTGATGTAACCATTGACAATCTATGTGTGCCTTTATACATTTCATCTCTGTTTTAAAATATTTTTATGACAATCATGTTTAAAATTATTTTTAGATTATAAGTAAGCTGCATGTTACACATTGAACTGTGTAAGGTAGAGGAAAAATACTGAAAACTTTGGGGTTTTAATCTGTGTGTGCATTTGTGTGAGAGAGTGAGCGAGCGAGAAATGTAGTGTTTCATTTTGTATGCATTAAACTGTCTTGCCAAAACTCAGATTTAAGATTGTTAAATAGATATTTGGGGATTTTTTTTTATCACTTTAAATGAAAAATGTCAGCTTTACTGGGCATTCTGGAAGCAAAATGTATTATGCTGATGATAAAGTGAGAACCTTAAGAGTATACTCATATGATGGT
Organism: Piliocolobus tephrosceles; assembly: GCF_002776525.5. Classification (NCBI taxonomy): domain Eukaryota; kingdom Metazoa; phylum Chordata; class Mammalia; order Primates; family Cercopithecidae; genus Piliocolobus; species Piliocolobus tephrosceles. The sequence continues at coordinate 38,950,464 of NC_045443.1, read as the reverse complement.
GGAAAATGTGATGGACCAAAATACATAAGCTATATACTTTCTGTGAGTAGTAATTTTAGTTACAATGGAGTAGAAAAATGTGGTCCATTTAAACTTGTCTTCTACCTCATAATGGCCTTGCAAGATACTTTTGAAGAAGCAAATATCTAGAGCCTTACTTTAAGTAAGTTAAACAACTTAAGTGGATGATTTGGATTAAGATTGTTACATCCACCTATAGAAAATGTGGTTTTAATTGGGTTGATGTGCATATCTTCCTTTTTTGAGTATCACTTAAGACAGTTAATTTTTTTAAAATCTTGAGAAAAATATTGTTTCTTTGGCATTCTTGACCTGTTGTCTAATATAAATATAGATTCTGAATACTTAGCATATACTATGCTGGGGCACATTTTACCAACAGCATGATTATCTATATATGGTTATCTTCTTTTTCTCTCTGATATTTTAATGCTCAAGTAGAAAACGGAAAATCATGAAGGAAAAATATCACCAGTGAAAATCGTGGCAATTAGTTTTGTGAAAACATAGTGACCTCTGTGGAGACATGGAATATGCAGAAAGAGATGGTTAGTACAGTTGTTCTGTCGTCTGCAGTTCAGTCAGGGACAAATTGAGAGACGAAAGTTTAAGCAAGGTGCATTAGAAGTTGATAACCAGCCCAGCATTCTTAGAACAGATGGGTTTAGAGAACACAAGTTGTAGTTCCTTGGCAGAATGCCGTGGTGGATATAAGAGACTGTGAAATGGAGCATACTGAGTAGAAAATGAGAATACTAAAAATGTGAAGTTTGGACGGTATGTATTAGATCATATCTAATGGTCCTCAAATAATGATCATTGCCTGCCTGACTATAGGAGATTCTTGTTGGGAGCTTAAGAGTAGATTCCTGAGCTAGGCCTTTGGAGACTGTGGCATGCTGTGTCTAGGATGGAGTCTGTAAAAAAGTTTCTAATGAAGAGATTTAAAAATTATACAAAACTAGAATAGTGCATTGATACTCAACATCTAGATCGGACAATTATCACTATCTTACCATGTTTGCGTCATCATTTTTTTCTTTGCTTCAGTATCTTAAAATCCCAGACATTGTGTTATTTTACTGCTGTGAACACATTAAGTAGATACCATGATATCACACCTAACAAAAGCAGCAGCAGTCCTTCGGCTTCATCTCATAGCCAGATTTTCCTGATTATCTCAAATATGCCATCTTCTAGTTGATTTGTTAGAATCAGGGTACAGAATATAAGTCACATGATGATTTTGTTTTTAACAGTCACCTCAGACGACTTTGATGTTAGCTACTTTGGGAACCACTGGAAATTATTTTGCCAACTTGAAGTTAGGATACCACAATTCTTGGCACAGTTGGTAGATTATAAATGTGATTTTGAAATATTAGAGGAAGCATTTGGGGTTAATGACAAGATATGAATTTGTATTAGTAAGTTTGATAAGATTTAATTTCCTCAGTGAACGGAGAATCTCAGCCCCATTGGCTCTAATTGATTGGGAGTTGTATAGAGCGTGGTCACAGTTTAATCCAACTGGACTGTATGCTGTGGTCTCACTCATGGTGTGGATTATTGACACTGTCACACACTCTACATGGTGGATCAGTTGGAAGGTTCTTCATCTGGTTTATTTAGACCTGACCTAATTGATCGTTTTACCATAAATGGAATTAATAGTGAAAGCTCTCTTTTAGGTACTGTTTCTACCTAAAATTAAAGGTATCACAAAATGTGTATAATAATTTTTAAATGAATTTTCTGAATTTATCTTTAGACAAGGTAATTCTTCTTTTGAATTCTAAAGAAATGCAGTTCTTGGAGTTGATGAGAGGTTGAATTATAGATGGACAACTTAGAGAATGTATTCCATTTTCATATAAATGGTCTTTCATAAAACATAGTATATCTATGCAGTTCATATAAATTACATGATTTATTATTTGAGTCTATGTATTCTGACCTCAGAACTCTCTCTGGGCTACAGTATTACCAAAGTGGGATGCCTTTAAAATGTAGTCAAACTTCATTTGTATGAAGTAGAAAAGAACTTGGGAAACCTTTAAAAATATATATTGTGATTTACGCTTTAAGAAAGTGCATACTTTTTTCTAATGAAGAGTAGTTCATAATATGTAAGGGTTTTAAGGCCCTGAAATAATAATAGTGCTTACTCATTGCTCTCTCATCTTGCCTCCAGTCAGATGTTATTGGTATAGTGAAAAGAAGACCAGATTGTGAACTAGATCTGGATTCTCTTCTTAGTTACTCAGGCATGTTATTTAACCTTCTCTGTGCCTTAGGTTTTAAAGTACAATCAGTGTACCCTTCAAACCTCACAAGATGAGACTCAGAAGAGATAATGGATTTGGAAGCATTCTGTGTGGCTTATGTTATGCCACACCAGTGTTACTTTTGAAGTTCTGTTTTGTTCTGTTGCTTTCTGTACAGAGCGTTCAGTTTACTCAGGCTGAATGTTTTCTGACATATATCTCCAGTCTGAATTTGTTTATTTTATGTAAGGAAGAGTTTTTCAGGAAGAGAAAGTAGAGACGAAAAGAATGATGTAACTAAATCAAAAAAGAAGGAAAAGAGAGGAAGTGAGAAAAGGGGTGAGGAAAGAGAAAGGAGTAAGAATGGGAATGGCAAAGGGCAGAGGAAGAGAAAAGATGGAATGCGTGTATGGAAAATTGAGAAGTAGAGATGGAGAGAAATGGTGTGGAAACATTTACTTATTGAGTTGTAGCCCTCATGCTACATCTGTTTGCTTGCCTAGGCTCTCTGGGGTCAGGAAAGGTGCTGACTTCCATGGAATGGGGCAGCAGGGCCTGCTGTGTTTGGTTTGTTTTAATACTAGAGTTGTCTCCCAATCACCCAACTTACTGATCATTTAGTCCCAATTCAACATTTTGTGTGTGCGTGGTTTTTTTTTTTATTTTTAAATTTTTATTATTTTTATTTTTTATTTTTTACTGGATCCCAGTTTGTGAGCTAGGACCTGTGGAAATACAAGTATCTTCCTTTTTAGCTTTATCGTTTTAGCTATCCCAAGTGTTAGACTGCAAGACTAACTACATATTCTCCAGTGGAGGTTGGAAGTGGAGGGACTGCTTCATTAGGTCTGAAGGTGGCCCAGGAATGTGTTGTAGCAGTTTTCCCAGATGATACTGATGAGAGGCCAGGTTTGGGAATCACTGCCCAACCTTGGATGGCAAATTAAACAATAAATTACACCTATTTATTCCTCAGTCAGGATGCTTTCAGTTGAACCATTCTGAGTAGATATAAGAGGACAAAAGACAGCAGAAATACCTTAAAATATATTATTTGTTGTCTTATTTTTCACATATTTGTATTAATAAATACCTTAGTAGTAATCAGAACCTCTTTGAGATGTTTTTAGGAAGGCCACTGATTTGTTTTTTAAAATACTTTTTTTGGTTCCTTAGAGTAGAGAAGAAAAGTAGGGGTGCAGTATGTCAGGTGTGGGGCCAGTTATCCATTTATTAAATGCAATTTCAAACGTCTTAAAACAATAATTGCCTTACTGCATTTTAATATTTAATAAAGTAGATTAAATAAAGATTTGTATTATAGTAGTTATTTTTTATACAATGCCAAAGCAACCCTTTTTTGCCTATTAAAGTCTGGCTAAACTGTTCTGATGTTGTTGTTTCTTAATTCATTAAACATGAAACTAGGTTTTACAAAACTATATAAACTTAAGACAGAAATCTAAAAATGGTACAAGAAAATTCTTTTTTTAAAAAACAAATTAATATGTTATTCAAATATTTAGCAATTAAAGACTAATGAGAAAAACAGAATAGCATATTGGCTGTAACAGTTTAAAATGGATTGCATATCAATGTCAGACTTTTAAATAGAAAATATTTATTATCACCTTATTTCTACCAGTAATTTCAAATGTTTAATGGGACTTTGAAAAGATAAGAAAAAATAGAAATGAAAATTTCTCTCACCATTAATACTGTGAATACTATTTGGAAGGTCCCTGGTCCAACATTTAAATATCAAACTTAAGAACTGATTTGGAGCCTTTGATTATATTTAGTTTATATACAGGATCTGAATATTCACACACATAGCACACTATAGCAACCTCTTATAAAAAATCGTGAAGATAATGCAGCAGTATATTCTATTAAAAAGTAAATTGGCTGGGTGTGGTGGCTCATGCGTGTAATGCCAGCACTTTGGGAGGCCGAGGAGGGAGGATTGCTTGAGCCCAGGAGTTTGAGACCAGCCTAGGTGACAAAGTGAGACCCCATCTCTACAAAAAAATTAAAAAATTAAAAAATTATCCAGGTGTGGTGGTGTGTGCCTGCGGTCCTAGCTACACATTAAGTTGAGGCAGGAGGATTGCTTGAGTGCTGCAAGAGTTTGAGGCTGCATGAGCCAAGATTGCACTGTTGCACTCCAGCCTGGGTGACAGAGTCAGACCCTGTCTCAAAAAATAAAGGAAATTGGCTTTGAAAAATAGCCATTTTCAACCTTTTTATAAAACCTCTTCAGGGAATATTGGAATATTATTTTGTCAGGCAAAAATAATCCAGGGCTTGAACATTGCTGTAGAATATGTTATCTGTTCAAAACTTAGCAGAGCACACATGCATCACATGCATTGTCATCAGTATTTGAGAGCTCTACCAGTGGTTTTTGATGGATGCTGTAACAGAACGTCTATGAAGAGGATGGTGGTTTGCACCTACTCCTCAAGTCAGAAACTGGAAAAGGTTGCAGGTATTTCAATTTTCCCAATCATTTTGCATAAATGTATTAATATTTTGAGTAGTAATAGTTCTAAAGCTGCAGGAAGGCATCATTGTATACTGTGATTTGTAGAGAATACTACTCTTACACTGCTCTTTATCTTAAAATGTTTTGGTATACTGTGAACATTTTCCTCTAAGTATTTGGTGTATTTTGACAGTTATTAAAGGAGAGTATAAAATGATAGATTCTGGTCTAAACTAAGAATAATGGAAAGTTGCTTCATCCTGCCTTAGAGGAGTTTTCAGTTCATCCTCTTCTTGAGAAACTATGTGTTGCTGTTACTAAATAAACATTTACTCAATAAACATTTTATTTCCTTAAATTATGTGTCTGGATTATTTTAGCAATCAAAAGCAATTGTAGAATCTTTGGGATTGAGGTGCTTGAGAACCAGGAGTCTAGGTGGAGGGCGGTTCCTGGATTGGCTAATTCAGCAGCTGAACAGTGTCATCAAGAGCCTTAGTACCTTCTGCCTTTCATTGCCATTCTCACCAAGTGAGTCTGATGTCTCCCCTTACGGCTCCAAAGTGACCACAAAGGTTCCAGGTGGTGGATGATAAGAGGCTGAAATATACTTACATACATATATATATATGTTATTTTTTTGTAAGAGGAACGTTTTTCCAGCCCCCATTCACTTGCTCTCATGGCCACAGCAATGTGCATTATCTCCAAAGCAATCACTTTTCAAAGGGCATAAAGCTCCTATGATTGGCTCAGACCATGAAGATTTGCCCTTGAAATTAAAAATGACCTCCCCTTATGAATAGCTGCTCAGACAAAGGGGAACAACTTCCAGGTTCTGGATGAAGTTGGTGGGGTAGGAGTTTGTAGGGAGTTTGGAACATAGCTGTTCGGTGGGCAACAGACCATGTGTTGTTTTACTGACCCAAGTATTTCCTATAATTTTCAGGCGGATCAAATTTCACATCTAGAGAAGAGCACCCTTTTCCATTGCAGAAACTAGTTTTGCTTTTAAAAGTCTCTGTAGGCTGGGCATGGTGGCTCATGCCTGTAATCCCAGCACTCTGGGAGGCTGAGGCGGGCGGATCTCAAGTCAGGAGATCAAGACCATCCTGGCCAACATGTTGAAATCCCATGTCTACTAAAATACAGATTAGCCAGGTGTGGTGGCATGTGCCTATAGTCCCAGCTACTCGGGAGGCTGAGGCAGGGGAATAGCTTGAACCTGGAAGGCAGAGGTTGCCGTGAGCCGAGATTACGCCACTGCACTGCAGCGTGGCGACAGAGCAAGACTGCCTCAAAAAAAAAAAAAAAAAAGTAGCTGTAAGGCCAGGCAAGGTGGCTCACACCTGTAATTCCAGGACTTTGAGAGGTTTGAGGTGGGAGGATCGCTTGAGCCCTGGAGTTCGAGACCAGCCTGGGCATCATAGTGAGGCCTCCCCTGTCTACAAAAAATATATAAATTAGCCCGGTGTGGGTGGTGGCACACGCCCATAGTCCCAGCTACTTGGGAGGCTGAGGCCAGAGAATTGCTTGAACCCAGGAGGCGGAGGTTGCAGTGAGCCGAGATCATGCCACTGCACACCAGCCTGGGCTACAGAGTCAGACCTTGTCTCAAGATGAGAATCATATGTACTAAAGAAAATTTAATAGAAAATAAGTCTGTAATGTTATAATCGATCAGTTTTCAGTTTTGTATATTTTAATTTTTATACTTTTTTTTGTCACAATCATAAAAGGTTTCAAAAGACTGGAGGTGATGATGGCTTCTGAGGAGAGTTTAAAAGTCCCTTTAAATTTGTGATGAAAATGTATTTGCAATCTTTGTCATGTTTTTAAAATTCTCTTTGTAAATTAAAAGTCCCAATTGAAATAATAAAAAAATACAGAAGAGTTAGAAGTATATTATGTGAAATATGAAGGAACTTCCTCACCATCTACAACTAAAAAACATTTGGTATCTTCCCAGTCTTGTGCTATGTATGTGTACATACAGGAACACACAAATGTGGCTGTAAAATAGTTTCTGCTTTATGCACTGTTGTATAATTTGCCTTTTTTCACATCATCTGTGACATCTTAATACATTAGATCCACCTCACTCTCCTTCATAGCTGTGATTATTGTATAGTAGTGTCCTTAAATAGAGATTACTACACAGATTGCTGAAGTACAAAAGTGTAAGTAAATGAGTTTTAACTTGATAGGGGAAGTAGAAACGAACCAGTTTCTCGTTTTTTGCTTAAATGTGATTTAACTTAAGGAGCATCAGAGTAAAACTGTAGTGTAAATATCAAAATAAATGTTAAATTGTTTAAAATTAAAAGTGAAATTTTCTACAGTTTGATACATACCAATAGGTTGGTGCAAAAGTTATTTTTTTATTTTGCCATTTTAATGTTTAATGGCAAAAACCGCAGTTATTTTTGCACCTAGTAGGTAGCAATACTTGATTTTGTGAAACTGGTGTGGCTGATAAATGTTACTTCAAGGTTCTTTTCCATATATATTTTTAAAATATTTTGAACAGTTTAAAAACTATTTGTGGTCTGGATGTGGTGGCTCATGCCTGTAATCCCAAGCACATTAGGAGGCCGAGGCAGGAGGATTGCTTGAGACTAGGAGTTTGAGACTAGCCTGGGCAGCAAAGTGAGATCCCATCTCTATAAAAAAATGTTTTAAATGAGCTGGGTATGGTGACTTGCACCTATAATCCCAGCTGCTCTGGAAGCTGGGGCAGGAGGATTGCTTAAGCCCAGGAGTTTGAGGCTGTAGTGAGCTGTGATCATGCCATTGAACTCCAGCCTGGGCAACAGAGTGAGATCTTGTCTCTTTTTAGATAGATAGATAGAAAAAATTAAAAATTGACCACCAAATGTGTCTTTGCTTTGTCCACTGTTCTTTAACATTTAGAAATATTAGCAGAGTCACTTGACTGGTTAAAAGATATTTGTGTATTCAAAATTAATTCCAGAAACATATTTAACTCAGTATATCTAAAATATATGGACATGTCAGTATAAAATAAGGTATTTCATATTTTTTCCCCATACCAAGCGCATATTTTTCATTTACAGTGCACTTCTCAATTTGAACTTGCCACAGTTCAAGTGTTCAATGACCACTTGTGGCTGGTGGCTATCATATTGGACCATGCCTCTCTAGAATGTAAACTCTCAAAGCAGACACCATTTCTGTTTTTACCGTAGTATCTGTCACTTAGTACCCTGACCACAGTACTGTACATGGTAAACACTAACATTTGAATTTTAATCGAGAAGTGTTAGAATTTTTTTTTGTGAATTTGGAAGAGTTTGAACTCTAGCCATTTAAAAAACAAAAGCATTAAGTAAAATGCTTCAGAAGATGCCCATCCTCATTGATTGCGCAATAAACCAGAAGAGTTTCATTTTTTAAAAATTGTAATGAGTGGAGCTTGTGTTTTTTAATGTGAGGAAGCTCAGTACTGAAAAGTTACAGTGAATCTACTAAGCAGGAACTACAGATGGAAATGTAAGGTTGGTATGTTTTATGTACCCTCTTAGTTCACTTTTTGGAATCATTGATGATTCATGCACATAACATTAATCTCAAATCTGTAATAAACATGGGAACAACCTAAATGTCTAGAGATAGGGAAATGATTAGGAAATGATACATTTTTCTAGGTCAGTGGTTCTCACCTGGAGGCAGTTTTGGCCCTCAGGGGACATAAGACAATGTTTGGAGACATGATTGTCACAAACACAACTATACAGGTGGGAGGAAGGAAAAGAATGAGTACTACTGGCATATAGTGGGTAGAGGCCAGGAATGCTGCTAAACATCTTATTCATTGGACAGTCCCCCGCAACTAAGAATTATCTAATCCAGAATGTCAATGCCACTGTTGAGAAACTGGGATAATGGGTAAATAATAATTGCAAGATGTGATTTGATACAGATAAGCACAGGAGGCGATAGCCACACAGGGAAGTCAAGCTGCTCTTGAGGCATAAGAAACATTTCCCAGAGGAAATCACATCTGTACTGAAATCTAAAGGAAAAGTAAGGGCTAGGCAAGAATGGTGAGGAAGAACTTTATGTATGTATGTATTTATTATTATGCTTTAGGTTCAGGGATACATGTGCAGAACATGAAGTTTTATTACATAGGTATACATATGCCATGGTTTGCTGCACCCATCAACCTGTCATCTACATTAGGAATTTCTCCTAATGCTTTCCCTCCCATACCCCGCCACCCCATGACAGGATCCTGTGTGTGAGGTTCCCCTCCATGTGTGCATATGTTCAACCATTGTGGAAGAAAGTGTGGCGATTCCTCAAGGATCTAGAACCTGAAATACCATTTGATCCAGCAATCCTGTTACTGGGTATATACCCAAAATATTATAAATCATTTTATAAAGACACATGCACATGTATGGTTATTGCAGCACTATTCACGATAGCAAAGACTTGGAACCAACCCAAATGCCCATCAATGATAGACTGGATAAAGAAAATGTGGCACATATACACCATGGAATACTATATAGCCATAAAAAACGATGAATTCATGTCCTTTGTGGGGACATTGATGAAGCTGGAAACCATCATCCTCAGCAAACTAAACACAGGAACGGAAAATGAAAGATCGCGTGTTCTTACTCATAAGTGGAAATTGAACAATGAGGAAGAATTTTCTAAGCAGAAGATTTAACTGCAAATGCCCAGATGAGAAAGATTAACATGAGTTCTGGAAACCAGAATTAATTTGGAATGTCTTTATCCTGTTTCCACAGCCACCAGCCTAGATCAATCTAGGTAAGCTGTCTCTTAACCTAGATTATGGCCACAGCTACCTAGTTTGTCTCCCTGCCTCCATTCTTGCTCCTCTAAGCTGTTTTCCAAAATGTAACCGGAATGGTCTTCCTAATGCATTAATCTGGTAAACATGCCTGTTGCGCTTACAACTTTGCCATGGCATTGCTGGTGATAAGCAAACTGAGCAGGTGTCTTATCTTTTCCTGCTTTTGACTTCAGGGTAATGGAAGTGGCTATTGGTGAGAGAAGTTTGTACTATGAGAAAATAGGATGGATCCTCTGATGAAAGTAGGCTCCAGAGCCAATGAATCAGGTGACTGTTCTGAGGCTGAAGATACTCCTTATAGAACTGGGGTGCATTCCGAGAACAGGAAGTCTGGGCCTTTGTGAACGACATATGAAACATCAGGAGACATAGGAGAGCCTCAGGATTTTGATAACAACTGCAGATCTCCAGAATTGAAATTTTCTTCCAGTAGGAAAAAGTACGTAAGTTGCAAAATGCCAATGTTTAGTCTGTTGATAAGAGAGAAAAACCTGTCAACAGATACAGCAACAGCAGATACAGTGGGATCAGGAGACCTTCATTCTATCACCCATTCCCTCTCATTTCGTGATCATTTTAGAGTCTGACTTGTTCTTACCAAAACTACTACTTTCATATTCTAGGTGATTTCAATAAATACATAAATGATATTTTAAACACCTTAAACTCTTCCCAACCCTACCTCAACACTCATAGTCACAGTCTAAACTTGTCATTACAACTGCTTCAACCTCTTTATAATTTTGGACTTGTACATCTCACTCTCTGATCACCACCTCCTCCACCTTCCTTTCCAGTTCACTTCCTCTAGTATCCTGACTTTAACGGTTTTCCTATTCCATGGGGATTCCAGTCTACTCATCTACCACTTTTCACTGCCCCTTGTCCACTTGATGTCCTCCTCTCTTCTTTTTCTTGCCAAATTACATGCCATTTGATCATTATAATTATTGTGCCTGGGCGTGGTGGCTTACACCTGTAATCCCAGCACTTTGAGAGGCCAAAGTGGGTGGAACACCTTAGCTCAGGAGTTTGAGACCAGCCTGGGTAACATGGTGAAACCCCATCTCTCCAAAAAAATACAAAACAATTAGCTGGGCATGGTGGCATAGACCTGTAGCCTCAGCTACTCAGGAGGCCGAGGTGGGAGAATCGCTTGAGCCTGGGAGGTTGAGGCTGCAGTGAGCCGAGATCTGAGATTGCACCACTGCACTCCAGCCTCCTGGGTGACACAGCAAGACCCTGTCTCAAACAACAACAACAACAACAAAATTATTTATATGCATATGCCCTCAACTTTGCCCTCTTTCACTTGGTCATACTACTTTGGCAAAACCATGACCTTGGTGAAATCCAACTCTAGATCTATTCTTTATCTGCACTAGTGTAGCTGAAGATGGCTGAAGGAAAAACAAAACTGCTTACTGGTCCTACTTTAAATTCATGACCATGAACCTTATAAACATAAAAAAAAAAAAAAAAAAAAAACCCCACACACAATATATAATATTAAAAAAAGAAGACTTTTATTTTCTGTAAAGGATTACAGTTGCCATCCTACAGGCTGGGAAGCATGCCTCAGGCCAAGATCAGAGACAAGCTCTTCAAAGAAGGTGGGGTTGGGGTAAGAGCTTTTTGCCTAACAGTTGGCTAAACATACGTATTCAAATTACTGGAGGAGCTATGCATGTTCATGAAGGTGGTCCTGAGACATTTTTTATTGAACATACATGTAATATGTGGTCCATGTTCACATTGGGGTGGGGACTTAAGGTCTTTTCAGGACATGAAGGCATGCAAGTGCACAGCCTCTCTAAACCATCCAGAACCAGTCCATGGTCCAGTTGGTGGTCTTTTTACATGGAGAAAGTTTCTGAAATTGTCTCCTGTTTGATAAAAGCAGTGGTTATGGCTGGTGGAACGGGTTCAGTCAGCAGTCTGGCAATGGATGAGCTGCAACTGTTTTAATATTGCTTATCAAGGCCAGTGCTTGTTTAGCGGCTAGAGACAAAAACCTTGTGGTCATTAGAACATAGTTTATTCTTGTAAATATGGAGTGCATGACTCAACCCTTGTGACGTGGCCTTAGGTCCTCTTTATAATTTGGTATCTTATTGCCATGAAGAGTCTGTTCTGTCAGTCTCATGATCTCTATTTTACTAGTGCTGGTCGATTGTGTCTAAACTGCGAAAGGGAGAGGGTATAACGAGGTATGTCCAACTTCCTGTCCCATCTTAGCTGGGAACTGTTTCAAGGCTTTTCTGGGGTCCCCTTGGCCAAGGTAAGTATCCATTCAGTTGATGGAGGGCTTAGGATTTTTTTTTGGAGTTTGCAACCTCAAGTGGCTCTTAATGTTGCCAGCAGTTATGCTGTATATCTCCCTGTATTAATCTGTTTTCACACTGCTATAAAGAACTTCCCTGAGACTGGGTACTTTATAAAGGAAAGAGGTTTGATTCACAGTTCTGCATGGCTGGGGAGGCCTCAGGAAACTTACAATCATGGTGGAAGGGGAAGCAGGTACCTACTGCACAAGGTGGCAGGAGAGAGAGCATGAAGGAAGAACGGTCAAACACTTATAAAACCTTCAGATCTCATGAGAATTCACTATGATGAGAACCGGATGGAGGAAACTGCCCCATGATCCAATCACTTTCCTCCCTTGATACATGAAGATTATAGGTCCCTCCCTTGGCACGTGGGGATTACAATTCGAGATGAGATTTGGGTGGGGACACAGAGTCAAACCATACCACTCCCTGATCTATTGAGTCTCCCATTTTCCTATGATAGTTTACACCTTCCCCTTTCTCTTCAAACCAAGCAGCACCTCTTCCTCAGTCCTCATATTCAGCTGACACCATTGTTTCTTCTTTCAACAATTAGAATTTTCACATATTCCTAGCGTTAGATCTATTAAAACCAATGTTCCTGGGTCTGCACCCATAGATTATATCTTCCCCATGTTACTACAGCTCCCATCTAAAGCCATTTTCTTCATTTTGTCCTAGACTCAAGCCCTCTGTTTATTCAAGAACATTGTCCATCAATTCTTCCCTCTTTCTCTTACCTTGCAGTTTTTTCCACTCTACTGAATTTTTCCCAGCAAAATTCTTTGAAAGAGTTATTCTTTGTCCCCAGTTCCTCTCTTGTCAAGGTCGCCTATGATGTGTGTGCTGTTGATTCCAATATCCAATTGCTAATTCTCTTCTTATTTGACATGTGAGCAAAGTTTGACATAATTTGATGAGGCACTTTTTTCATTGAAATGCTTTCTTGATTTGACCCCCCATTTCATCACACTCTTTGTTTTCCTCTTTCCTCATTCAATACTTCTTTTTGTCTCTATTCTGATATTCCATTTTCTTCTACCCTCTTAATGCTGAAATACACCACAGCCTCTCTGTGATCTCATCCAGTCTATGCCTTTAAAAACATGGACCATCTATCATATTTTTAATATCTTCAGTCAAGAGTGTCTTCCAAGTTCCACACTCTTCTGTCTTCCTTGTTCCTGACATCTCTCCTAGGATAGCTAACATCCATCCCAAATTTAACATGTCCAAAACAGAATCCTCTATTTTTCTCTTAAACTTACTCTATCCTTTCTTTATTTAGATGATTGTAAATTAATTCTTCCAGCTGCTACGGCTAAAACTTTTTTTTTTTTTTTTTTTTTTTTTTTTTTGAGAATGAGTCTGTCTCTGTCACCCAGGCTGGAGTGCAGTGGCGTGATCTGGGCTCACTGCAACCTTCACCTCCTGTGTTCAAGTGCTTCTCCTGTCTCAGCCTCCCGAGTAGGTGAGACTATAGGAATGCGACACCATGCCCGGCTAATTTTTTTGTATTTTTTGTAGAGACGGGGTTTTACCATGTTGGTCAGGCTGGTCTCAAACTCCTGACCTCAAATGATCTGCCCACCTTGGCCTCCCAGTGTGCTAGGATTACAAGCATGACCCATGCACCGAGGCAGGTATGGCTAAAATCTTTGTAATTATTCTTTACTTTTCCCTTGATCATATACATTCCACATTCAAGCCATTAAAAATCTTATATCAATCTTCAAATTGTTAATAAATCCAGAATCCAATCACTCATCACTACCTCTGTTTCTACTATGCTTGTCTAAGCAAGTGTGATCTCTTGCTTAAATTACTGCAACAGACTATTAACATATCAGCTAGAATAATCCTTTTAAAAGATAAGTCATATGTCACACCTCTGTTCAATTCTCAGTGATCCACCATTCACTCATGGTAAAATCCAAAGTCCTTAAATGGCTATAAGACTTGCAGGATCTGCTGGGAGTCCATCCCCTCCCCGTTCTCTCTCATAGTCCATTTAATATTCTTCCCCTGCACATTCTATTTCAGTCACATTGAAATGCCTGACACACTACTGACTAGGGAATGTTGCCCTGTTGTTTTCTCTCTGCAACTCTATTCTCCCAAATATCCCCTGGCCAATTCTCTCATCTTCTTCAAGTCTTTAGTGAAATGTCATTTCCTAATGATTCCTGCTGGGTAAAGGCATAGCCACAAATTTTTGACATTTCTCCTATCAAGGTAAAAATCCATATCCCATCCCCTTGAATAATGAATGGTGTATGACTGCTTGGACCAACAGAGTTTGGCAGACTTAGCTTTGAGACTAGCAATTTCCACCTGGGACTCTTAGAATCCTCAGTTTCCTTGTAAGAAGTCTGACACCTTGCTTAGAAACCACCTGTAGACGTCCTGACACTCCATGGAGGAAGGAGAGGGTCCCAGTTGAGCCTAGGCTTCTGGTCCTCCCTGTCAAGTCCAGGCATGTGAGTGAAGTCATCTTGAACCCTCTTGGACCAGTGAAGTCATGTTGGATTTTGCAGCCCAGCCTAGCCACCAGTTGACACCAGGCAGAACAGAAGAATTGCACAGTTAAGCCCTAGCCAAATTCCTGACCCACAAAATCATGTGATATAATAAAATGGTTTTTGCTTTGAGCCATTAAAGTCTTGGGGTAGTTCATTACACAACAATAACCAAAACATTTATCCTGACTACTAATGTACAGTTGCAATTTGAGACTATATGTCTCACTTCTCACCTTGCTCTTTTTTTCCTTCATAGTACTTATCAGCTTCTAACATATAACATATTTATTTACCATGTTTATTATCTTTCTGTTAGTCAACATCTTTTCCCCCGATTCACCATAAACAGGGATTTATTTTTTTTTCTATTTTATTCACTGATACATACCTGGCACATAGAAATGTTCAATGTAATGGATGAGAAGTAACATATACTTTATCAGAACATATTAAAGATCTCAACAGAGCTGTCCAATAATGAGCAAGATATTTTTTAAATGATATGGTAACCATGTGGTCATACTACAGGAAAAAAAAAATCCAGCAATTAGCTTCATGTTCTCTGCAAAAGACATACCTGGTGACTTTCATAACAAAATGATGATGTGATTGGTGGAAAAAATTCCGATGTCATTAAAGGATGTAATGTTTTTTTATAGGAAAGAATATGGAAACTTACGGACTCAATTCCACAAAGTCAGGATATGACATAACATACTACCTAATGGTGGTGTGGACTTGCCAGTCTCCAAAGATTTCCATAGGGAAACAGAGTTGTGTTTATTACCAACAGCACTAAGTGAAGATTCTGCTACACAAGGGAATCTCACCTTACCATTCCCACAGGATTTTCATCTTCTTTTTACAACCCCTGCCTATTGCCTTATAACCTGACTATTCTAGAGACCTGAGCTATATAACTGCCCATAAATCAGAGGCAAAATGATCCCAACATTTTCTGAATGCTTACCATGAGAGTGGTGAGGCTAATGGCAATTTCCCAGGTCTAGCATCCCTCAAAAAAGTCTGCCTGGCCGGGCGCAGTGTCTCACGCCTGTAATCCCAGCACTTTGGGAGGCCAAGGCGGGCGGATCACGAGATCAGGAGATTGGAACCATCCTGGCTAACACAGTGAAACCCATCTCTACTAAAAATACAAAAAAATAGCCGGGCATGGTGGCGGGCGCCTGCAGTCCCAGCTACCCAGGAGGCTGAGGCAGGAGAATGGCGTGAACCCGGGAAGCAGAGCTGGCAGTGAGCCGAGACTGTGCCACTACACTCCAGCCTGGGCGACAGAGCAAGACTCCATCTCAAAAAAAAAAAAAAAAAAAAAAACAAAAAAAAAACATCAACCTTCAGAATCCTCTGAGATCAATTCTGCAATACTCAAACAAGTGACAACTGAAGTTTGAAAATAAGCAAGTGGGGAAAGACACAGCAGAAAAATAAAAACGGAAGAAGCCAAATGTAGTATTATCAGAAAAAATCAAAACTCAAAGTTTAAAATGTGGCAAAGGGCTAGTTTATAATGGTTTTGTATATACACATCAAAATCTCCCCTGAAATATAAGAAATTGATAAAGCCACCATCATAGTGTCACTTTAGTAAACTTTTCATAATTTGCATATCAAGAAGACAAAACAGATGTATACAGAAGATTTAAATAATGCAATCAACAAATATGTTATATATGTATCCATATTTATAGAACTTAATAATTTACAAAGAAAACCTTCATAAACTTATACATTAGATAGGATTAGCCAGGATAAGTTTGACCACAGTGACAGAAACCCAAAATAATGGTGACGTAAAGAAGATAGAAACTCCCAGAAGAGGTAAGGGGAGACACATCCCTAGAAACACTTGAAAAAGAAAGTCAAGAAATATTCTACCTTCGACTTTTGTTTTTTTTTTGTGTGTGTGTGTGTAATATAAATTTATTCTGTGACATTTTCCTCATTCAAGATATTTTAACATAGATTAAAATATATCAATATTTCATGAAAAATAAATTCTGGAAGAATTTAGATAGTATCTGTAATATACATGATTTGACCCTGAATATCCTTTTTTTTTCACTTCAAACATCATTTTTTTAAAAGTAACATAAAATGATAAGGACTGCAACATTCTTCATATATCTTGTGTCTCATAAATTTTAATTCAACTGCCAGTTCTTTTCTCAACTACGTATGTTAATGGTATTTGCTCCTGTTTTTGAATGGGAAGAGTATCCATTTTCTGTTTCTTTGTGATATTTAGGTCTTCTTTCTCTGATTCTTCAAGAAAATGCTCCATGCTGAATTTGAATAGTAATCGAGGGTCTGGTTTAGACAGTGGTGGGCAATTACACATCTCTCTAATTTTGAGAGCCTGAGGTATAAGTCTATCCAGATGTTCAACTCGATTGCCATGAGAAGGGTGTGTAGATGACCATTCTGGCATCTTGGGTAGGCCATGCAGGCTATCGACAAACTCCATTTGCTGCCAAAACACTGAACTGGCTCTTATGTCTACACAAGCCTTTGCAGCAAGCAGTAGTACAATTTTGTCAGCTTCAGCCTCCAATTTTCTGCTGTATGGTCTATTAAACATATACTCCTGCAATTTAGACTGTATCCACTGGCCCAAAAGTGCCAAACTATCTCGAGGACAAATGGCCCAAATCATTGTGAGGAAAATCATACCTAGGAAATCCAAAAAGTGAACCATGCCAGCCTTTTCTGCAGCATGTCCAAGTACTGCATGTGCTATTTCATGGCCCAGAAGGAAAGAAAGTTGATCAATATCGGTTACACTATTTAACAATCCACTGAAAACAAACATTTGTCCATTTGGAAGCACAAAGGCATTAATAATTGGG
>NC_045443.1:38900188-38932714 GCF_002776525.5 Piliocolobus tephrosceles | reverse complement strand
TTTTATGCACTTGGATGCATGAAAATATGAGTAAATGATGGTCATATGGTCATGTTTATGAGTAGGAAAGATGTCAACAGCTCTTCATATTATAAGCAATATGGCTTAATGCCACAGATGAGGAGAAATGAATTTTTTTTTTTTTTTTTTTTTTTGAGAGGGGATCTCACTCTGTCACCCAGGCTGGAATGCAGTGGTATGGTCTTGGCTCACAGCAACTTCCGCCTCCCTGGCTCAAGCAATCCTCCCATCTCAGCCTCCTGAGTAGCTGGGACCATAGGTGTGTACCACCATACCCGGCTAATTTTTTGTATTTTTGATAGAGATGCGATTTCACCATGTTGCCCAGGCTGGTCTCAAACTCCTGAGCCCAAGTGATCCACCCACCTAGGCCTCCCAAAGTCCTGGGATTATAGGTATGACCCATTGCGCCTGGCCCCAATAAATTATTTTAAAAAGTAGCAAATATGAATGTGAATGTGAGTCAACAAGCTTCATGTTTCTGAAAAATGAATATTGAATGATAGCTCAAATAATCTATGCTTATCACAAAAGAGAATTGAACTCCCAATCATATACCTGTTACCTAAATACTGAACTATTTTAATGGAGATGTAATAAAGTAAGATGGTCACATCTTTAAACTTATAAAAATATGATCAATTTGATAATTTTCATTTAAATGAGAAAAAAGAAGATAGAAGCTTATTCTCTCACATAAATGTAGTCAAAGCTGATTTGGAAGTTCTATTATTATCAGGGACTCAATCTCCTTTTAGCCTGCTCCTTTGTCATTCCTAACAAATGGCTTCCACCAGTAGTATAAGAATGATATTCTGGTTCCATCTACCATCTCCTTTTTAGCTATGGAGGAAAAAAATGGAAGGAAAAGGCCTGGTTTTAGCTTTTAATAAAACTTTTGGGGAGTACCATCAATTACTTCTACTTAGATACTTTTGGCCCAAGAACTTAGTCACATGGACACATCTAGCTGCAGAGGAAGTTAGAAAATTTTTACATATTCTGGATGTTCAAGGGTCCAGATAGAATTTGTCATGTTTACTACAGAAGGAGAAGGAGAAGGAGAAGAAGAAGAAGAATAAAAAGAAGAAGGAGGAGGACAGAAAGAAGAAGAAAGATATTGAAGGGCAACAATCAATGTCCTATCTTGCACATCTAAACTAAATGTGTTCTAGAGTTCCCCTTTTGGATAATTTGGCTGCGTAAAGAATTCTAATTTGGACAGCAACTGGCCTTTAAATTTGGAAGGCATATGTTCTATTGTCTTCTAAATTGTAATATTATTATTGAGATGTCTGATGGAACTCTGATTCTTGAACTGTTGTATATGGCCTGTCTTTCTGGAAACCATTAAAGTATTTTCTTCCTGGATGTCTTCATTCTGCTGTGTAATTCTCCCTGGAGTTCTGAAATTTCATGATGATGAACATGGGGATGAGCCTTTTCTCCTTCATTGTGCTGGGTACTTAAAAAACTCTTTTGATTTGGACATTTGACATTTGATCCTTTATTTCTGGGAAATTGTCTTGAATCCTTTTACCTTTTATCTCTCTTTCTGGAACATGTATTTTTCAGACATTTCATAGCCTGGACTAGTTCTCTAATAAACCTATCATTTCTCTCCTACCTCCAAACTTCTATTGAGTTTTTCTTTTTTTTTTTTTTTCCCTTTTTGGGACAGAGTCTCACTCTGCTGCCCAGGCTGGAGTGCAGTGGAACAATCTCGGCTCACTGCAACCCCCGCCTCCCAGGTTTAAGCGATTCTCCTGCCTCAGCCTCCTGAGTAGCTAGGACTACAGGTGTGCACCACCACACCCAGCTAATTTTGGTATTTTTAGTAGAGATGGGGTTTCAACATGTTGGCCAAGCTGGTCTTGAACTCCTGACCTCAGGTGATCTGCCTGCCTCGGCCTCCTAAAGTGCTGGGATTACAGGCATGAGTTACTGCCCCCGGCCTCTATTGAGTTTTTCATTTGTTTTCATATTTTTAATTTCCAAGAATAGTTTTTTTTGTTGTTGTTCTCTGAATGTCCTTTTTAATAGCATATTGTTCTTGTTTCAAAGACCCACTCTTATCTCTCCATGGATATTAATGATTTTGTATTAGCTCAGTCACAGTTTCTTTTTATTCTTTGTTTTGACCTTTGTCTTTCATGTTAGATTGAATATTTCTAATGACTGATGATTCTTGACTATCTTCTCATATTTAATATAGAGCTAACTAAAAGCTGATGGGAAACTCTATGCATGGGTGGGATTTATCACCTGATAGACTCTGTAACACAGTAATCTATTTGTGCTGTTTTATTGGGAGCCCCTGACTCTCTATGTATAAGTATTTTTGGGGGGGTGGGGGGTAATGGTCAGATTCCTAAGAAACTCTTGTTTATGTGGTTTGAAATTGACTGCCATATTTTGGAATCTAAGTAGGGGAAAGGGATTGTTGCCTTCCACTTAAACTACCCCCACCTTTTTTTGGTAGAATACCCCTCATTCTCTGTGAAGCACAGTGTACCCAAATTCAGTCTTTTTGGTCAAACTCTCTAACCAGTTAAACTCCAGGCTCTGCCATAGTGGAGGAATGGTGTTGCATGGTGGCAAAGGGTGGAGGGCAGGTGTGGGAGTCAGGGGGCGGGGGGGGAGGTGGGTGAAGGGAGAGGAGGGGTGAAAAAGATGGCTGTGGTCTAGCAGCATCTTATATGAACTTTCAGCTAATTCTCATGCATTAAGTCTATCAGTTCCCTTACTTTCAGTGGCACCTTGGGCTTCAATTCCTGCTATTTCCCCAGGATTTTAGAAATTCAAATAGCTTGTTTCTGGGATTTCCCCATTGCCTGCTTACATTTAAGCAGAGAAGAGGATAATAACTTCTTCATTTGCTTTCCAGTTTTGAAATTTTTGTTGCTGCATTTATCTCTTTTCCAGTTGTCTTTGTTCATGTGGGTTTATGTCTTTCCTCTTTTACTATCCGTGTTTATCAGAGTTCTCCAGAGAGACAGAACCAATAGGGATTATATATGAGGAAATTTATTATGGGAATTAGCTTACACAATAATGGAGGCTGAGAAGTGCCACCACCTGCCCTCTGCAAGCTGGAGAACCTGGAGCCAGTGGTACAATTTAGTCCGAGGCTGAAGACCTGAGAATTGGGAGCTCCATTGTCTAAAAGCAGGAGAAGATGGATGTCCCAGCTCAAGAAGAGAGAATTTGCCTTTCCTCTACATTTCTTTTTTTTTTTTTTTCCCTATTTGAGCCCTTAATGGATTGGATCATGGCCATCCACATTGCTGAAGGCAATTTTCCTTACTCATTCTACTGATTCAAATGCTAACCTCTTTCAGAAACACTCACAGGTACACACAGATACAATGTTTTACTAGCTATCTGGGCATTCCTTAGCCCACCCAAGTTGACACATAAAATTAACCATCACACTTTCATTTTAGTGGAAGTTAGTGAAGACGCAAAGGTAAATATGAGTTCAACTTACTATGTTTAATTCAACAATTTGTTGCTGTTTTTAACATAAGGAATTTTAATTCTCTTTTCTATCTGTTCTTCTCAATTTACTATCTAATTTCTAGATGCTAATTAGCATATTAGCTTAAAAATGTGCAAAAGACTCATTTAGCTAATCTCTGGCTGTTTTAAGCTCCATCTTCCATAAAGTCCCTTTTCCTACCCCGCACATATCAGTTTATTAAAGGAGCTAAGCTTTTTCCGATGGTTCATGCTTATTGAGCAGTATGTATGATGCTTTTTGCTTTATATTAATTAGCTCATCAAATATTTATGGTAGTACTATGGGTTAGATAGTACTATCCTCAGTTTATAGATGAGAACACTGAGTGATAGAAACATATATTTTGCCTAAGACAAAGCAATAAGTGGCAAGACCAGACTTCAGTGGTCATATTCTTTTTTTTTTTTTTTGAGACAGCGTCTCACTCTGTCACCCAGGCTGGAGTGCAATGGCGCGATCTCAGCTCACTGCAACCTTCGCCCCCTACCAGGTTCAAGCAAATCTCCCTGCCTCAGCCTCCAGAGTAGCTGGGATTACAGACATCTGCCACCACGCCCAGCTAATTTTTGTATTTTTAGTAGAGATGGGGTTTCACCATGTTGGTCAGGCTGGTCTCAAACTCTTGACCTCAGGTGATCTGCCCGCCTCGGCCTTCCAAAATGTTGGGATTATAGGCATGAGCCATCACACCTGGCCTAGTGGTCTTATTCTTAACTTCAGAACATCAAACATGCATCCTTTTGTTTTTCTGTTTTCCCCTTTGCTGTATTGTCTTGTTTGGGGAAATGTAGTTAATTATTGGAAGAATTATTTAATTTTTATTTTTAAAGAGAATTTCTCTTGACTTTTATATTAGTATTTGCCCATTTGACATAGGTAATTTTTTTTTTTTTTTTTTCCCACGAGACAGGGTTTCACACTGTCACCCAGGCTGGAATACAGTAGTATGATCTCAGCTCAGCCTTGACCTTGCTCAAGTGATCCCATTCAGCCTCCTGAGTAGCTGGGACTACAGGTGTGTGCCATCATGCCCAGCTAATTAAAAAATTTTTTTTGTAGAGATGAAGTCACACTATGTTGCCCAAGCCGGTGACATAAGTAATTTATTAGAGTGTTGTAATGTACTTCTCACTACCCTCATGCTCCAGGAGGCCAATTTAGAGCATACTTTTCCTTTTGATAGCTTAGCACCTTATCTACAGTGCTGTAATTACATGCTGCACACAACAGATTCATTTGCTACAATGTTCATTTTTAAATAATTGTCAAGTCTGCTGATCATTTGCTAACTTTTTTGTGCCAAAATGTTGTCTATGAAGTTAATTTATAATAATTATTAATTGTGAATACTTTATAAAATATCTATTATTGTAAACACTTGCCCACTTTGCCTACAGATAAATCAGTCTGCCTTGTGAAAGCAAACAAACAAAAAATCCTTGACAACCACTTCCTTGCCAAGACTGACCAAACACATACAGAATTTTTATATGTTCACAAATACCTTAATCTTTATTTGGAATGGTTTTTAGAAAAATATTAAGCACAAAAGTTTTGTATTATAAATTCTTTAGTTGACTCCTATTTGTTCTATGTGTCAGTCCCTCTCCTTGTAAAACTAAGATTTATATATCTGCCTTGCCAGGGTGGGAAAAGACTCAGTAAAGAAATGTGAAAGTGAATCAAAAGTCTGAAAATGCATAATTCTGTCTCTTTCCTTTTTTTAACAAAAATCCACAGTATTTTAGAGATTCCTTACTCATCTCAGGGAATAAATTGAGTACTTCGGGCTGCTTACATTGAAGAGAAGGTTCTCATATGAATGCCAGGCAGTCTGTGTCCCATTCATTCCTACCAGGGTTCTTGTTTAAGAATGGGTTGCTACTCAGTTGTCGTAATGTAAATAGATATTTTTCTGTCTGTAGTCATTTCAGCTTAGTTAATCCACAGTTATTCTTTTAAAAACTAGGAAGTACAAACAAGTAAAAGGTCAAAAAAATTCACATAAGTTCAGAGATAACCAGGGTTTACATTTGGTTTGTATCTTTTCAGACATTTTTCTACACACATACATATATTGTGAAGGGAACCAGAATATGCCAGTTTGGCATGAGGATTATTTTGAGCTGAAGGCAATTAAGAAATAGTTTATGCAGAAAAAACTCTCTGCCCTCCACCATCTGACTAAAAACAGGACATAAATTTCCACTTGTAAAGGTGTTTACCTCTTTTGTATAAGAAAGAAGAGAAAAACTTTTTTTTTTTTTTTTTTTTTTTAAGAGATGGGGTCTTGCTCTGTCTTCTGAATAGCTGGGACTACAGGTGTGCACCGCCACACCTGGCTAATTTATTTTTGTAGAGACAGGGTCTCGCTATGTTGTCCAGGCAGGTCTTGAACTTTTGGTCTCAAATGATCCTTCTGCTTTGGTCTCCCAAAGTGCTGAGATTACCAGTGTGTGAGCCACAGCTCCCAGGAGAACAAATCTTAATCACCAGGACTCTTAATTACTTGAGAGGACTCTAGAACTCTTATCAGCCCTGAGATGCACCAAGACAAATCTGCAGAACAAATCTTACTAAACAACCTTTATTTCCCATTAATTTCCTCATATATTTACTATCTCACAACTTACCACCCCTAGGAAATTCCCTTGCCTCCTTTTCCTTTGACCTGTCATAGCTCCAGAATTTAGCATTCTTTGTTGAAATGGTATATAAGTGCTCACACCTATTTGCTTTTTTGAATCTTCATTTCTTTTATACAAAGGCCTCCGTGGACATGTAAACATAATATCAGATAGCATTTGTATGCCTTTTCTCCTATTAATCTGTCTTTTGTCAATTTTATTGGCAGGGCCCCAGCTGCTGAACTTAGAAAGGTGGAGGGAAATTGTTTTTCTTCCTCTACCATTGTATCAGTTGGTATTCAGTCAGGGAAGCAGAACCACCAAAAATGTCACAGAATAAGGAAGTAATTATAGGAATTAGACCTTGCCCAATTGTGAGGGAAGCTGAGGAAGTGAAAATCTGAGGGAGGAGGATCAAGAAAGAGCTACTAACCAGTTCTTCCTAAGCGCTGGTGTGGGTGAAGAATTTGGAGCTTGCAGGGAAATATGAGCGAGAGCTTGTGGCGAGGTGTCTGGGTTGCTGGGTTTGGTGGTGTGAGTCTGTAGTCCTAGCTATTTGGGAGCTGAGGTGGGAGGATAGCTTGAGCCCAGGAGGTGGAGGCTGCAGTGAGCCAAGATTGTGCCACAGCGCTCCAGCCTCGGTGACCCTGTCTCAAAAAAATAATAGTAAAATAAATAAAATGCCAACAAAGAATGAATCTAAAACGATTTTTAACAAGAGAAAGAGCTACACTGGCCAATACAAATGCTGAGGAGGATGTAGAGAGTGTTGAGTAGAATTAGGATTAGGAATATGGAGGAGGCTGACATTTAGGAAAAGAATGGAGATGAGTGTGGCAAAGCTAAGAGCTTGAGAGGGCAGGGTGACAGAGCAGGTGACGCGACTTACCAGAGGCGGAAAACTGATGGCGATGATGAGACAGCACTAAAGGGAAATTAAACAGGGTTTCCTTAAAAGGGTATAGTTTCCAGGGACTGGGAGGGTGGGAATGAGAGTTGTTTAATGCGTATACAGTTTCAGTTTGGCAAAAGGAAAAGAGTTCTTGAGATTGATAGCATGACAATGTGAGTATATTTAACACAATTGAACTGTACACTTAAAAATGGTTAAGATGGCAAATTTTATGGTATATGTATTTTAACACAATTTTTATAAAAGGATATAGTGATCCATACAGCTTCAGCTTCTCAGTTTGAAATCCAATTGGAGTAGAGGGTCCCTCCTGCCTTACCACCCTATTAGATAATATGATGCTTTTTAATTACTTTTTAAATTTTACTTTCTTTAGACTATATTGCCCAGGCTGATCTCAAGCTCTTGGGCTCAAGTGATCCTTCTGCTTAGACTTCCCAAAGTGCTTGGATTACTGGCATGAGCCACCATGCCCAGCCCAATGATGCTTTTTAAATAAGATCCCATAAAACCAGCTTAGATGAACATTTCCAGTAGAGGAAGGAAAAGGCAAAGATTGCAAGGCCAGGCTTTGTTCTCAAAAATTACTTTTAAAGGGAAAGTTTTATTTGTATTTTAACTTATATTAATTTACAATTGCATTTTAAAAATTAAGTTGTTGAGTTCATTTGATGAGCAAAACCATCTTTGAAGTATTCTGAATCTTACTGAACTATTACTGTGATGTAACCATGTTTGTTATAATTTCAAAAAACAAACTTATTTTGCAAAAGGAAAAGAAAAACAACAAAAATATTTTATTTGGAACATTTTGTTAGCCTTTTTACTTCCAAGTCTAAAACATCTGCAATTTGTCCTTCTCTTTTCCCCTCCTACCTCTACCACCAACACTTACTGCCTGAATGCAGTTTTATACATAGACAAAATGTAATTGCCTAGTTATGGAGCCGTGTGTATATTTTGGCAGATGGTCCTGTGTATGTTAGACCAGTAAAAAGCAGGACTAAATTAACAGCAGTATCAGGAAAAAAGAAAAGGTCTCAGCCAACATTCTGTGAAAAAAAATAATTGTGTGACACAAAGATCTGAGAAGGTTTGAATTTTACATCTTTGGGTAACATATATGGAAACAATTCTCTACTTATAAATTATATTATAGCACTGTATTATACTTCTTTTAAGTGCTTAATGAGTACTGAACAACAGAAAGCTCATCATGTAGTGAAAACCAAATAAACAGTCAAGATTTTAGAAAGTGCTTCCTTCCATCATCACAGAAACAGATGGAGCCAGGTAGCAGAAATAATGGGAATCTCTTAATGGCTGAGTCAGTATGATACCACAGAGGCATATTTGTAACTTTGTATTGCTCCTTCTGAGGCCAGATTAAGAACGTATCAAGATACCAATCGCACATTCCAGGTTCAAGGGGGAAAACCCCAAAATGTAATAAAATGTGAGGTAAATCATATGTCTTGGAATTAGCAATAAAGGAGGCAGATGCTCTGACAATAATGCTGAGATATCCAGGGAGGCATCAAGGAACTTGCATGATGATTCTTTCTTAGATTAGCACTACCTAATTAAGAATAATTGAATTATAGGCACTGCTTGTGAGGCCTATAGCATTTGTCTTGTTGAAAGTAACTCCAAAACACACCCACACTTGAATTAATTAACTGGTGGCTATTGAAAGAGGAGTAAAATGGTTTAGCAAGCTAATCAGAAGGGCTGGACAGGTGGGGCTGAAAACTGTAATGTCAGTTTTGCATCATGGCCTCACTATATTGTGTAATATGTTATCGAGCAGGTGGGTTGACCCTTCTGCCTCCGTTTCTTAGTGGTGAAGCTGGAAAACACACACAACTCAGATCTACATAGCCTTCTGGTCTTCCTGGTTCTGCTAATCCCAGCAATCCAAACTAAATACCAGTGTCAAATGTATTGATCCCTAATTCTACTTTGATCATATGGAAGTGAAAAATGACACTTTGCCCTGCTTTCAATATAACTAAGCACTTCGTATATGGCAACCAGAGAAAACATGCAACTATCAGACATAAATCAAAATTAACAAGGTCACTCTGGCTGGATGTGGTCTCTATAGTGGTAAAACCTTGAATATTTTCCATAAACCATTTTCTATCTGACAATTGGCATGGTGGTGTCTGAAGATATATCATGACCTTTGTGAATATGAAAATCATGTGAGAAAGCTACTGTTTTTCCTGCTTGTGCAAACTAATGCTAACTTAGAAACCTGGGTAATTTTTCGGCTTTCAAATGTAAATACTCATGTTTGGCTAGCCAGTTCTGCCGAAGTCTGTCTGTCTTGGAAAATAAATGTTTTCTTTCCTTTTCTAAATGCTCCCTTCTCTGAGTCTTCATTTGACAATCATCTCAAAGCCTTTGTACAAAACCTCTAATATTTTTTATTGCTTATCCAATGAAATCCTAATTCCTTTGGCTGACATGTCATAGCTTCTGAAATCTGACCTTTTCCTTCTCCAAACATATGTCCCTTTGTTCCTTCATGTGAATTCTGCAGCAGTCAGGTAGACCATGATGCCTGGATTTTCATTTCTGCATCTTTGTTCATGATAGTCCTTTTACCTGCAAAATCCACTGCACACCTCTTCATCAGTGCATACGATACCCATCTCTCCAGGTGCAGCGCAGGTCCTGTGTTGGCTATGAAACCTCACCAGAGCTCACAGGGCTTTTCCTTCTCTCATCTCATAGTCTGTGCCATGCAGTCAGCACTTAGTCATTTGTTGTTATGTGAAGTATTTTGCATTAACATTTTATGTTCGGATAGCCCATCTCTCTAGATAGATTTTGAACTTCTATTCATAAATAAAATTGGCTTTTCTAATTTTTCTAATGCAGGTCTCAAAAGCATCTTGGGGCTTGAAAGCTGAGTACAGTATTCTTCTGCCTTTTACATATATGTAACTGCATTAGTGAGATGTGAAATAAATGGGGGTATAAACTGCTTTTAATAATTCTATGCTGTATGAGTCCATTCTTGCATTGCTATAAAGAAATACCTGAGACTGGGTAATTTATAAGAAAAGAGGTTTAGTTGGCTCACTGTTCTGTAGGCTGTATAGGAAGCATAATGCTGGCATCTTCTTCTGGGGAGGCCTCAGGAAACTTATAGTCATGGTGGAAAGCAAAGAAGGAGCAGGCTGCCACATGGTGGGGGCAGGAGTGAGAGAGAGAGAGAGAGAGAGAGAGCAAGAGAGAGCGAGCAGGGGGGAAGTGCTGCACACTTTTAAATGACCAAATCTCACAAGAACTCACTCACATCAGGAAGACAGCACCAAGCCATAAGGGATCCATCCCATGATGCAAACATCTCCCACCAGGTCCCACCTCCATCACTGGAGATTACATTTCAACATGAAATTTCAGTGGGGACAAATACTCAAATTATATCACATGCCAAATCTCACTTTACAACCTCCTAACAATACCTTGGGCGGATTCCAAAAATTTCAGTTTTCTTTTTGTTATTAAAACAATCTAGTCCAGGCCAGGCACGTGTCTCACACCTATAAATCCCAGCCACTTGGGAGGCTGAGGTGGGAGAATCGCTTGAGCCCAGGCAGGATGAAGCTGGATGTAGTGAGCTGTGATTGCACCACTGCACTCCAGCCTGGGCAATAGAGTGAGACCAAAACGTAGCCAAAAGCTACTTTTCTAACAGGGGCTCTTTGCAAATATTAATCCTGTTCAAATTGTAAAGTGAATAGCTGCTTCATTTCTAAATAAGGTAATTCTAATGAAAGTCTAAGATTTCAGGCATCCCATTATGTTATGTATTAAAAGCACAGATTTCTTGACTTCACTAAAGATGAGACTATTCCAATAGTGTATTTTCAGTCCCCAACCTTTCTAAAATTTGTGATATATAAATTCATTCTATTACAGATCTTTTGGGATACTTGACCAAATTTCAGGCATTTTTCAGACAATTAATATATATATATATATATTCATATGTGTGTGTGTGTGTGTGTATGTGTGTGTGTATATATATATTTTTTTATTTTTATTTTTATTTTTTGAGACGGAGTCCCACTCAGGCACACACCATAACACCCAGCAAATTTTTTGTAATTTTAGTAGAGACAGGGTTTCACCATGTTGGCCAGGATGGTCTTGATTTCTTGACCTCGTAATCTGCCCACCTTGGCCTCCCAAAGTATTGGGATTACAGACGTCAGCCTCCGTGCCTGGCCTCCATTATATTTTTATAGTTGATAATTGCCCCTATATTTTATTTCATTTAGTTTTTATTTATAACTTTATTTTGTGTGTTCTACTCCATTGTCAGTGTAATCTTTTCTTATGGATTTTCACTTTTAGTCACTATATGCTTCTTTTACAATTCTCATTTTGTATTCTGTACCTGTATCTGATATTTCCAATAGCTGAAGTCCTTGAGGCCCTAATTTCTTATTTCTGCTGATTTTTACTCATGGTGACTTGTTTGCTGATGTGGTTTGTAATTTTGGATTGTGAAATCATATTTGTCTGACTTTTATCTGTTAATTTCTTGTTTTGGAGCTTTTAAAACCAGAGACAGAATTTTAATCTTAACTGCATGATGTTAAGCCTGTAGTTATAAATCTCAGGAGAGATTTTTATTTTTAAGCACGTTGAATTTGGGTCAAGACTGACAAATCTTGTTTCTCCTTTCTGCTGTTGGGTAGACAGCTTTTTTTCAGCCTTCTGTTAAGCTGAATGTAAGGATTTTATTTTTAATTTTTAATTTTAGAGACAGGGTCTCCCTCTGTCACCCAGGCTGGAGTGGCTCCCTGCTGCCTCAACATGTTGGTCTCAAGCAATCTTTTTGCCTCTGTCTCCTGAGTAGTTGGGACTATAGCCACACCCCACCATGCCTGGCTAATTTAAAAAAAAAAAAAAAAGTTTTTTTTTGGAGAGATGGGACCTCATTGTGTTGCCCTGGCTGGTCTCAAATTCCTGGGCTGAAGCAGTCCTGCCTCAGCTTTCCAAAGTGCTGGTATTGCAGGTGTGAGCCACTGCACTTAGATGGGTGTGAACACTTTATGTGAGGCTTCAATTCCAGATCCCTACCTTATGCAAGTTCATTGCCTTGTTTCCTGTGCCCAAGCAGCCATTAAAATCCAAGACTTTACATAATGGAAACTGGCAATTGCTTTGAGGCCAACTGCTCCTTCAGTGAGTGTCTATAACTAGGGGCTACAGCTTGCTTGTTAGTCTTTGCCCTTGGGAGTTTCCTTTACCTTTTTTTTTTTTTTTTAATGACCTCAACTATGCATGAGAAAGGATTGATGTTATATTGTATTCAGTTTATCTAGGTATCTTGTAGGAGAATTTTTGAAAATATCTAGGCTGCCATTCCTTTAAATTTCACATTCTACCAATTTTATTCCAGAATTTTCTCCATGTCTTATTGTGAAGCAATAATACATAATAAAAACTACTGTTTACTGAATGCCTTTTGTGTGTCAAGTGCTTTTTCTGTTATCTCATTTTGTTGTCATCTTTCCTGTGACACTGATCACTCTGTATAATTAGGACCCTATCTGTTGCTCTCTGTTTCTACCCCTGTGTATTTCCTGTGGAGCAGCTGTCATGATATATAATTATTTCTTTTTCTGCTTTCTTATCCTTGTGTTCCACCATAATATAAGTTTCATGAGGATAGGGACCATGTCTATCTCGTTCTTAGTTCTTAATTGAATTTCTAACATCTATGTGAGCAGCTCCTAGTGATCTTTTGATAATTATTTGCCATATAGATGAACATAATCTGTAATGTAGGTAATATTGTGCCTATTTCACATGAGAACCTGGGCCTAGAGAGGTGAAGTAACTTGTCCACGGTTACAGAAGTAGTCAGTGACAAATGGGAAAAGATCAGATGCCAAAGTCCATCCCCTCTGCCATTTGAGAAGCTATTTCTTTCATTAGTTTCTGGAAAGCCAAAGTGAATAGTTATATTATGAAAGTGGCTTGATTAAATGATAATGGAAATAAATTGCTCACATCATTAATTTCAAATTATGTTTAATTCTAATACTGTTAGATGATTTATATTATATAGAATTAAGGAAATTTCATAGAGTCAGCACATCAGGGTAAAATGTCCAAGACCTATTGATTATACTTTGTGCCAATTTTTGGCCTATTTCTGAAAACTGGATTTCTTGTTTATTTTGGAAAGTGTATTTTTTTTAAATGAACTTAGCTATGCATTAGGAAGTTCTCACTCCAGCCAAGAGAAATATTGAAAATTGTTTATCTTTCTTTCTTCCCTCCTCAGCTCTCCTTACTCCCTAATATAAAAGAGAAGGTTGACAAAACTATTGCTTTTATTGAGCATATTATAAAAATCAGTTTATTTTAAAAACACAAAAATTAGTAAGTTCAAAATGTCATAGCCTTAAAAGTCTGTAAAGATTAAAAAATATATAAAATTGGCTTGCTTTGAATAATCTTTGTTTAAGACTATACTTTAATTTTAATTTTTAAATTATTATTTTTAATTAATTGATTTTTAAGAGACAGGGTAATGCTCTGTTGCCCGGACTGGGGTGCAGTGACTTGTAGTCTTCAACTACTGGGCCAAGCGATCATTTTGCCTCAACTTCCCAAGTAGTTGGGACTGCAGGAGTGAGCCACCCCTCTTGGCTAATTTCAAATTTTTTTGTAGGGATGGGGTCTCACTATGTTGCCCAGACTGGTCTTGAACTTCTAGACTCAAACAATCCTCCCACCTTAGCCTCCCAAAGTGCTGGGATGACAGGTGTGAGCCACCATGCCTGGCCAAGACTATATTTTTAAACTGAAGAATATTTTCTGCAATAGAGACTGAATGATCAAACTGGTGATCAAAGTCAAGTGAATATTGCAAAGAATATCCTTAGCCTGGACAAACTGTACATCAGAGATGAGATTCTCACAATATAAGAGTAGATGTGCGCTGAGTAGAAAGGCCATTTTAGATATTTTCACAATAAATCTGTCTGCGAGAAATTGTAGGTCACCACAGCTATAGTTCAGTCTTAGATGGATGTTGAATTAAATGCATATATGTGCTCTCTGAGTATAATGACTTTGACTTATAGTACTTTTTCATCTTGGTGCCGTGAAGAAAAGTGACTACCATAGTCTGAAAGAGTAGTTTTCTGTAGAGTTTAGAAAATGTTCTTATACCTTTAATGGTAACTTAAAAAATGTTGTCTATAGGGTTCTATATTACACAGCTGGAGGCAAAATCTGAGTCCATTTCACAGAAAACATGGAGCCTTGATCAGTAGATTAGTTCCCATGGTGGTATGCACAATGAACAACTTCAATCTTAAGAGTCAAAGTGTGGGTTTGAGTATGCTGGGTAAATCAATGCTATTTTAACTGCAAAAATGGAATACAAAATGTTTTGAAGATTTTTTTTTAATACATGAGGAGTTGTAATGCTAGTATTTAGGGGAAATAACATTTCAAAAATAGGATGGTTTTGAGGGAAAGTAAAAATTTAGTACATCGTGTTGATTTCCAAGTACCTCTGAATGTGGAGTATGGTATCATAGATGGTGAGCTCCTAAAGGCAGAGGATACCTCTTATCCATTTTTTATCTTCCCATTGCCACTACACCTAGTCAACGCTAGATAAAGGTCTTTGGAGACACCTATCCAAAGGATCACAGACAAGCCTCATTTGAAAACGTTTCAACAGGTAACTCCCTATCACACCAATCAGCTTATGCCGGTTTCGACAGCTGAGGCAGAATTTCTTCTCTTGAGTGAATATGTGCTTTTCTCTAACTTCCTCATGCTAGGTCTGTTCTCTGAAGCCTTACAGAGCAAATCTGATCCATTTTCTTTTTATCATGTCAGAAAACCCTTTAGACATTTGAAGGCAAATAGAATGATGCAAAATTTTAATAACAGCATGGCAAGCATCATGCTATAAAGTCATATTCCGACTTCTCCCTTTTAGGACACATTGGGTCTTATAACAACCCCACCCCTACTCTGAGATAGAGAGAGAATATTCATACAACATAAATTTTGTGTCAATTTTAGGGAGTTTCTACATTCCCTAAGAACCCTCCTCTGCTCCCAGGTTAGGACTTCTGCTCCAAAATCCATTTCATGACATGACACTCCTTCAAGGACTGGAGAAAGAATTTTCCCATGTGTGGACAAGGAATACTGTGAATTCTTGATCTTGGGCTGAGTGACTATCAATGTTGAAAATCATATGAATGTTAATCATAGTAGAGCGTGTAGTGAAACTGCCTTTGCAGAGAGTATGACAATGGGAGAAGTCTAGCATGACTGACTCCATCTTGCTTCTGCTCTCACACGTTGGTTCTCCTTGCTCATTCCTGGGTGTAGGCCAAACTAACCGTGGGAGGAAATTAGTTTATAGTTTAACTTTGAAGCAGGAATGATAATATTCTCTCTCTAAAACGGACCCCCTCCTTGTTTGGGGTCTGAAACTGCCTTTCTAAGACTAATGAAAGGCCACAAGATTATGGGAGGGGCCTGAATTCTGCTATAATGTAGGTGTAGTTTTGAAGAATCTGTTATTGCTCAGGGGTCATGTGGCCAGAGGTGACAAGATTTGTGATTTTCCCAATTGCTCCTATAAATAACATCGCTATTGTGGAACCTGAGATTGGTCTTTTGAGGTGTTTTTCAAATGTTTGCATTCTGGCAACCGACTGACTCTACCAGGACCCATGACTCATGAATCAACTGGCTCTGTGCCTCCACCCAGAGGCTGACTCAGTGCATGAGGACTGTTTTCCACCTTCCTTATGATATAATTCCCAACCGATCGGCAACACCCATCCCCTACCCCCATGCCTGCCAAATTATCCATAAAAACCTTAGCCTCTGAGTTCTCAGGGAGTCTGATTTGAGTAGTAAGCCCCATCCTTCGGCTTGACTGGCTCTGTGATTATTAAACTCTTTCTTTGCTGCAAAACCCTGCTATTCTCAGTGCATTGGCTTTTCTGGGCAGCTGGCAAAATGAACCCATTGGGGGATTACAGTAGTGTCTGTGGAATAGTGAAATATTCAAAGAGAGATTTTGTTAAGTGAGTAGACCCTGGAGGTTGGAAAGTGGTTGGAGCTGGAGGCTTGGGAATCATCAACATAGAGGCAGAAATTGAATTTAATTAATACAACAAATATATATTGAGCACCTGCATGAACTGGGTGTTCTGTTAAGCATAGGGATAAAATTATGAGCATTAGCATGTGTTACTAGCTTTAGATTTTGTATCTACTTGTTGGAGCCTCAGGGAGAACAGGTAGATAGAGTAAAAGAGACACTCCTATAGTAAAAATTAAAAGGATATGTTCATTTATGTAAATATGACTTTCTAATTTTTTAGGAATTGAATTGAAATTCTGTCATTTTACTAAAATTCAAAAATAGTAAAATGTCACATCTAAATTTTGGGGGGCTATTAAAAATGGCATTTAAGTTTATACACGAAATGAAAAATGAAGCAAGTGTTGTCATAGTTTGACAGGTATAATAACTTATCCTGTAATGCAAACAATAACCTAATAGCAAGATGCTAATGTTGCTTTGGTGCAGGTGTTGCTAATTAGCTATTGGATTAGCCTGTATCATATTCTTTTCTTTCACCTATACATAATATTTGTGCAAAATGCAAATGGAAGCTCTCAGCTGAAATGTGTAAGTGCCAACCTTAAACACTGGTTTGACCTTGAAACAATGAGAATTTTGAATTGGGCAGTGATTATGACTTAGTTGTAGTTTCGGGCTCAATTAGATTCCTGGTTCTCCTCCCGACAGTCAAGGTTTACTGTCAAACAGGAAGTTAAACTCGTCTGGGGTCTGGCCAAGTGACTAGGTGAGAAGAAAGCCAGAAGTCATTTCTTTCTTTTTTTTCTAATTTTAAAATTTTTAATTTTTTGTGAGTACATAGTAGATGTATATATTTATGAGGCACATGATATATTTTGATACAGGCATATAATGTGTAATAATCACATCAGGGTAAATGGGTTATCTGTCACTTCAAGCATTTATCCTTTGTGTTACAAACAATCCAAATATACTACTTTAGTTAATTAAAAATGTACAATTGAATTGTTATTGACAATGATTACCCTGTTGTGTTAGCAAATGCTAAGTCTTATGCATTCTTTCTAATTATTTTTTGTACCTATTAACCATCCCCCACTTCCCTGCTCCCTGCCCTTGCCAATCTCTGGTAACCATAATTCTACTATCTTCATGATTTCAACTGTTTTGATTTTTCTCTCCCACAAACAAGTGAGAACATGTAAAGTTTGTCTTTCTGTCCCTGGCTTATTTCACTTAACTTAATGACCTCCAGTTCCATCCATGTTGTTGCAAGTGACAGAATCTCATTCTTCTTTATGGCTGCATAGCACTCCATTGTATATTTGCACTACATTTTCCTTATCCATTCATCTGTTGACAGACTCTTAGGTTGCTTCCAAATCTTGGCTATTGTGAACAGTGCTGTAATATATATGGAAGTGCAAATATCTCTTTGATATACTAATTTCCTTTCCATTGGGTATATACCTAGCAGTGGGATCACTGGATCATATGGTAGCTCTATTTTTAGTTTTTTGAGGAACCTCCAAATTCTTCTCCACGGGGGTTGTACTAACTTACATTCCTATCAAAATGTACGAGGGTTCCCCTTTCTCCACATCCTTGCCAGCATTTGTTATTGCCTATCTTTTGGATATAAGTCATTTTAACTGGGATGAGGTGATATCTTATTGTAGTTTTGATTTGCATTTCTCTGATGATCAATGATGTTGAACATCTTTTCATATACTTGTTTGCCACTTGTATGTCTTCTTTTGAGAAATGGCTATTCAGATCTTTTGCCCATTTTTATTTGGATTATTAGATTTTTTCTTATAGAGTTGTTTGAGCTCCTTGTATATTCTGGTTATCACTCCCTTGTCAGATGGGAATATTTTCTCCCATTCTGTGGGTTGTCTGCTCACTTTGTTGATTGTGTCCTTTTCTGTAAAGATTTTTTAACTTGGCCAGGCGCGGTGGCTCACGCCTGTAATCCCAGCACTTTGGGAGGCCGAGGCGGGTGGATCACCTGAGATCAGGAGTTTGAGACCAGCCTGATCAACATGGAGAAACTTCATCTCTACTAAAAACACAAAATTAGCCAGGCATGGTGGCACATGCCTGTTATCCCAGCTACTCGAGAGGCTGAGACAGGAGAATCGCTTGAACCCGGGAGGCGGAGGTTGTGGTAAGCCAAGATTGTGCCATTGCACTCCAGCCTGGGCAACAGAGCAAGACTTTGTCTCAAAAAAAAATTAAAAATAAAAAAAAAAATTAAAAAAAAAAAAGATTTTTTAACTTGATGTGATCCCATTTGTCCATTTTTGCTTTGGTTGCCTGTGCTTGTGGGATATTATGTAAGAAATCTTTGCCCAGTCCAACATCCTAGAGAGTTTCCTCAATGTTTTCTTTTAGTACTTTTACAGTTTGAGGACTTAGATTTAAGTCTTTAATCCATTTTGATTTAATTTTTGTGTATGGTGAGAGATAAGGGTCTAGTTTCATTCTTCTGCATATGGATCTCCAATTTTCCCAGAACCATTTACTGAAGAGACTGTCCTTTCCCCAGTGTATGTTCTTGGCATCTTTGTTGAAAATGAGTTCACTGTAGATGTATGGATTTTTTTGGGGTTCTCTATTCTGTTCTATTGGTCTGTGTGTTTGCTTTTATGCCAGTACTGTGCTGTTTTAGTTACTATAGCTCTGCACTATAATTTGAAGTCAGGTAATGTGATTCCTCCAGTTTTGTTCTTTTTGCTCAGGATAGCTTTGGCTATTCTGGGTCCTTTGTGGTTTCATATAAATTTTAGGATTGTTTTTCTATTTCTATGAAGAATGTCATTGGTATTTTGATAGGGCTTGCATGGAATCTGTAGATTTCTTTGGATAGTATGGCCATTTTAACAATATTGATTCTTCCACTCCATGAACATGGAATATCTTTCCATTTTTTGTGTGTGTCTTCTTCAATTTCTTTCACCAGTGTCTTATAGTTTTCATTACAGAGATCTTTCACTTCTTTGGTTATGTTAATTTCTAGGTATTTAAGTGTAAGTCATTTCTTATTTACTCTTCCTATTTCTAGTGGTTTGATTGCTCTGGAAGAAAGAGCAGCAGTTACTAGACAAGTAGGGATTGTTTGCTTTTTGCTTAGCAAATATTTACTGAATATCTCCCGTATGACAGCACTTATTATATAGTAGGAATGATAAAAATATTTTTTGAGTGAAAATTATCACTGGAGCATTACAGAAAGAATTCCATAATTAATTTGTAAAACTTTGACTTACCTATAGTGAGAAAATTTTTCTGTTTGTGTGATTGAAGTGTGGAAGAGGTAGTCATAATACTCATCAAAGAGCAAATACTAGTTTTGGATAATGAAGTGAGTCTCCTTCTGGAACAAGACAGTGGAAAGCCCAATGATCAGGGAGGGAAGCTACATCTCGATGATACAGTTGGAAGATGGTGTAACTGTGTGGAGCAGAGGCCCTTGCTGACTCCTGCAGGACACGTAGCATGAGTAAGAAATAGACTGTTATGTTAAGAGAATTTGAGAGTTTTTTTCCTATTTAATGGAAGGTTTTGGGGTTGCTTTTTTAGCATTACATTACCTCATCTATCCTAATGCAAGAACTATTATATACTTTTGATTCTCGAAAATTTTTGTTGTTGTTGCAGTTGTTGCTGTTGGAGCATTGTTTATTGTAATGTACTAATATGGAATTATCCCTAAGATATGTTGTTATAAGAAGAAAAAAGATACAGAATAGTGTTTACAGCTTTGATTAGTATTAAAAATACAGTAACTATCTATACACACATATATGCACACAGATACACATGAACAAATATAGTATTTTTATTATAAAATATACATAACATAAAACTTACCATTTTAACCATTAAGTGTACCTTTCAGTGGCATTAAGTACATTCACATTGTTGTGCAACTATCAGCACCATCCATCTCCAAAATTTTTTTCAT
Source organism: Piliocolobus tephrosceles (assembly GCF_002776525.5). Classification (NCBI taxonomy): domain Eukaryota; kingdom Metazoa; phylum Chordata; class Mammalia; order Primates; family Cercopithecidae; genus Piliocolobus; species Piliocolobus tephrosceles. The sequence goes on along the minus strand of NC_045443.1, from coordinate 38,912,533 downwards.
CTTCTCAAGTGGAAATTCTGTACCCATTAAACAAAAACTCCTTATTCCCACTTGGCCCAGCCACTGGAAACCACCATTCTATTTTCTATCTCTATGAATTTGAGCACTCTAAGTTGCTCATTTAAATGGAGTCATATAGTATTTGTTCTTTAGTGATGGCTTATTTCACTTATCATAATGTCTTCAAGGTTCATCTGTGTTGTAGCATGTGTCAGAATTTCCTTCCTTTTTAAGGCTGAATAAAATTTCTATTGTATGTATATATGACATTTTGCTTATAAATTTATTTATTGATGGACATTGGATTGTTTCCACCTTTTGGCTGCTATGAACATAGATGCACAAATATCTGTTAGAATACGCACTTTCAATTCTTTTGGTTATATACCCATAAGTGGAATTGCTGGATCATATGATAATTCTATATTTACTTTTTTGACGAATCTCCATATTGCTCTCCATAGCTGCTGCACTATTTTATGTTCCCACCAACAACGCACAAGTGTTCCAATTTTTCCATATCTTTACTAACACTTGTTAATTTCTGTTTTGCTATTTTTTTATAAATATTTTTTAGAGGTCTGGTTTTGCTATATTGCCCAGGCTGAACTGCAGCTCCTGAGCTCAAGGAATCCTCCCACCTCAGCCCCCTGAGTACCTGGGACTATAGGTACACTACCATGATGGGCGCTTGCTTTCTTTCTTTCTTTCTTTCTTTCTTTCTTTCTTTCTTTCTTTCTTTCTTTCTTTCTTTCTTTCTATGATGGTCATTCTAATGGGTGTGAAGTGGTGTCTCATTGTGGTTTTGATGTGAATTGGTTATAGTCTATGGGATTAAAAATGTATAAATGATGATAGGAAATCTTCCCTGAGTATTTTAGTCAGCTATGAGATTATATATTAATTTAGTTTTATTCTAAATTATTTTTTCACCAAAAAACAGATAAGTACTTAGAGTTCAAAATATTGCTTTTCCTTCTTCACCTTCTGCAGATGCAGAGTAATGGCCGATATTTCAATAATTTTCTTTTCTTTTCTTTTTTTTTTTTTGAGACGGAGTCTCGCTCTGTCACCCGGGCTGGAGTACAGTGGCCGGATCTCAGCTCACTGCAAGCTCCGCCTCCCGGGTTCACGCCATTCTCCCGCCTCAGCCTCCCGAGTAGTAGCTGGGACTACGGGCGCCCACCACCAAGCTCGGCTAGTTTTTTGTATTTTTTTTAGTAGAGACGGAGTTTCACCGTGTTAGCCAGGATGGTTTCGATCTCTTGACCTCGTGATCTGCCCGTCTCGGCCTCCCAAAGTCCTGGGATTACAGGCTCGAGCCACCACGCCCGGCCAATATTTCAATAATTTTCATTTGCAACTTTGTTCAATGAAGTTTCTCAGGTTTCCCTTAACATTTGAGTGCTATCATCATGCAGTGGTTAAGAGTATAATTTCTAGAGCCAAGTTATTTCAGTTCAAAGCCTGGCCCTGACACTTACTAGCTGTTTGACTTTGGACAAGTGACTTATTCTTTCTGTGCCTCAGTTGCCTCTTCTGTAAAATGGGGATAATATTGTTACCTACCTCAGAGGGGTGTTGTGATGATTACATAAGTTAATATATGTAAATCACTTGGAACAATTCCTGGGACATAGTAAACACTAAATGTACTAGTTGTTATTATAGTTAAATTAGAATCCCATGAATCATTTGGTAACAGTACATCATTTAAATGTACTTAGAAACTATGTTGTCTTACCTGGATCTCAAGCAAGGGAGTAAAATGGTTTTTCATTATGGCTCTTGGAGAAGAGCCTATGGCTTTGAACAGAAGGGTTTATCTGGTCTATGTTGGTCAATAAAAAGTAGTTGAAAGTCACCTTCACGACTTCTCTTAAGAGTAACTAATCTTTTGACACCCAGGGGCCTTGGATCAATGGTTGCAGATCAATATTTTCTATATTCAGTTATTGTTTCCTTTCACCTTATACACTATGGGCTGAAAATCAACACACTGTAGCCTGAGAAAATCAATGGAGTACATTTGTGGTTTAGAGAACACTGGATAGGAGACATATGTCCTTTTGGAAAACACATACAAAGGAAATTATGTAGACACTTTCTCAGAGGAATCTTAAAGTAATTACTGGATGAATTTGTGATCCGAGAGGTTTCTCCTCAATTACACTGAGAGCGCACATCAATCACTTACCTTGCAGTAAACAGGCTATCTCAAGCATCCAAATAAAGACACCAAGGTTGTCCCTGTTAGAGTAATTGGCTCCAGTGGGCCAAAACTCAGAATTTACAAACCGCTTCTCATTTCTGGCCCATTTGGGCTTGATGTTCAGGGATAGTTACTACTTACTGCTTTTAAAAGAATCTTATTTCAGCAGTCTCAAGGAAACACGTCTGAATGGTTTTGAGCTTTCTGTTTTAGTGGAACCAGATGAATTACTATCAGAAGCTAATTCACATTGTGAGTTATGTTTCTTTACCAACGTGCAGTCCCTCTTGGGGAATTAAGAAAGCACTGCTTTGGTTTTAAAGTCAAGACCTCAAGAGTGCTGGTTGGCCCTTATATTAGGGAGTTAGTTCTGCAATAGCCTTCAAGAAATAAACACACTTCTGTGGTTTGGATGGGGAGTGGAATTTAATGCTGTGTTTTCTGAATTCCCAAATGCTGTTTACCAGGTGAAGATTATGTCAAGATAGATGTGCCATAAAATTTTCTTAAGTGAATGATCATTCCTTTCACATAGGAGAAACCTGGAGAGGCAGAATTTGTATCTGCATTTTCTGAATGTACTAGAATATTGAAGATGGGTTGTTTATATTGCCATTTGCAAATCAGATTCACACAGTTATTTAATCTTAAACAATTAAGGCTCAGGCTAAGACTTATCCCTACTTCACTGTGTAGCTATCAGCTAGCATCTGAGCTAGCTCAGGCTATGCCTCATTCTAGCCATGACATTGGGCAACTCATTCATTCAGTCATTTATTCATTGTGAAGATATACTATATTTTGAGTGGCAAGTAGCGGCTGGAAATACAGCAGTGAACAAAAAGAAAATCTGGTCCTTTATGTATCTCATAACCTTGTTGGAAAGAGTGAGATTGTCCAAATCTGAACCCGGCAATTCAGCTAACAAAATATCACAGCCTGGGTGGCTTAAACAACAGAAATTTATTTTCTGACAATTCTGGAGGCTTAGAAGTCCAAGATCAGGGTGTGGGCTGATTCCTTTCCTGGTGAAGTTTCTCTTCCTGGCTTGCAAGTGAATGCCTTCTTAATGTGTGGAGATAGGAAGGGAAGTGGGGGGTGGAGAGAGAGAAAGAGGGAGAGAAAGTTCACTGATGCCTCTTCTTGTAAGAGCACTATTCTCTTCATGAGAGCTTTACTCTCATGACTTCATCTAAACCTAATTACCTCCCAAAGGCCCCATCTCCAAATACCATCACATTGGGGGTTAGGATGTCAAGATATGAATTTGAGGGCGAGTCATAATTCTGTCCATAGCCGGTATATAAAATACTAAATAAGCAAGTACACAATGGGCCAGATGGTAATATACACTACAGAGAAAGATAAAGCAAGGTCCTGGGAGAGTGTTGATGGGGCTGCTGTGTTATGTAAGATAGTCATGAAACGCCTTTCTGATAATGTCCCATTGTAAACTGTGACTTTACTCTTGACTGACATGGAGAATCATTGTCAACTTTTGGGCAGAGGAGTGATGTGATCTAACTTATGCTTTAGGTGAATCCCTTTGCCTCTTGTATTGGAAATAGACTTGGAGGTGGGGTGAGTTAGAAGACCACTGCAGAAATGCAGGCAGGAGTTTACAAGGGGCTACAGAGGCAGAGGTAATGAGAAGTGATCAGATTCTTAATATATTTTTAGCATAGAACTGATAGGATTTGATGATGGATTGGATGTGGGATGAGAGAAAGAGAAAAATCAAGGATGATTTTGTTGACATGAGCAACTGAAAAAAGAAAGTTGCTATTTCTTGAGATGGGGAAGAGCGAGGGACAAAATTTTTGTGTGGGGGATTAGAGTTTGGTTTGGCTATTAGACATCACAGCAGAGAAGTCAAGAGGGCACTTGAATACAGGAGTACAGAGTTTTGGGGCTGAGTCTGAGCTGGGGATCTATATGTGGGAGTCATCAGAACACAGACCTACTCAAAGTCGTGAGACCCAATGGAGTCAGCAAGGAGGTCCCAGGACCGTCTCTGGGAGAGGAATAGGAAGCATCAAAGCTGACAGAACGAAAAACCAAGTAAAAGTTGATCCAAGAGAAAGTGGCATTTCAGAATCCAAGGGAAAAAAAGTATTCTGAAAAGAAAGATGTAGCCAACATGTCAAATGCTAAAGGTTTTTGTTTGTTTGTTTTTTCAAGCAGGGTTTCACTCTGTCACGCAGGCTGGAGCACAGTGGCATGGTCATGGTTGGGGAGCCTTGACCACCCGGGTTCAAGTAATCCTCCTGCCTCAGCCTCCCAAGTAGCTGGGACCACAGGTGTGCACCACCAGGCCCATCTCTTTTTTCTTTTCTTTTTTTTGGTAGAGATGGGGTTTAGCCATGTTGCCCAGGCTGGTCTCAAACTGAGCTCAAGCAGTCCTCCCTCCTTGACCTCCCAAAGTGCTGGGATTACAGACATGAGCCATTGCACCCAGCCTGCTAAAGGTTTTAGTGAAGAAATAATAGTGAAGTTCTGGGTACTAGACTGTCCATTGCCCGCCTGGCATCATGTAAAGCTGGAACTACATTTCCCCGGAATCCCCTTCCCTGCATGGTTCTTAGTTGGGCAAGAAAGAAACTTGCATTGAGATTTGGAATACAGCAGTGAAACAAAAGCCATTATTCACAGGAAGTCATGGCAGTCAGTAGCGGTGGCTTTGCAGGTTTCTCCAGAGCTCCCACGTGATAGCTGTGATGTTGAGGTGCAACCTGGAAGTTACCTGGGTTTCCCTGTGAGCTTTGGTTGCTTCTCCCCATTCACTGCTTTAGTTTAGGGCCTGGCAACGTTGTCCAGTCTTTTGGCTTTCATGAGCTACATTGGAAGAAGAATTGCCTTGGGTCACACATAAGATACAGTAACAATAACGATAGCTGATGAGCTAAAAAAAAAAGGCCCATGCATAAATTTCATAATGTTTTAAGAAAGTTAGGGACTGTTTTCCTTCTTTCGCTGCAGTCTTTAATTCCTGTGTTAAACTCCTTTTTTCTTAATACTTGTAGTAACTGTTTTCTGAGCAAATCCAGACTGATAAATTCTGTTTGGATCTTTATAGGGTCACTTCAAAAATCCTAGACACTTCTTAGGATTTAAAAGGCAGTAGAGCCCCTGACTGCCTTTATAAATTCCTCTTTTATTTTACTCTAAGAAATGTTGAAATGAGTCAAGGACAAACATTAAGTAAACCCAAAGGCTACACAACTCCTTTACCTCGGGGAATGTACTCATTTCTCCTGTCTCTAGCTTATTGGACAATCTGCCAGCAATACAAAATACCCAAAATTTGATTGTGAGTTTCCCTTCCCTGTCAAGTAAAACCCTTTATTTCTCAGATAAGTTTAAATTCTTCCTCTCATTAACACTGTCTTCTTCCCTGCAAAAGTTAAAGCACACCTGGCTATTAAATCTTCCTTCTGTTTTTTTTTTTCAACAGATAAAGTGCAAAAAGTGCATTGGCATCTTCATAAAATTACAGCTCCACAATCTCTCTCCTCCCATTTCATGTTATTTTGTTCAGTCACAGTCTGAGCATCTCCCTCATAGACCAGGAAGAGGGCTGGCTACTTCTTAGGCATGAAGGGGTGCTCAGTCTTACTCTAGATCTATTCCAGAATTTTAAAAAGGAATCTCCATGTGTTACAGTTTTCTAGTCTCACAGGTCATGCACACATAAGAACTCTGCATCAGTCCTCACCCACAGACTTTAAAAAACACAAAGAAATCTGCAGACCAAACAAGCTCAAGTAACAGTTTACAATGTGGACACCTAATCTGTGATTGGATTTTGAAATGATCTGAGAATTTAATTGTATTACATTTTAGATCCACATGAATCTTATTAGCCATAGACTATGACAGAAACAATATTTTTGGGGGAAGAAGGTAAACAGAGGAAATGGTAGAGAGAAGATCAGAAAGGTTTTTTTGGCCACAGTGTGGCCATGGAGCCAATTAAATGATGGCAGTTGGCCAGCGTAGAGAGGCTCCAACTGAAAGAGAGATCAACACAAGTGGTAGCATCCAACATGTGGTATTCTATACCTACTTTTTTAACTATAACAACTTGAAGATGATTCATCTTGGTACATATAGAACTGCATCAGTCTTTTTGACAACTGTATAGTATTCTTTTGTTTGTTTATGCTATAATTTATTTAACCATTTCCTTACTGAGTGACACGTTGTTGTAAAATCATTTTTTAAATTATATACAATACTGAAATGAATGACCTCTGCGTCATTTGAGGTTCATTCTGAAAAACAGAATTTACTTAGTATTTCAGACAGAGAAAAATTCAATATAGGTTAGAATGGTCTTAGAAGTGTTGGAAGAGCAAAAGGAAGAAGGTTTAGGGTCCCTGGGAATAAAGGAAGATGGTGTGATAATCTGAGATCAGAAGCTGCTCATTCCCCCGGGGTAGAGGTGGCACTGTAGGAGATAATGTTGAGCCAGTTGGTTCTGACTCTGCCAGAGTTGTGCACCTAGATTAGAACTGAAATAGCTGAAAAGATGCTGCCTATCACGCTGGGGGGTCGGAATCCTGTTGCCACTACAGTTCCTGCCAGCCTCCCCCAGCAACTACCACACTGCCAGGGCCAGAAGCAGAATGTTTGTCTCTTCTTGGACCAAGAAAAGACAACTAGAGCCTGTTATTGGGAGAACCAAACAGGAAGTGGCTGACAAGACAGCCTTAAAAATGTGGTCTGCACACTCCCAGCTCCAGGCATACAAGCATAGTCTAGAAGGGTGGCTGTGTGCTGAGGAGCAGTGGGTCACTGAGTAGCACAATCTGTGCCTTAGAGTCCTTGGCACCCATCCATGTTCTTCTACCCTGATATGGTATGGCTCTGTGTCCCCACTCAAATCTCATATTGAATTGTAATATCCTCACATGTCAGGGGAGGGCATGGTGGAAGGTAATTTGATCATGGGGGTGGACTTCCCCCTTGCTGCTCTTGTGATAGTGAGTTCTCACGGGATCTGGTTGTTTGGAGGTGCGTGACACTTCCCCCTTTGCTCTCTTTCTTCCTCCTGCTCTGCTATGGTAAGATGTGCCTGCTTCCCCTTCGCCTTCTGCCATGATTGTAAGTTTCCTGAGGCCTCCTAGTGATGTTTCCTGTACAGCTTGTGGAAATGTGAGTGAGTCAATTAAACCTCTCTTCTTGATAAATTACCCAGTCGCAGATAGTTCTTTATAGCAGTGAACTCATATTTTGCCATTATTTGAGTATATTTTCAGGAAAAATTCCTCATGTGGAATTGCCCCAACAGTGGATAGGCAGGAAATTTTGAAAGCTATAACCCAAACTCCTTTTCCTAGAGGCGTACTTGAGAGTGCCTATTTTTCCATGCCCTTACCAAATCTGCATCTTCACCCATTCAGTAGAACTAGCCTTTAAACCCTTATCAGTCATGCTCCAAAGCCTCTGCTCTCAGGAAACACCACGCTTATCACCCCTGGAAAAAAACCAAAAATCATTCTTAAAAATGTCTGAAATTCTTAACTTAACTAGAGTCTTATGGTTTGTAATATTAAAATAAGGATACACCCAGCAAGGTTAAGGCTCTCTCTCACTCATTCACACAGCCCCATGAGTTAGCTCAACAGCACGGTCTTATAAAGGGAGGTGGCAGGATTTCAAAAGTTCAGTACACATGGCCTAGGGCTGGCTCTGCAGTGACTGGAGCAGGAAGTAACTCTTCAGAGCTGGGTGGAAGCCCGGATGCCACCTGATCAAAACCCTTCATTATGTTGCTGGAGAAAGAAGCCTAGAGAGGTTAATGACCGATGGGCAGAGCTGACCGGAAGAACAGGCTGAAGAGGACTGAACTTTCTGGAGTCTGATGGAGCATGTCTTATTCTCAGGCAACTAACAAATCAGGAGCACCAGAATAATTCTAGGGGAGAAAGATAAAATATTTAACAAAAATATTTACTGTTCATTATGGGAAAAATAAGGACTCTTTTGGACTTAGTTTATGGCAGATGTCATTTGTATTTTGAATTTCATATTGGTGAGGGGCCACCATTCACTGTTTACAGCCTCTGTAGGGCCTGGTTCAGCCTGAAATCTAGGTCTCTTGACCCAGTGCTTTGTTCCTTCTTTCTCCACATGCCGTCTCTGTTTGAGCACCACTAGACATTATAATACACCAGGAGAAAGTGATATTTCTGGTTCTTTACAATTTATTCTGATTTTAAGTGAAATGAATGGTGAAATACACACATTATCTATTATTTTATTTATTTATTTTTGAGATGGAGTCATGCTCTGTCACCCAGGCTAGAGTGCAGTGGCATGATCTTGGTTCACTGTAACCTCCACCTCCCAGGTTCAAGTGACTTTCCTGCCTCAGCCTCCCGAGTAGCTGGGATTACAGGAGCCCGCCATCATACCTGGCTACTTTTTGTATTATTATTATTATTAGTAGTAGTAGAGACAGGGTTTTGCCATGTTGGCCAGGCTGGTCTAGTACTCCTGACCTCAAGTGATCTGCCCGCCTCAACCTCCTGAAGTGCTGGGATTACAGGTGTGAACCATTGCGCTGGACCTCAAATTATTTAAAACACACTTTTAGAATTCCTAAAAAATGTCAGTGGGACTCAAAATTTCAGACATTTCAAATATCAAAATTTATAAACCTAGAAAACCTCAAGTAATATAAAAATGTATGAAAATAAATAAGCATACATTATAGTAGTATAAATTATTCATCAATAAAATCTATAAAATAATGTCTTTTTTTCTTTCTTCTTTTTCTTAGCTATGGAGTTTTGCTATATTGCACAGGATGGTCTCCAACTCCTGGAGATTGCTTAGTTTCTTACCTCAGCTTCCCAAGCAGCTGGGACTGCAGGTACACGTCACCACTCCTGGCTCAGACATTTTCTTTGAACTCTGTCTTCAAGTCACCCCATCTCCTAAGAGTACCTTTTGAAAATTTTTGTACCTTTTTTTTTTTTTTAGAGTGGCGCTCTTTTTATTATGGTAAGCTGTTCTATTTTGTTTTGAAGAGAGCATTTCTGGCTTGTCTTTGTTTTTTCTTAGCTTCATCATGCACTGACTGAGACTTATGCTTTCAGTGGAAGCTGTCCAATTGTACATCTAGCTGCTCGTTGCAACCTTTATATGCATAGACCTGTCTAGATATAAAAAAATGAACACGGATTTGTTTTGTGGCATAAATTAAAAATTGAGTCATTGATTTTTGAAGACATAATTTAGATTTCATGTTTTTTGGAAATATGAAAATATCAGCATCGTTCAGAACTAAGTATGTGTTTCAATACATAAGAATAACATAGTTTACCAGAATACTGAACATGGTATCATAAACACTAAGTACCATACTATCAGTTTTTGATCCTTTTTCTTCTTTTTTGTCTTTCTGCTTCTTGGGCTTATAATTCAGATTTGTAAAATAACATGAGTGTGGCTGAATTGTGAATTACGTAGACCCCCATGACTGGACCTGAAAACCTGACCACTTTTTAGGACCACTTTTTAGGACCACTTTTTCTTTGCAGAAGTGCTAGTTTACATTTAAGCAACTGACTTAAAAATGGGCTTTTTGTATTGCAGCATGTCTACTAGTCAATGTATGAAAATATTAATTTTATATATAGTTCTTATCTACACTACAATAAGAAAAGTTGGACAGAGACTTAACTGGTGAACAAGGATAAGAATCTAAATCTTTTTTTTTTTTTTTTTTAAGACGGAATCTGGCTCTGTCGCTCAGGCTGGAGTGCAGTGGCCGGATCTCAGCTCACTGCAAGCTCCGCCTCCGGGGTTTAAGCCATTCTCCAGCCTCAGCCTCCCGAGTAGCTGGGACTACAGGGGCCTGCCACCTCGCCCGGCTATTTTTTTTTTTTTTTTTTTTTTTTTTAGTAGAGAAGGGGTTTCACCGTGTTAGCCAGGATGGTCTTGATCTCCTGACCTCGTGATCCGCCCGTCTTGGCCTCCCAAAGTGCTGGGATTACAGGCTTGAGCCACCGCGCCCGGCCAAGAATCTAAATCTTAACAACCAAATCGACAGCCCCTATTGAAAGCTCATTTGAGCTAGTACATTCTGCTAAGTGATGGTGCTCTTTTATAAAAGTCATGTCACAAACTGAAACATTTGTCCAAATTAACTTCTCATAAACCTAGCCTCAGACCTGAAGAAACGTTTAGTAAAGACTGTGTTTACAAGGGATGTCATTCCCTATCACATCCATGTCAGTGCACCTATCCCTGAATTTCCTAAGTATTAGGGTGAACTATATGAAATTACTTTGTTTTTGGAAAAAAAACAAAATAATCAAACAGCAGCAATTTCTTATGGCATAACCTATACTTTGTTTCCTGAAGATGCTATTTCTAGCATATTTTTCTTTCCAAATATTTTTGGGAATATTTGTAATAAAAAATAAGCATAGTTTACCTGTTTTGGTCTCTCCTACCTGAAATTATAGTAATAGAAGCTTAATTAATGAATATCCACTGGAATCAGATGTTGGGAGAAAGTGGCCAAAGGAAGCTGCCTCTGGGTGTCACTGCTCAGGTCCCCGTCATAGTATCATTCCAGAATCTTAGGGATGGTGGTACCATAGGTGAGGCTTCCGAGATATTTGTGGGTATCCTTGACATCCTGTTCCCCATTTTTTTTTCTGATAACACACAAGCTCCAAATAATCTACATTAGAAAGCCAATATCTAGTCCTAAACAGCACTTTTTCATTCATAGTTGAAAGAATCTCAGTGTCCTGCTGTCAGCTCTGAAAATAGGCTGTAGTAAAATAGAATTACATACCAAGTGCAATTAAGAACAAACCAGCCAACTTGGTGCAAAGTTTCAGCTTTTTTTAGGAAAGCAAGACTTCTTTTGAACTATTTGTTTTAAATTCTAATGTTATTGTAAAAATATTTACTTTAATAACTCAAAAGGTGTTGTTTATTTTATAACATAGTTGAATACATTTTCCTTCATCAATAGTTCTCTTTATAGTTGTATAAATACCAGCTTGTGTGTATGCCATTACTTTTATGGTACTTAAAATGAAAGTGAAGGAAAGCACTGTAATTGGGGTCAGATAATTTTATTATGAAATGCATGCTGTAGTTTAGTGCATACATTAAAACATTATACACTAGGTTTAAATTTCTAATTTCATTTTTGTCTGAAATCATAGAAATTTTATCTAGACTATCAGGCCTAAAGAAAACAAAAACAAATACAAAATTACAAAAACTCGCACTATAACAAATCTCATGTATTCCTTTATAGTGGAAAGAATTGCTTTGCAAAGGAGTCCGGGTCCCACTGGAAGGACCCCCTTCCGTACACCCTAGCAATTCCGTAGCAGCCTCGACTCTCCCCTCGACGGACGGCAGATGGCGCTGCGCTTCCCTTTTTGCCGTCTGGATGACGGGCCAGGAACCCAACTTTGGCAGAGCTGAGTTGAAGATTGCTCCTACCTATTCGGAACTGGGTAAGCAAAGGAAACTACGCATATAGAATCACACTTTACCTTGCTTCATACTGATCTGTGCTCTGGAGAACGTGCAGTTTCTGTTATCCGTGATCCAGGGGGCTGCGTGTGTTGGATTAACCGGGCTCATTACCTCTTACAAATTGCTTGTCAGGAGAAGGTAGCTCGGGGCAGGTTGAAAGACTCTTAGCAGCAGCACTCAACGAACATCAGCAAATGGACACTCTCTGCTTCCTCATAATCAATTTGTGTTTATGAAAGATCCCTTGGTGCTCTTTAGTGGGCTGCGGTGAGAAGATGTGATTTGGAACGTTGAGAAGTTTGTGGTCAAGAAGGTGACCTGCAGATATTCAGTCAAAACTAAACAGCCACAGCCACACTTCTCTGCGTTCCTGCTTCATCCACTAATTGTGTCCAGGGCTCCCCAGCAATCTCTCCTCTTTTTAGTCTTTTGGTTTGTGTCTGCTTTCTCCTTCTAGGTCTGTTCCTTTGGCTAAATTTGCATGTGTTGACCTTGGCAAACAGATATATTTAGCTTTATTTTCTTAAATAACTTTATAGAAATGCTTTTTTGGTGGGAAAATGATGACATTAAGTATAATAATCATGTAGTTTTCAGCTAGTTGGGATCTTAGG
>NC_045443.1:38895472-38900178 GCF_002776525.5 Piliocolobus tephrosceles | reverse complement strand
CATTAAGTATAATAATCATGTAGTTTTCAGCTAGTTGGGATCTTAGGGATTATTTAACTCAACTGATTAAATAATACTGTGAGAAAGTGGCGCCTGGCCATGTGCAATGCCATGCTCAGTTCACATAGAGGCAGAGTGAGAACTCTGACCCAGGTTTCTTGAGGATCAGTCTAATAACCCATCTGACGTTATGCTCAATTGTATTTTTGAACAAGTACAGATCATAAATGCCAGGGTGAATTTATTTCCCTGCCATGCAGATCATGGATGGATTTTGGTCGCACTCATCACACAGCCATACATGCAAATCCCTCCCCACCATCCCATCAGAGTCAGTGGCTCGGTTCTCTTTGCTGCTGTTCCCTTTGTTCACACCTATACCAGGCACTAGCCCCGTTGTGCTGGAGTTTCCTCTCTAGATATGAGATTACTGGGAACAGGCATGCCATCTCACTCATGTTTGTGCCCTCTGTGCCCTGCATAGTGCCTGACACCTCATAAGCTCTCAGAAATGTTGACTGAATGAATGAACTTTTGATGGAGACTACCTTGAACATAGCAAACCAGGGTGCCCCGGGAAGCCCTCCTCAGGCTCTGGACATAGAGACACGCTGGGAATATAAGAGAAAGCCTTGAATGTATAGCTAAGCTTGAAAGTGAGAAAAGACACCCTTACATGCTAAAAACAAAACAAAACAAAAAACAAACAAACAAAAAGCAACAGCCAGAATTCAGAATGCTGCACAGTAGAAGCAGAACAGAATCCGAGTAGGTGGTGGGAAAGGAGACATTTTCAGCAGGATGAATTGCAAGTGAGTTTATATCCATAGAACCTTACAGGACAGGCAGCCATTCTATGTACCTGAGCTTTGTTTTATATCTGGATGCAAGGCCCTGGCACTAGGGCATAAAAAGTTGCATGATGACCGTGTGATCTGGGAACCCCTTGTTTTGTGGACCTCCAAGGTGCCACATAAGCTGCTTTGGCTTTAAGTATTTTGGAGGGTAACTGATGCTAGAGACAATCCAGTAAGTCAGCGAAGGACAGGGGTCCCTGAAGTCACTTTAAACAACTGTGGTCTCTACAGGAAACAAACGAAAAACCAAACATTAGCCACAGGTTGTTTAATAAACTAAGTGTCTTATTCCAGATGAGGCTAGCCCATTTACCTCAAATGTGTAGTTTATGGATGTTTGTCATCCTGTTCTTTTTTTATTTGTGTAATGGGAAAAATTTGCAATCACAAAATATGTTCTGCAAGAGATTTCATATTTCATTAAAAAAATTCAACAGAAACATGATTGTGAGTGCTCTATATCCCAGGGTTTAGAAGAAATTTACAGTCATTATTGGGGCTCCTTCCAACTCCCTTGGGTTGTATAAGAATATGGTTTGGATTTTTGTCCCCACCCAAATATCATGTTGAATTGGTTCCTGGTGGGAGGTGATTGGGTCACGAAGGCTGATTTGTCCCTTGCTGTTCTCGTGGTAGTGAGTGAGTTCTCATGAGATCTAATGGGGTTTAAAAGTATGTGGCACATGACCGGGTGCAGTAGCTCACGCTTGTAATGGGAGGCCGAGGCGGGCAGATCACGAGCTCAGGACATCGAGACCATCCTGGCTAACATGGTGAAACCCCATCTCTACTAAAAATGTAAAAAATTAGCCGGGCGTGGTAGTGGGTGCCTGTAGTCCCAGCTACTCGGGAGATTGAGGCAGGAGAATGGCGTGAACTCAAGGCGGAGCTTGCAGTAAGCTGAAATTGCACCACTGCACTCCAGCCTGGGAGACAGAGCGAGACTCTGTCTCATAATAACAACAACAAAAAGTATGTGGCACATCTCCCACTTTGTGCTCTCTCTCTCCTGCCACCGTATGTAGAAGGTGGTTGCTTCCCCTTCACCTTCTGCTATGATTGTAAGTTTCCTGAGGCCTCCCAGTCATGCTTCCTCTTAAACCTGTGGGGCTGTGAGTCTAGTAAACCTTTTTCTTCATAAATTGCCCAGTCTCAGTTTTTTTTGTTTTTTTGTTTTTTTTCATGATTTCAGCTTACTGCAACCTCTGCCTCCCAGGTTCAAGTTGTTCTCCTGCCTTAGCCTCTTGAGTAGCTCGGCTTATAGGTATGCACCACCAAGCCTGGCTAACTTTTGTATTTTTAGTAGAGAAGAGATTTCACCATGTTGGTCAGGCTGGTCTCGAATTCCTGACTTCAAGTAATCCGCCTGCCTAGGCCTCCCAAAGTGCTGAGATTATAGGCATGAGCCACCACACCTGGCCTCAGGTAGTTCTTTATAGCAATGTGAAAACAGACTAATACATATAAGAAGAAAGGCGGCTTAGTGGTGCCTTACTTTATGGGCAGGATCATTCAGCCTTAGTCCAGCATCGTCACAGCTGGCATCTGCTCTGCCCAAGCTAGGTGCCTTGGTGGCAGGCAGCTTTGTGACTTCTGGGCTAAGCTCAGGCACAAGAAACTTGCCCAGTTCTGAGAGCCCCACATTCAGAGGCCTGACCTGAGTGAGCCTTGACTACTTCCATTCCTTCCTTTCCTGTAGCATAAAATACGGAGAGGAAACACACAGTGTAGTATTTCAAAATACTATCCTGCCCCACCTATAGGATAGGGACAATGACATCTGTCCTACTCTCCCTTTCTCAAAGGTGTTGACAGGATTGGGTGAGCTGGGTCTGCGCGAACACTTTTTCAGTTATAAAATGGTGGATGCTGCGGGAGCCGCACCTCCTATGGGGGCTGAGACCTGTGGAAGATGCCATGTGGGGTCTGACATTGTCCCACCCTAAGGGTTTTCCTCCAGCATCTAATGCATGCTTGTTTCCTTAGGTTGAACACCAGATGACCTAGAGGTGTTCATTTGTGTTTAGGGATTGTGTTGTCCAAAAATACATGCCTTCACATCCTAGAATCACGTTCACTGAGGAGAGGCGGTCTTATGATGAAAGCATCTGAGAATGGAGTCCCGTGGAGTGAACGATGTTGTCATGTTTGAGATTGCTTTCGCAGTCCATGCCATGTTTGCATTAAAAGGATGAGTCAGGGGCCAAGAGTGGTGGCTCTCGCCTGTAATGCCAGCACTTTGGGAGACCTAGGCAGCAGGATCACTTCAGCCCAGGAGTTTGAGATGAACCTGGACAACATAATGAGACCTCATCTCAACAAAATAAATAAAAATAAATAAGTAAGCCGGGCGCGGTGGCATGTGCCTGTAGCCCAGCTACTTTGGGGACTGAGGTGGGAGGATCACTTGAGCTTGGAAGGTTGAGGCTGCAGTGAGCTATAAGTGAATCACTGCACTCTAGCCTGGTGACAGAGCAAGACCTGTCTCAAACAAACAAACAAACAAACAAACAAACAAACAAACAAACAAAAGGATGGGTCAGAGATGTTGCCTGTACTATTTAAATGGTTCCTCCCTCTCACTTTTCTTTCTCTCTGTATTTTTCTCTCTTCCTTTTCTTTTTATTCCTGGAAAATTTATAATTGAATTCAAGTTAATCTGAATATGTGACTCCCCATATTAGAGAGAATCACAAGGTTTGACATCAAAAGACTTGGCTTCAGGTTCCAGGTCTGCCACTTACATGCTGAGTGACCTTGAGCAATCTTCAGCCTTTCTCAGTGGCCTGTTTCTAACCTGAAGACTTTGGGCTGACAATGCTGATCTCTCGGTGGGGATGAAAGGCAACAGTGAGGTCATATGTATGGAAGCGCGTTGTGAATGTAAACTGCTTGACAGGAGTTAGTTATTGTGGCTGATTGTGCTTTTTTGCTGTTTTTGACCTGTATCTTTAATATCCTGTGACTGCTGGACAATCAGCAGCTGGTTAGATAGTCTTTTGTCCCTCACCCAAGAGTTTTGGAATGATAAAAAAAAAATTAGCTCTTAAATCCATGGAAAGTAAAAGTGTTTCTGTTTGTTTCTTTGTTTGTTTGTTTTTTTGGGATAGAGTCTCGTCCCATCTCCCAGGCTGGAATGCAGTGGTGTGATCTTGGCTCACTGCAACCTCTCCCTCTCGGGTTCCATCAATTCTCCCAGCTCAGCCTTCCGAGTAGCTGGGATTACAGGTGTGTGCTTCCATGCCTGGCTAATTTTTGTATTTTTAGTAGAGACAGGGTTTCACCATGTTGCCCAGGCTGGTCTCGAACTCCTGGCCTCATGTGATCCACTCGCCTCAGCATCCCAAAGTGCTGGGATTACAGATGTGTTGCCACCTCACCCTGCCAAAAGTTAGTATTTTGAGTTTCTTGTACTGACTGGGTACACTGTTTAAGAGTCTGTTTAAAACTCTCCAGGGAGCACAGGTCTCCCCTCGGCTCCCTCTAACCTGAGGAAAAGGGGCTTTGATGAGGGTGTAGGGCTAAAGGGGTTTCCAGGGATACACCTGGGCTGCAAGGCTCCAGGGCAGGGGTGTGGGAGTGGTGGTGGGGCCAGCAGGTTACAGCCTCGGAGCTGACTGCCACTCTCCCCTGCTAGCCTGTGAGGCTGGTGTCATAGGAAGGCTTGAGCTGCTTCCAAGTTGGTCCAAGTTACTTGGAGGGACTCTTGACCTCTGACGTCTGGGGGCTGGATAACAACAGAATTTATTATCCAAACCTGGACATGAGTGGGAAAGGGTCTGTTATGAATACTTACACAGGACTGGCCCAGGCAAACCAAGACAGGGGTCACCCTACCCATGAGTGTGG
>NC_045443.1:38855229-38895462 GCF_002776525.5 Piliocolobus tephrosceles | reverse complement strand
CCACACTCATGGGTAGGGTGACCCCTGTCTTGGTTTGCCTGGGCCAGTCCTGTGTAAGTATTCATAACAGACCCTTTCCCACTCATGTCCAGGTTTGGATAATAAATTCTGTTGTTATCCAGCCCCCAGACGTCAGAGGTCAAGAGTCCCTCCAAGTAACTTGGACCAACTTGGAAGCAGCTCAAGCCTTCCTATGACACCAACCTCACAGGCTAGCAGGGGAGAGTGGCAGTCAGCTCCGAGGCTGTAACCTGCTGGCCCCACCACCACTCCCACACCCCTGCCCTGGAGCCTTGCAGCCCAGGTGTATCCCTGGAAACCCCTTTAGCCCTACACCCTCATCAAAGCCTCTTTTCCCCAGGTTAGAGGGAGCCTAGGGGAGACCTATGCTCCCTGAAGAGTTTTAAACAAACTCTTAAACCCTGCTCCTAACAGTGTCCCCAGTCAGTACAAGAAACACAAAATATTAACTTTTGGTAGGGCGAGGTGGCTCACGCCTGTAATCCCAGCACTTTGGGAGGCAGAGGCAGGTGGATCACATGATCTACCATGTCAAATAATAAGAACCAACATTTATTAAACACTTACAATGAAAGCTTACTAAGAAGTTTATGTGGATTATCTCACTTCATCCATGCAACCATCCCTCTAGGGGAGTTATTATTGTGTCCATTTTGCAGATGAAAAAGCTGAGGTTGGGAGGATAAGTTGCCAAGCTCTCACAGCCAGTTAAGTGGCAGATCTGGATTTGAATTTGGGGTCTGCCTCGAGAACAAGCTTTTAACCATGATACTGTCAGCCACAGCCCCATCTGGAAGGAGCTTACTGCCCGGGAGAGACAGTGAAGTACACTTTGCTGTAGCTCTGTCATAGAGATATATCCACGTCAGAATAGGGGCACAGACAGGGAGCGACTCCTCTTGCTAGGAGGAGCTGAGCAAGCTGCAGGAGTGACATTTTTAGCTTCCTCATCTTGGCTACACTGTCTTGCTTCTACCTGGCTTCAGCTTGCTTCCTCTCACTCTCTGCTGCTTACTCACCTCACAGTGTAACGAGGCTTCCCTGTGACTCCTCTCACCTCTTCCTAAAGGTGGGCAGTTTTCTTTTGCTGAACCTCTGGAAATAGGCCAATGCAGAGGTAACTCAAAAAGCCAACTAAGGCTGGGCACAGTGGCTCACACCTGTAATCGCAGAACTTTTGGAAGATAAGGCGGGCAGATCACTTGAGGCCAGGAGTTCAAGACAAGCCTGGCCAACATGGTGAAACCCTGTCTCTACTAAAATACAGAGATTAATCTTTTCAAAAAATCCCGCAGAAATACAAACTACCATCAGAGAATACTATAAACACCTCTATGCAAATAAACTAGAACACCTAGAAGAAATGGATAAATTCCTGGACACATACACTCTCCCAAGACTAAACCAGGAAGAAGTTGAATCCCTGAATAGACCAATAGCAGGCTCTGAAATTGAGCCAATAATTAATAGCCTACCAACCAAAAAAAGTCCAGGACCAGACGGATTCACAGCCGAATTCTACCAGAGGTACAAGGAGGAGTTGGTACCATTCCTTCTGAAACTATTCCAATCAATAGAAAAAGAGGGAATCCTCCCTAACTCATTTTGCGAGGCCAACATCATCCTGATACCAAAGCCTGACAGAGATAAAACAAAAAAAGAGAATTTTGGACCAATATCCCTGACGAACATCGATGCAAAAAATCCTCAATAAAATACTGGCAAACCGAATCCAGCAGCACACCACTTATCCACCATGATCAAGTGGGCTTCCTCCCTGGGATGCAAGGCTGGTTCAACATACGCAAATCAACAAATGTAATCCAGCATATAAACAGAACCAAAGACATCATGCTGAATGGGCAAAAACTGGAGACATTCCCCTTAAAAACTGGCACAAGACAGGGATGCCCTCTCGCACCACTCCTATTCAACATAGTCTTGGAAGTTCTGGCCAAGGCAATCAGGCAAGAGAAAGAAATAAAGGGTATTCAATTAGGAAAAGAAAAAGTCACATTGTCCCTGTTTGCAGATGACATGAAAACCCCATCGTCTCAGTCTAAAATCTCCTTAAGCTGATAAGCAACTTCAGCAAAGTCTCAGGATACAAAATTAATGTGCAAAAATCACAAGCATTCTTATACACCAATAACAGACAGAGAGCCAAATAATGAATGAACTTCCATTCACAATTGCTTCAAAGAGAATAAAATACCCAGGAATCCAACTTACAAAGGATGTGAAAGACCTCTTCAAGGAGAGCTACAAACCACTGCTCAATGAAATAAAAGAGGACACAAACAAATGGAAGAACATTGCATGCTCATGGATAGGAAGAATCAATATCGTGAAAATGGCCATATTGCCCAAGGTAATTTATAAATTGAATGCCATCCCCATGAAGCTACCAATGACTTTCTTCACAGAATTGGAAAAAACTACTTTAAAGTTCATATGGAACCAAAAAAGAGCCCGCATTGCCAAGACAATCCTAAGTCAAAAGAACAAAGCTGGAGGCATCATGCTACCTGACTTCAAATTCTACTACAAGGCTACAGTAACCAAAACAGCATGGTACTGGTACCAAAACAGAGATATAGACCAATGGAACAGAACAGAGCCCTCGGAAATAATACCTCACATCTACAACCATCTGATCTTTAACAAACCTGACAAAAACAATAAATGGGGGAAAGATTCCCTATTTAATAAATGGTGCTGGGAAAATTGGTTAGCCGTAAGTAGAAAGCTGAAACTGGATCCTTTCCTTACTCCTTATATGAAAATTAATTCAAGATGGATTAGAGACTTAAATGTTAGACCTAAAGCCATAAAAACCCTAGAAGAAAACCTAGGTAGTACCATTCAGGACATAGGCATGGGCAAGGACTTCATGTCTAAAACACCAAAAGCAACGGCAGCAAAAGCCAAAATTGACAAATGGGATATGATTAAACTAAAGAGCTTCTGCACAGCAAAAGAAACTACCATCAGAGTGAACAGGCAACCTACAGAATGGGAGAAATTTTTTGCAATCTACTCATCTGACAAAGGGCTAATATCCAGAACCTACAAAGAACTCAATCAAATTTATAAGAAAAAAACAAACAACCCCATCAAAAAGTGGGGAAAGGATATGAACAGACATTTCTCAAAAGAAGACATTTATGCGGCCAACAGACACATGAAAAAATGCTCATCATCACTCACCATCAGAGAAATGCAAATAAAAACCACAATGAGATACCATCTCACACCAGTTAGAATGGCAATCATTAAAAAGTCAGGAAACAACAGGTGCTGGAGAGGATGTGGAGAAATAGGAACCCTTTTACACTGTTGGTGGGACTGTAAACTAGTTCAACCATTGTGGAAGACAGTGTGGTGATTCCTCAAGGATCTAAAACTGGAAATACCATTTGACCCAGCCATCCCCTTACTGGGTATATACCCAAAGGATTATAAATCATGCTGCTGTAAAGACACATGCACACGTATGTTTACTGTGGCACTATTCACAATAGCAAAGACTTGGAACCAACCCAAATGTCCATCAATGATAGACTGGATTAAGAAAATGTGGCACATATATAGCATGGAATACTATGCAGCCATAAAAAAGGATGAGTTCGTGTCCTTTATAGGGACATGGATGCAGCGGAAACCATCATTCTCAGCAAACTATCACAAGAACAGAAAACCAAACACCGCATGTTCTCACTCATAGGTGGGAATTGAACAATTAGATCACTTGGACACAGGAAGGGGAACATCACACACTGGGGCCTATTGTGGGGAGGGAGGAGGGGGGAGGGATAGCATTAGGAGATATACCTAATGTAAATGACGAGTTAATGGGTGCAGCACACCAACTTGGCACATGTATACATATGTAACAAACCTGCACTTCTGCACATGTACCCTAGAATAGAAAGTATAAAAAAAAAAAAGTTTGAGAAAAAAAAATACAAAAATTAGCCGGGCGTGGTGGCGCGCCTGTAGTCCCAGCTACTCAGGAGGCTGAGGGACAAGAATCCTTTGAACCTGAGAGGTGGAGGTTGCAGTGAGCCGAGATCGCGCCACTGTACTCCAGCCTGGGCGACACAGTGAGACTCTGTCTCAAAAAAAAGCCAACTAAAGGGAGACATTTATGAAGACTTTCTGATATTCCGTGTGAAAATATTTTCACACATTCACTGGGGATGCCTTCCCAACTAATTTCCAATGGAACTCAGGGCTGGAAATATGCTTTGAATGCTTGACCGTTCTAGGCTTAAATAAGTAATGCATCGAAACAACAGCAAAAATAGATACTTGCAGCAGAAATTTTGGTACAAAATTTGGCTTGTACCAAACATTTGTATAGTCTTTTTTTGTTTGTTTGAAGTAAGAGATGCGTCAGACTGGTGGAAGACAACTGATACTTATCAAATCATGTCAGTTAGGCTATTTGTTAAAATTCAGATACCTGCACTCAATCCAAGAATTCTTATTCTCAAGTAAGATTTTGGGGGTGGTGGAGTCCAGGAATCTGTATTTAAAAAGATTTCAGACGATTTAAAAAAAATGCCGACTAGGCAGGGCACGGTGGCTCACGCTTGTAGTCCCAGCACTTTGGCCAAAGCAGGCACGTCACCTAAGGTCAGAAGTTCAAGACTAGTCTGGCCAACATGGCGAAACCCTGTCTCTAAGGGGTGGCATGCACGTGTAATCCCAGCTACTCAGGAGGCTGAGACATCACTTGAAACCAGGAGGTGGAGGTTGCAGTGAGCCGAGATCATGCCACTGCACTCCAGCCTGGGTGACAGAGCAAGACTCTACCTCAAAAAAAAGAAAAGAAAAAAAATGCCAACTAAAGTTTGAGATCCATTACATTTAATTAATTAATCTAGCCATTCAATATTTAATAAACCCTGTGATCTGCCTGAAACAGTTGTGTTTTTTCTTTTTTGATTCCTCAGCTCTTTGAATTCTTGCCAGTCATTTTATGGGTTATAATGACATGATCTCTTCATTTCAAGGACTCAGATGTCAGTGAGAGACATATAAGGAAGGTCCACAGAGCAGGCAGGTTATGTTATCTAACCACTTTAGGAATTCTGGAATCTCCTGGCTGACCTTCGAGGTATGAGACTCTGTAATTAGAACCTTTTAAATAAGCTCTTTATAGCCTGGGCAACATAGTGAGACCCCATCTCTACAAAAAATTTTTTAAAAATTAGGTGGTGCATTCCTGTAATCCCAGCTACATGGGAGACTGAGATGAGAGAGGATTGCTTGAGTACAGGTATTCAAGACTGCAGTGAGCTGTGATTGTGCCACCGTAGTCCAGCTTGGGTGACAGAGTGAAGTGACACTCTGTCTCAAAAAAAAAAAATTAAAAAAAAGAACTCCTTGGAAGAAATTTTGGAGGGGAGTTGTTTTGTCTGTCATTTTGTGAAACAGAGAGATGATACTCTCACAGCAGGGCCAAAAGTGACCCCTGAATTCTACAGGAAATGAGCAGGGCAGGCAGGGAACGGCACCAAGGAGTCTGGATTGTGTTACTGAGCCCTGGGCTGGAGTTGATTGGGAGAGGTATCTGGTGCTGTCTAGCAAGTGTCCCTTAGCTTGGTGTCAGATGCCAGGGGAGCTTAAAAATACACAAAAGAGCCAAACTTCCCTTTTGTGGGAGTTCTAGCTGGGTTGGAATCTTTTCCCACCATGGTAAGAGAGAAGCAGCTGCCTTAGCAGTGAGGGGAAGGCCACATAGGGCTTTTGATTTGCATGTGTCCACAGGCATCAGTTCAGTTCAATGAGCTGATGAAATTGATTTTCTCACTGCATTGACTGGTTGTCAAACTGAATTGCTGTGGTGATTGGCTGGTTCAGCATCTTGCAGATATAGCCACCAACTCCAATGATTTGATCACATTCTAAAAAATGAATTTCATAAAGATGCTGTTTCTTTTTTAAACCAAGTTTCAATTCACTTTGAGAAAGCTGGGCATTTGCTAAAATGTAGGGAAAAAACCCTCTTATCAATGACATTGACAAACACTTGGTATAAAACATACAAGGTTTCACGTAATAATTAATTTTGTTGAACTTTACTGTGCTTTGACTTTGAGACTAGTATGAGTGATAACTAAATAAGTTGAATATATTCTACTTTGCATTCAACAGGTTTGCGGTGTTTTTTTCTATCTGTTACAACTATCTTCAAATTTGTGAGTCACACTATCAACCAAAGGTTGGGACAAAATTGTGCAGGACCTTCAGTGCTAATCAAGAGGATAGTTTTTCCACAAAACACAATTTTTTGCCTGAGTTGTTAAACACTATTTGCAATTTTCAAAGTCTGTGTAGAAAACAAATATAGTCTGCCTTCAAGTAGGACATGCATGATAAGAACCTTCAAATGATATTAGCAACACTCATATAGCATTAGTGAAATCCCTGTCATTAGTAAATGTTATTTTATATAAAAAAATTGCTAATAGAGTACAAAGATGCTAATATGATTAGGTGATGAGCTGATAATAGGAATTTTTTTTTCATATGGGTGATTTTCATTCATCAACAGCAAAGCTGATCTCCCTAATATGATATGATATTATAATAAAACCCAGGCAGAGAGTCAGCAGTGAAATTTATGGTGCAAAAGAAAAGTCAATAGCATTATAAATCTTATAAACTGATTATATTTCAGCTGTCAATGTTCTTGGCTGGGAAACCTCCTTTAATACCCGTGTCTTAGTCCTATTTACTTTAGTGATACTGAGCAAGGAAATGAAATAGATTTAAATCTTTATCTTAAGGATAACTTTAATGAGTGACAGTCAATTCCACATGGCCTGATGGGTACAGATCTGCCACCTTTGCTTGGCTAAAATCCCATCCAATTAAATGCACATTTAAATGTAAGTAGTAGGCAGGGTGGAGTCAGTGGAATTTAAATAGAAACCAACAGATATAAACCAAGTTTTCTGTGATACAATGGCTTTAAGCAGTAAATATCTACCTGAAGGTGTGGGATAGCCCTTTGAATATCATCAAAGGATTACTAGCAGGCTTGTATCATGGATTAGAAAAGGGAAACCCTTCTTTTGAATGGAAATGTAGTCTAGTCAATGAGGCTTTTTGGAAGAGTATCTCCCTCAGAGACTGGGGGCAAAAGCAATGAGATTCCGTTGAGCCATTCAATCATTCAACTACAATTTCTTGAGCTTAAGCAAAAATTCAGTATATAAGCAATAATGTCAGAGTAGTGACTGGAGAGCTTCCCTGACTATCAATGCTTTGGAGGAATTCTCCAAGGGACCTGGAGTCCTAGCAAGCTGTTTCTCGTTTGGTGGTACTAACAGAATATAAAATGTACCAACAGGAATGTAAAATGATGGCTCTCTCTTCTAGCTTATAAATTAAGAAAGAGTTGGCATATAAAAGTTGCTCTTAAAAGTATAACAAATACTGCAGTCAGATATGAAAGTCTTAGTGTGAGTCTAATTTCAGTGTCTAATGCCTTGTCTATAAATCTGTTGTTCAATATTATTAATATATAGCACCAAACATGAGAATGGTAAGTACAGGCAGCTCAGCAAATTTGTATGTATAGAAAAAGGACTGGGAGAAATACCATTACTGAAAATGCTTTGTGCATTGAGGTCTTCATATATATAACAAGACCTACTGCAGTGTGGAATGCAGAAGTAGGCAGATCCTTCCAGCAGCCTTTAAAAAAAGCTTTATGTTGGAGACACCAGGAGAACTTTGTTAGAACCTTATTTTACCTCTATTTTACCTTTACCGTGACATGCCAGAGGTGTGTCCCCCAGAGGGAGGCCTGTTCATTTAACTTTTATAAATATTTTCACCCTCAGGGGTTCCAAAACACTTTATAAAGTATATTTCAGGCTGGGCATGGTGGCTCATGTCTGTAATCCCAGCATTTTGGGAGGCCGAGGTGGGTGGATCACCTGATGTCAGGAGTTTGAGACCAGCCTGACCAATATGGTGAAACCTCGTCTCTACTAAAAATACAAAAATTAGCCAGGTGTGGTGGCATGTGCCTGCAGTCCCAGCTACTCAGGAGGCTGAGACAGGAGAATTGCTTGAACCTGGGAGGTGGCAGTTACAGTGAGCCCAGATCGCGCCACTGCATTCCAGCCTGGGTGACAGAGTGAGACTCCATCTCAAAAAAAAAAAAAAAAAAAAAAAAAAGAGAGATTCCACAGCTCCTTTCATGTGGATAACTCTTGTTGGCTTCCAAATATCGGGGAGAAACCTCATACATTGTGTATGCAGGGCCAGTTCACTCTTGATGAAATAGTCACTTGAATAGCCCAGTACCAAAGAACTTCCTTCTGAGAAAATATTTGAATTGAGCAAAATTCTCACTTTAAAATCTGCATTAAGCTCTCAGGTTACCACAAACTGCACTGAGCTAAACTTGGCTAGATTGGACTGAAGTTGGATCAGAAGCTACACAGGGCCATTTTCCTCTCCAGGTGAGAAAGAGTTGCTTGGAACAGACAGTAAGGTGAACAGCCCCAGGGAAGCTGCAGAATTCTGTCTGTGACCTTCTGATACTTCTGAGATTGGAATTTTGGCTTCCATTCAGTTGGATTTCCTACCTGTCCCCACTACCCCATTTAATTCATCTGCTCTTGCTTGTTACCCTAAGCACACAGGCTGATTCTTTTGGTTCCTGGTTATCTGCCCTGTGTTGCCCTGCTTTCCTTAGCTTGAGACCTAATCTAACCACTGTGCACTCAGATACTACTTTTAACTTTTTATGCACTGCAGTCCTTGGATTCTGCTGCTCAGTTTTGTCCTAAGAAACATGGCAAGTAGGCCAGAACTAAGTCATCACCTGTGATTACTAAACTAAGGAGGCATTAGCTCCTGACTTCTTTATCAGGCAATGGAGTTTAAGAAAAGTTCTTAAAAAGTACTTGATTATGGCCGGGCGCAGTGGCTCACGCCTGTAATCCCAACACTTTGGGAGGCAGAGGCGGGCAGATTGCCTGGGCTCAGGAGTTTGTGAACAGCCTGGGCAACATGGTGAAACCCCGTCTCTTCTAAAATACAAACAATTAGCCCAAAAAATTAGCTGTAGTCCCAGCTACTTGGGAGGCTGAGGCAGGAGAGTTGCTTGAACCCGGGAGGCGGAGGTTGCAGTGAGCCGAGATGGCGCCACCGCACTTCAGCCTGGGTGACAAAGTGAGACTGTCTCAAACAAATGAACAAACAAACAAACAAACAAACAAACTTGATTATAATAGGGCTACTTTTTTAGTTTTTCCCTATTCTTCTATCAACATTTTGCCCCTTAAATTATGTTTGTCATTATTAAATATTATGCCTAAGCAAGTGCTAAAATAGATCCTTCCAGTGAGTTTCTAGCTATAGACTCTTTCCAGCCACAGCACATGTCAGGCATTGTAGCCATCCCATTTGTTTATGTAAACATCAGATGAAGTGAGGGGAAGGATGGGATGAGGGAGGCAGGTAGAGGAGGAAGAATGGTTGGCAGGAGAAGCCTCCTGGCATCACAGCAACTACAAGAACTGATTTATCTTGAGTGCTAAGCATCTGCCATGCATTTTCTCATGCAATCTTCACAACTGCGCTGGTAAGTCTATTTCTATTGCTGATTTGGATGTGGAGAAATTGAGGCTTAGTGATGTTCTCCTGGTTACACAGCCAATAGGTATAGGGATTTAAATTCAGACCCATCTAACTGCATAGCTTGAATGCTTAATCATCTTGTTAAATTGCTTTTGCACTTTTATGAGTTGGTTGAAAATATATTTAATGATTGACATTTACTAAAAATCCAGTATGCCCTTGAATACATTTATATTTTATCAATTACACATTGAAAGACACGTGGAAAATAGCAGAACTGTCATTGAGAAGTGAGGTCTAATTGCCCTCCGCTTGAATCACAGGCTGGTCCTGTGGAGTGTTTTTTGAGCAATAGAATGACACTGTGTGGTTTCCAAGGCTAGGGCATAAGAAGCCTTGCTGCCTCTATCTGACTTTTAAAAATACTCCCTTTTTGGATGCTGTCTTTTGCAACCTAGCCACTTCGAGAAGCCCCATGCACATAGAAATTCCACATATAGGTGTTGTGGTTGACAGTCCCATCTGAGCTTCCCACCAAGAGCCAAGAATAGGCAGTTGTATGAGCATGACATCTTGAATGTTCCAGCCCAGCCAAGTCCCAGATGACTGTTGCCATCCTAGCACTTCACCAGTACCGAGTGGAGCAGTGGAACCACCAATCCACCCACAGAATTAGGAGAGAAGAATACATTTTTTTTGGCTTCTCATGGGTGGGGGGGTTGTTACACAGTAATAGATACCTGAAATAAGCATCTATGTGTGAGAATATGCTGCATGTAGTCTGCACACAGTGAATGACTGTGCTCATAGTGATTCAAGGATCTCTGGCAATAACTCCGCAGTCCCATGAGGTCTGAGGCCCACTGTTTGGGACCAGAGAAGAGGCTCATGGGAAGCCTCCTATAGTGATGCATATCATGCATATTGGCAACATCATAATTCATCTGAGTCCCAGACGGTATTCTCAATTGTCCCAGATGGTGTTCTCAATTGTCTCATAGTGGATGGAAACTTTCTGTGGGGTGCCATGGAAAGTTGAGTTAAAATGCACACACACGCACCCACAATTTAGATGATCTCAAATGAATAGTATGTATCTGGGTGACATTTGAAAGAAGCAGCCATTTGGATTTCTCTCTTCCAAAGACAAAATACAGGCTAAATGATGCATCAGTAAGCGCTTTTACCAGGCATTCTTAATAGCCTTGGTTTATATGCCTATAATTCTAACATGGAATTTCAGAATGCAATAAACAAAGAACAAAGTGCAGCCATTTTACGATATTATTAAAATAGTGCATATAATTGTTGTCTAGTAATCAGAATATTTTAAAAGATACTTGATTATAATGGGTGCTACGTTTTAAATATTTCTCTTCTCTTAACATTGATTCATCTATGTAGGAAGTTTTTTGTTGTTGTTGTTGTTGTTGTTTTTGTTTATTTGAGATGGAGTTTGGCTCTTTTTGCCCAGGCTGGCATGCAATGGCATGATCTCGGCTCACTGCAACCTCTGCCTCCTGGGTTCAAGTGATTCTCCTGCCTCAGCCTCCTGAGTAGCTGGGATTATAGGTGCCCATCACCATGCCTGGCTAATTTTTATATTTTTAGTAGAGATGGGGTTTCACCATGTTGGTCAGGCTGGTCTCAAGCTCCTGACCTCAGGTGATCCGCCTGCCTTGGCTTCCCAAAGTGCTGGGATTACAGGTGTGAGCCACTGTGTCCAGTCTAGATAGGAAGTTTAAAAATTATTCTTTTACAAACATGATCTCAGTTTTTAAGCTTTGGTTATGTTGTTTTGGTTATGATAGTTCCTGTTTATTGTGCACCATGTGCCCTACATCACGGTGAACTTTTCCATAGCCCCGCAAGGTAGTTATGACCATCCCCTTTATAGATGGAGAAACTGAGGCTTAGAGAGCTTAAATCTCTTGCTCAAGGTTGCTTGGTTAATAACTGCAGAGCCAGGATTTGAACCACAGTCTAGCTGACTCGAGTCATGGACTCATGCCGTCTTCTATTACTGTACCTCACATTGCCCTTCTAAAGAGCTTATGATTCAAAAGGCAATCTGTAATAAAGAGCCAGACTAGAATTGAGGGTTTAAAAGCACTGCCTGCCCTTTCAGGTATAAAACATTTTGTTAGAAGCAATAACAGCACAATTACAGCAAATGTCTCCACCCTCACTATCGGCTACTCCACACAGGTCTAGGTTATAAGTTCAAAATTTCACTGATTATTGGCGCATAATTGACTTCATGTGGATGATAAATGTATTACTGATTGATTATCATGACTTGGTCATATTTGAAATGTCAAAGTAGAAAATTGAATTGTCATATTATCGCATGTTCTCATTCAAGCACCAGATAAATATTACAAATGATGATTTTCCACTGAGTACTGTATAAAGAATTTATGGAATATTAATAATACTGTTATCCACAACCTTCATGCTTGGTGGATGACCCCAAACTGAAATCATGTTTGACTTTGGAGGAATAAACCTTAAGAATGATCTGCTTCAAACCACTTCTCTGCTGCCTACAGTTTTATAAGGTAAGTATTCCTAAGGACAATACTTGCCTCCCTTAGAGAGAATTGGACATTTATGATCTGCCTGATTTTTTTTTTGCTTCATCCTTTTACAACTCTCCACATGTTATGCCAGTCAAGGTGTCTTCTGAGGTGAAATCACATCTTCAAAGAGAAGCAAGTGGTTGCTCCGAGACAGTTTAGGCTCAGTCCCCAATCCTAAACTCAGTGAAGACACCGACAGCTTTCAAAAATGCTGCTGTCAACCATCTGAAGAAATCCAACATTAGTTTCCCTTTTCCTGACTGGTCTAACCTCTCTGCTTTCGCCAGGGCACTAGGGACATCTTTCTACAGACCTTGTTAAGTAGAATCTGGGAGGAAAACCCCGGAGATAAGAGGCTGGAAGAAGGGATGTAAGCTTGTGAGATGCAGGCCTCTGCTCTGGGCCCTTGAAAGTATTAAAGAGTCCTTCAGATTCCTAAGTGCATGAAGCATTGCCTGTGGACCAAATAAACCACACTTTTTAGAGACGGGGTCACTCTCTCTCTGTCACCCAGACTGGAGTCCAATAGTGCAGTCTTGGCTCACTGCAGCCTCAAATTCCTAGGCTCAAGGAATCCTTTTGCCTCAGTCTCCCAAGTAGCTGGGGCTACCAGCGTGTGACACTGTCCAACCTTAAAAATTTTTTTGGAGAGAGAAGTTGTCCAGGCTGGTCTTGAACTCCAGGCCTCAAGGGATCCTCCCATCTCAGCCTCCCAAAATGTTAGGATTACAGGTATCAACCACTGCACCCAGCCTCACATAATTCAACTACTTTTTAGATACATGTAGAAGGTAGATACTGCTATGTTTAATACAACTTATTTTAAGATCACATTGAATTTATAATACCTTTCAACAATATATATTTTTAAATAGATAATAATTGTAAAAGTATAACAGGGGGTGCATGGAATTTTTTTTTTCTTTCTCAAATTAGCTGGAGCTATAGACTGGGCCAGGAACTGTTTGTTCAAGTATGTTGCTCTGGAGAGCTAGGAGGACAGCCAGGAGAATGTAGTTCCTACCCACCAAACCCTGCTAGTTCATGTAGCAGTTGAAGAAAACTTATGTTCTAGTGTTTTTGTGATTCTTTTGGGTAGACTAAATGTACAAGTTCCTTAAGCACTCCAGGTCTGCCCTAGAACTCAGCATAATCATTCTTTCATCCTTCCTGGGTGCTGTTACTCTTAGGTCTCCATGGCTAGAACCTAAATATTTTTCAAATCTCCATTTCATTGTATGCCCTGTGGATAGTAGGTGCTCAATAAATGCTGGTTAATGCTGAAGAAGCTGCTTTGCTCGAAACACACATCTTCCCAAATCATCACTGTTAATCACGTTCATATTCAGGGTGTTATCTCTCAAGCTAATGAAGCATCCCTGGGTTAGAGAGAAAAGGAAATCAATGCTTTATAAATGTCATTGAAAATGTGTCTTTTCTGCTCCTTCTTGTTATTCAGAAAAGAAACAAAATGTGTACTAATTTGAATTAGCCACCTGGCTTTTAGCAGTGGCTTCTTACAGAGCTTGATTTAAATGTCTGGTATCCATTTTTCTTTCTTATACTGCACATCGTTATGTTTGGAGTGGAAACGCCAGAAGGGCATGGATACTTTTTGACTCCTAAATATGTAGTAAATATGAACCCCAGGATAATTCAGTGTTTTATAAGCCACTATGTTCTCTCTTTCTTTGTGTTCTGTACCTAATATTTCTTTAGTTAGTAGTACCAAGGCTCAATTCGTTTCATAGTGAAGCCATATGATGGATAACCCAGCTTTGGTTGGGTAACCTATGAGCACAATGGGCATCTGTAATCTTGCTTTTATGGAAAATGCCAAATAGCTGTCTTTGTGACTGAACCTACTTGGAGCTAGTACGATTCTTGCCAGACTCCAAAATGCCCGCTGGGTCAATATGTAATTAGTATACAAATTTCATGCAATGTAATGTGGGCCAGTTGCTCAAACACTAATGAACTTCAGCATCCCCCAGTGACCTTGTTAAAATGGAGACTTGAGCCCCACTCTCCTACCTTATAATCCACTGAATTAGGAGTGGAGCACAGGAGCCTACATTTTTACCAGCCATTCTAGATGATTCTGATGCCTGTGTTCTGGTGTACAGAATTGCAGGTGTGGCAGGGAAGATGGGAACTGGTGCTTTGAACATGATTAGGATGTAGACAGGGAGGGGGAGGGCGCTCAAGAGTGGAGGTGGGGCTGGGCGCAATGGCTCACACCTGTAATCCCCTCCTGGCCTCAAGTGATCCACCTGCTTCAGCCTCCCAAAGTTCTGGGATTACAGGCGTGAGCCACCGTGCCCATCCAAGAGTTCAAAACCAGCCTGGCCAACATGGTGAAACCCCATCTCTACTAAAAATAGAAAAAATCAGCTGGGCGTGGTGGCTCGTATCTGTGGCCCCAGCTACTTGGGACTAGTATTGAGGCACGAGAATAGCTTGAACCAGGAGGCAGAGGTTGCAGAGAGCTGAGATTGTGCCACTGCACTCTATCCTGGGCGACAGAGTAAGATTCTGTCTCCAAAAAAAAAAAAAAAAAAAAAAAAGAGTGGAGGTGGAATACATGAGCGGAAGGAAGTGCATAGGAGACTGAGTTTGAGATAGTAAAGTGTGGAGTGAGAATTGTGTGCACTGAGCTCTGACAGACCTGCTTCACTCATGAGTCTCCCTGATTTGCCATTGGCAACCTTTAAGACTTGGACAGGTTATTTCACCTTGATGCCATCTCTAACATGGGCATAATAATGGCATCTATCTGTGAGGGTTGGTGTGAGAATTAAATGAAAATATGCACATATGCACTTAATGTGCTCAGCGTCTGTCAAGGCCTTAGTAAACAGTAGCTTTTATTATACATACGTAAGAAAAACTGTATTTAAAATTTCTTTTTCTCCCTGTAGTTGTAGAATTTATATTTCGAAAACTTCTTTCTTTCTTTCTTTTTTTTTTGTTCTAATGATCACTGAGTCACATGGAGAAGTAGGAAGTACCTAGAGTTTGGTGAAAGGTAACAGAATTCTATGGGCACTTCTTAGAGTATGTATTCTGCCCCCAGATAAGACAGTTTCTGAAAGTTCCCAGTTTTACATATTCTGAAAAGAGAGTCAGGGAAGAGCAGAGAAGGGCAGTGGGCCGCAAGCAGGATTCCAAGTTCTGGCTTTGCCACTTACCTGCTATGCAATTTTGGGTAACTTAGTCAAGACTCCTCTCTGTGCTTCAGTTTCTTTCTTACTAAATCGAGAGGGTTCTAAGGGCTTGGCAGCACAGAGCGTTGCATGTGCTTTTGAGGAGAATATGGGTATGAATGTGTGGATGGAGTGGTGGCTCTGGGGCAGGATCTCCCATGCTTGAATGTTACTAACTGTGCAATTGTGGCCAGTTGCTTCACCTTTTTCCACCTCAGTTTCTTTATCTATAAAGTGGGAATAATTATGATCAGATCTACCTACCTCGTTTGACGATTTATCCGTTGATGGACACTTAGGTTGATTCCATATCTTAGATATTGTGACTAGTGCTGCAATGAATATATAACAGTTAATACACACACCAGTGTTTAAAACAGTGCCTGGGCACAGAGTGCTCTGCAAATGTCAGCTTAATATTATTATATTGATGTATTGTCAATTTGGAAGCAAAATATTATTTTTAGAAAAAAATCCTTTTTACCGTGAGGATTTAGGTTAGTCTCAAATCTTCAACCAAGGACATCCCTTATCCTTTATTATTTCCCAGGCTTTCTTTGATTTCTGAGTTTCTCCTCGCTGTCATTCCATAATTCTAGTACATTTATGGAGTGCCTAATGCATGCCAGTGAATTGCTCCTGTGGCACCATCATGGTGAAGCTTCACCACACCCAGCAAGTGTGCACCTGACATTCCCGGTGAGGAAAATTGCTGAGGGTCACATATCCAGTAAGTGGCAGTGACTGCTCCAAAGCACATACTCTTCAACTATGTTTTATCTTTTATTTTCAGCTCACTCTTTCCTTTCTTTTTTTATTTGCGAGAATTTATGGAGTATATGAGAAGATGTGTTACATGCATATGATACATAGAGATCAAATCAGAGTGTTCAGGGTGTTCCTTACCCTAGTGCAATATAGTTTTGTGAAGTATCGTCATCCTACTCTGCCGTCAAATACTGAATTGATTCCTTTCATTTTACTATATATTCATACCCTTTAAACCACTTGCTTCCTTCTGCCCTCTCCTTTCCCCTGCCCCTCTGCTGGCCCTTCCCAGTCTCTGTTACCTGTATTGCCACTCTCTGCGTCCATGAGATCAACCTTTTGGCTTCAACATGTAAGTAAAACATATGATATTTGTCTTTTGTGCCTGGCTTATTGTGCTTAAGATAATGACCTCAGGTTCCATCCATGTTGCTACAAATGACATGATTTCATTTTTTTTATGGCCAAATAGTATTCCATTGTGTATATATACCATATTTTCCTTGTCCATTCATCTACCGATGGACGCAAGTTGATTCTCTATTCTAGATATTGTGAATAGTGTTATGATAAACATGTAAGTGCTGGTATTCCTTTGACATATTGTTTTTTTTCCTTTGGGTAGATACTCAGTAGTGGGATTGCAGGATCAAATGCATTCTATTGTTCATTCCACCTCCCCTCCCTACCTGACACTTCCCTGTTTTTTTCAAACTCTATTCTTTCTGTGACTCATGCCCATCCATCTCAGCTTTGACCCTTTTGGAGTAGCACTTACTTCCTCTCCTGCTCATTTGGCCTTGGACCTCCTGTTAGTCTCTAAGTGTCTCATCCATGTGTATGTCTTGCTACCTGAGAGACTGTAAATTCCTTGAAGACAGGGCCATGAGATCTCTCAACAGGACAGTTTTATGTCAGGGATAGAGTGGTAATGTTTTGATAAATTAAATGTATTATGCATGTGTATTAGTTTCTGGGGCTGCCATAACAAAATACCACAGACTGGGTGGGTTAAACGACAGAAATTTATTTTCTCACAGTTCTGGTGGCCAGAAGTTCAAGACCAAGGTGTCAACAGGTCTGGTTTCTCCTGAGGCCTCTCTCCTTGGCTTGTGGATGGCCACCTTCTCACTGTGTCCTCATGTGGTCTTTGTGCACCACATTCCTGGTGTCTCTGTGTTTCCAAATTTCCTCTTCTTATAAGGTCACCAGCCAGATTGGGTTAAGACCCACCCTAATGGCCTCACCTTAACTTAAGCACAATATGACTTAATCATTTTAACTGAATCAGAATGTGACTGTATTTGGTGATAGGTTTGGGGCCTTAGAGGCCTTTAAGTGAAGGGCTCTGTCTCCAAATACAGTCACATTCTGAGGTACTGGGAGTTAGAGCTTCAACATGTGAATTATAGAGACAAGGCTGACACAGTTGACCTCATAACAGAATGTGTCTTTAAAATAACTCACAGTTGTACTGAATATGAAGTGCTGATCAAAAGTTAGAATGTCCTATAAATATATGATCTCATATATAGAGGGATTTAATAAAAATTGATTTCAGAATTCGCTAGGTTTGATTACAATAATTTCCAGGTGTCCAACAGGTAAGCCAATGATAGCTATGTGGTCTGCCTAATCACAAGTCATAACCCATTTGAGATTTTAAAATAACATTTATTTTTTACCCAATTAGTTAGCACATATATGGGAGCGGCCTAACCACCCACCCACTTCTATTCCCTCCAGGTGTCACATCAGCAGGTGTGAATCAAATTAGCAATTTATGAAGGAAGCTGAATGTAATCAGTTACACAATTTTCAGCTGTTCAAATTTAATCTGCTAAATTACATCATGACACAGACCCGTTATGAAGCACTGAAAATAAAATGAAAAAAGCATGAATAAAGGCCTTTCCCTGGGAAATGCTATTTTGAGAGAGGTCTTCTGAGTCCTCTAGACCTGAGTGAGGCCTGGCTGTGTCACTTAGTAGTTTCTGAACTTGACCAAGGCTCAGTCTCCTCACCGGGGAAATGGGGATAATAATGACCACTGTACACACAGGTTTTGAGAATTAAATGAGATGTTGAAAGGAAAAAATAATCTTCTGGTATGTGAACAGCATGAGAGTAAGGACTTTGTTTCTTCGCTTCATTGCTTTATCTCCAGTGTTTAGAGCAATGACAGAAAATAGTAGGTGCTCACTAAATATTTATTGAATGAATTAATGAATAAATAAAAGAAAAGAACTTCCACAGAGCAGTAGTGATAGCTTTCATGGACATAAGGCAGAGGTTCTCAAGTCTGGCTGCACATTAAAAGTGGGGAGCTTTTAAAAAAATACCAACGCATGGCCCCTAACCTACAGAGTCTCATTTATTGGTTTGCGTTCAGCCTTTAGCATTGGGATTTTTTTTTTCCCACAGTACATACCATCTTCTAATACACAATTTAATCAATACATCTGCTCTATAATCTTATCATACATATGCTAATTGTAATTATGTAATAATAAATATTATATTTTTTTGTTTCTAGTTCATCTCTTCCCTCTAGCATGTAAGCTTCATGAGTAAAGAGCTTCTTAATGTTTTGTTTCCTGACGTATCCTAAATGCCTAGAACATACTTAACACCTAGATTCTCAATACATATTTGATAAACAAATGAATAATCAAGGTATATGATCCAAAAAATTTGAAGTAGCTGAAGTTTATGTTTTTTAAGTGGCAAATTTTACTGATTAGAAAGAGAGAAAAGTTCAATCGGTTGGTAGTAGGAGGTGGATTAGAGGGAGGGGCTATCACCACAGCTGGTGGGTGTTGGAGAAGGAATCCCACACCTCCTGGGATGAGTCTTTGGCAGGGATTAGACAATGGAAAGCCCAGGTAAGTCTAGAGGAAAGTTCCAAGGCAGGGGTGCTTGTGATTTTCTTCCTAGGTTAAGTCTGAGAGGACAGAGCCACTTAAATCCAGGGCCCCTGCACCAATGGAGTTCCCAGTAGATTAAAAATGGTTGAGTGGTTTGCATGAGCAGAGAAGAATTTACAGCCCATTATCATCAAGT
The DNA here is from genome assembly GCF_002776525.5 of Piliocolobus tephrosceles. Taxonomy (NCBI): domain Eukaryota; kingdom Metazoa; phylum Chordata; class Mammalia; order Primates; family Cercopithecidae; genus Piliocolobus; species Piliocolobus tephrosceles. Next base: position 38,876,210 of record NC_045443.1, on the reverse strand, counting down.
TTCCCAGCCCCTGAAGTAGTGTGGAAGAGTGAACGTTTCCCGTGCCCTTGGGAGGGGTGAAGAAGTGGCTGAGAGTGGCCAGAGACCCGAGAGGCCTTGCCATCCAGACAAGAAGGCTCCAGGTGAGCAGCATGGTTCTGGCGCCCAGAGAGGAGGGCGGAGCCTACATGGCTCAGCAGCAGCTACAGTGTGGTTAGCTCCAGAACAGTGAAAACCTCCAGCCAGTTATATTAGTAGTGGACACAGCGTGTGACTGGGGCAGATAGAGATGGAGAAATGACACTCTATTCCAACAGGCAGCTGCTTTAGGCTTGTGACTGAAATAATCTCTGGGGGGACTGAACAAAAAAAGAGTTAAAAGCAGAGGGTGAGAACTTTGGATTAAGTTTTCTCGAAACTGACTACACTAAGTTTTCTGCTTCAGGTGGAATGCACTTTGAGAGCTAAGGGGGCCAGGATTTTAGAGAAACGATTTTTTTTAAGTTCCATTTTTGTACATCTGAGTTTGTGACTGCAAAATTTATACCTGTACAGTAGCGATCTTACCACTTTTTATCATTATTATGCACTTGGCTCACGTGTATGTCCAGTCCATGATCAATATCCTCTCAGGGTAGCAATATGATCACATCCTATTCTGCGGGAAGGTCTTTGAGCACAATGGCGTTCCCACCGGAGTCCCATCAAAGGAGCCTTGGTTCCTGAGAACATAGGTGAGTTGTACCTAAAGTGCGGTTCCCAGTCCCGCAGCCTCAGCGTCACCTGGGCATGTGTTAGAAATGCAGATTCTCAGGCCCACCACGACCAACTGAATTAGGAACTCTGTAGTGGGCCCCAGCAACTGTGTCTTCTTATGCCCTTCAGGGGATTTTGTGGGGACCACTTCCGGCCTTGGACCCACCCCAGGCATCTCCGTGGTTACAGAGGCAGGGAATCGGGGGCTGGCAGGGAGTGGGGAAGGCTGAGGTGGGTGGAGGAGTGAAGCTCTCCCACAGTGCCTTTCACTCAGTGGGGGTAGAGGAGAAACCCCCAGGGGGTGATTGTATCTTTCCCCTGTACCCCACTTGTTGCTGTCCTGACAGGTTTTTCCATCTCAGCACTTCCCCTAAAATTCGAGCCCCCTGAGGAGGAAGGATAGAGCTATCTCATCTCTCCATGGATACGATCTCGCTGCTGCTTTGATGGATAAAGTGAGAGCGAGGTGCTGTGGGGTCTGGCAGGCTTTGGGGTGTTCTGTGTTGCCAAGGCAGCGCCTCGCTTGAGCCGAGGAAGGGCCTCTGAAGGGGAAAGCGAAGCAGCTCCGCCACCCCAAGGATGCGTGCCGCTGCACTCTTGAAAGGCAGAAGACAGGGAAGTGAATGTTTTTAGTATTTTATAAATCATTTGGAGGAAATTATGTTTTATTTATGTTCATTTTTGAATGTACTTGAATTTTTATTACAGATATTTTTCAAAGATGCAAGCATTCCAGGCAATCCTGGGGGGACAGGCACCTCAAAAGGATGTGGCAGGGGCCGGCCTGATTGGCTGAGGGGGCAGACATTATTCATATTTTAAAGAGGAGTCTGAAGCTGGCTTTCAAAGGGACCAAATCTGAATGAAACTCAAAAGTTTTAAATCGTGACTGTGAAGTACTTGGATTTGAAAGAAAGAGTTAGTATTAGGGAATCACAGTGCCGCCTGAGTGAAGTGGAGAGAAATCCGGGCTGAGAAAGAAGGAGGAATTAGGGAAGAATCTAAATGAAAAGGGTTGATTCATTGTGTGGGCCAGGTCCCCAGCTACTTCTTCAAAATTCCCTTTCTCTGGTATAATTGAGCTTGCAATTATGTATCTGCAAAAACAATAATGTAAGATGGTCCCTGGAATGCAGCTCAGGGGCACCGATTCTTTCACCTGCCTTCATTACCAGTGCACATCATGAAAGCTACTTCCCCAGGGGGATTGATTGTGTGGCTACAGGCACCAATCAATGAAATGGGCCAGAATGATTGTACTGTGTCTGTTACCACGAGGTTCATTTCCATCGGAGATATGACTGGTGTCCCCCTCCTGCTTGAACAGCAGAAGACTTCGATGCTGTTGGAACCAAAGTGAAAATGGACACACAGACATTTTTCTTGTGATTTTGCATCTACAAACAGGTATTTGCTCAGTTTTTACAAGAATGTTGAATTTATGGACATAAATGTTCATGACAGTATGAAGTTAGTCATGGTATGTTAAAAGTATGTTCTCAATACATGAGGAATGGCAAATGCAGATAAGGTGCATTTCTTCTCCACCGTACCACTGAAACAGGACATAGGAAAACATTTCAGGGTAGAAAGATGCATGCCAGTGCTGAGTGCTGGTACGTTTCTTATACTGAATTTCATAGTTCTCCTTATCATGTGATAGTATGTGATAATGCTAAAAAGATTAGTCCAGAAAGTAAATAATGCCTTTGGGATGGAAAAACAAGAGTCAAATAAAAACACTTTTATTGGAGAAAACTATAAATTAAAAGGTTTTAAAAGGCATTTTGAATAACAATATTAGCTGACATTTATTGATGACTAAGATGTAATACCATGACTAGAACCTGGTGTTTATGCACCGGTTAATTCAACCCATATTTATTGAGTTATTAAAGTGTGCCAGGCACTAGTGTGGGCCATGAAGGTTAACAAGCTGGACCTGTTTTTCCATTCACACAACTTGTCAAAGTGTGTGCCTGCTAGCTGTAGTTCACAGCTGAGGAATCAAAAGCTCACAGCCACTGTGTCAGAGGTTCTCAACTCTGCTCTGGTGGTAGAATAATGGGGTGGGGGTGGAGGGCCGTTCTGCTTTGGAAAAATACTGATGTCCAGGCCCTACCTGAGACTGATTAAATCAGAATCACTAAATATGGGGCTAGGAATCAGTATATTCTTCTGAAGTTCCCTCAGGGCTTCTGATGTGCATCTGGGGTTAATAGGAACACACTGCAAGGTTGCGTGTGTCTGCTTAGGGATCGAACCTAAGTCATGAAGTCAGGTGGATGCAGCACATTAAGAATGAGTAAACTCAGCCTCTGTGCTATGTGGTGTCGCATTTTCGAAAGCTGGCTGTTATCAGCAGGAATATGCTCCCAGGGACTCACTGTTTCTCAGCACAATTCTGCTTTAGGCCCCTCTGTTTCTTGAAAAGTCTTGTCAAGGTTCCCAGTTTGAAGACAAATATGTGGTCCTCTGAAGGCTTTTCACTTAATAGACTACTACCCACCATGTAGCATGTGTGCTTTGTAATTTCACTTAAGATGTTTGGTATATTTATTATAGTAATAGGAGTGGCAGAGATAGTGTGGAGAGAGATAGAAGGTGCCACTGAAGCCTCCTTTGGTCCTCTTGGAGGATAGCAGGTTATCGCTTTGTTTTCAAATAATGCAGCTGGTAATAAGTTTTTGGATGTATGTGAGCTGTAAATCGTTCTGAAAATTGAACTGAAGATACCATATCGTAAATCTCTTCCTTGGTGGTAGAATATTTATGGGGAGAGCAATATAATCAGTTATGTGGCTGTGCTATGTCTGACATCGGACTGAAGGGGACCCTGTTCCAAGGATCTATCGCCTGTTAGAAAATTCCTGTGGGTGAGCGTGCGTTTGTGTGTGTCTGTGTGTGTGTATAGGTTGGAAGACTCTTTTAAATGGGGATAATCAGATATTTCCTTATTAAAATTAATAGAAAATGCATTAGTGGAGCAAGTAGGGATGCTGGGGCAGCATGGTGCTGGCAGGGCAAGGAGACGCAAGACCCTTTACCCTCCCGGGCAGCCTCCTCCTCGCCTGGATGCTGTGTAATTTGGTTCCTGAAATCAATGCTTGTTTGTTTTGGGAACTCACTATCCTAAGAAAATGCACATTTCATTAGACTTGTTTTGAAACTCATGATCATCACTGTAAATACCTCTGTGTGGACAGCAATGAATTAAAACCAAAAGAAGTAGTGAAGTCATGGCAAGCTGTGAGAAGTGAAGATGCAGGCAGCAGTAGACAACATTGTCATGATTTTTCTTTTGGATGATGACAATTATTTAAAAGGAAGAAAATCTACAATAACTACTTAATGGCTTTCAAACTTTTTTCCTTTGGTTTGTAGGGAAACACTTTTTCTAAAAACAAAATCTGACTTGTGGCCCCATTGTATAAAACAGATCAAAGGTTGAAGTTGGGGAAGTGACTCAAATCTTTGTCTACTTAGCCTCTCTCATATCATCTCTCTCCAACACCCCGGATGCACCCCACCCAAGGGTGTGCTGGTCATAGTTCTGTAATTGTTGACCTAGTCCAGCTCTCCTCTTTCAGAGATGAAGAAACCATGTCCAGAAAACGTCAACTTTCAGAGAGAAGACAGGGACAAGGATTCTTAAATCCATTCTTGTGCTACTCCTACTGACACAGAAGAATGTGTGGCTGCTTTTGGGTGAGATAACTCATTTGTTAAGGTAGTATGATTGTTCTCACCTCCTTAAAGTCTTTTCTTAAACTTGACCGACCTTCCTTCCTTCCTTCCTTCCTTCCTTCCTTCCTTCCTTCCTTCCTTCCTTCTTCCCTCCCTCCCTCCCCCTTTCTCTCTTTCCTTTTTTTTTTCAGAGTTTCGCTCTTGTCACCCAGGCTGGAGTACAATGGCGTAATCTTGGCTCACTGCAACCTCTGCCTCCTGGGTTCAAGCGATTCTCCTGCCTCAGCCTCCCAAGTAGCTGGGATTATAGGTATGCACCACCATGCCCAGCTAATTTTGTATTTTTAGTAGAAACGGGGTTTCTCCATGTTGGTCAGGCTGATCTCAAATTCCTGACCTCAGGTGACCTGCCCACCTCACCTCGGCCTCCCAAAGTGGAGATTACAGGCGTGAGCCACCATGCCTGGCTTTCTTTTTTTTTTTTTCTTTTTTTTGAGAGAGGGTCTTGCTCTGTTGCCCAGGCTGGAGTGCAGTGGCACAATCATGACTCACTACAACCTCCACCTCCTGGGCTTCAAGTGATCCACCTCAGCCTCTGGGTGACTGGGAGTACAGGTGTGTGTGCCCCCACACCCGGCTAATTTTTTGTAGAGAGGGAGTTTTGCCCTGTTTTCCAGGCTGGCCTTGAACTCCTGGACTCAACCAATCTACCCATCTTGGCCTTCCAAAGTGCTGGGATTACAGGCATGAGCCACCGTGCATGGCCAAACTTCACATTCTTATTAATAATAAACTTTACTCTGGTTACCTCGTTTAAAATTACAACCCTCCCCATGGTTCCCTATACTTCCAAAAATGTTCTTTATATTTTTTCAGAGTACTTATCACCTCTTTACATATGATACCATTTATATTCTTTATTTTTGTTCGTTGTCTGGACCTTCATCCACTCACCCCAACTACAATCTAAGCTTCATGAGAGCAAGGAATATTTTTAAAAATCTATTTTGTCCACTGATATATCCGTAGTATCTAGAACAGTGTCTGACATATAGTAGATGCTCAGTACATATTTGCTGAATACATAAATGTTATGAGCAATGATTATAAGCTAATAAGATGGTCTTCATAAGTTATCCATGACCACCTCACTCATACTATGTATTAGGTTTTACAGGGACACAGAAAAGTCTCCGCAAATCTAATTAGCTCAACCATAGTCTCCCTTCAAGAGAAAAGTAATGGCCTTCTGAATCAACACTCCTCTAGGGATGCCCTGTAAATTTTGCCTTCAGTAGCCTCTGCCTATTGGGAAGATGAAAACAGGTATAACAGGACTATGCCAGGGTTGCTTAATTCAGGGATTGCATGAACTTGGAGGAGACAAAAACCCTACATCTTTATTTTCATTAACTTCTAGCTGAAATTTAGCATTTTCTTCAACTATAAATATAGGCAACAAACCCCAAGAAACTTTGTTGGCCGTAAAAACCATGGATTTTTTTTTCCCCCACATTACATTATTGGTTTTGCAGATATATAAAAATAGTATTTTCACTTACTTCCACTTCAAAATTATGGTATATAAAAATATACACAGGTATATATATATATATTATTTACTATTTAATGCAAAAATAGTCACATATATTGCTTCCAATTGGGTTTGGCCAACAGGACAAGATCAGAGGACATGAGAGAGGTCAGGGTCTTGATTCCTCTGGCTTCCCTCCTGTGTGGCTGGAGGTCAGCAGAGACTGTACTTGTTGCTGAAGGCCATTGCTCCTGTCAGGGCCTCTCTCCACAGCTCTTTTGGGCCCCTGTGGGTCTGGGGCTGTGATATGGTTTCGCTGTGTCCCCACCCAATTTCACCTTGAACTGTAGTTCCCATAATTCCCACATGTCGTGGGAGGGACCTGGTGGGAGGTAATTGAATCATGGGGACCATTACCCCCATGCTGCTGCGCTCATGATAGTGAGTGAGTTCTCATGAGATCTGATGGTTTTATAAAGGACTTTTCCCTCTTTGCTAGGCACTTCTCCTTCCTGCCATCATGTGAAGAAGAACACGTTTGCTTCCCCTTCCACTACGATTGTAAGTTTCCTGAGGCCTCCTAGCCATGCAGAACTGTGAGTCAGTTAAACCTTTATAAATTACCCAGTCTCTGGCAGTTCTTTATAGCAGCATGAAAATGGACTAAGACAGGAGGTAATAATTCTCTGTTTTTGCTGACTCTGTGATCCTTCACCATTTTTGTTTGTTTCTCTTAATCTGCCCCTGTCAATTTTTAAGTAGTTATTTCATGAAATGCTCTTTAATCATCCCTTTTGAATGTGCTCTGTTTCCTGCCAAGACCCTGACTGAATCACTTCCAAACTAGATCTAATTCCTCTCTTCTTTAAATTCCCCCCTTCTTTGGGCACTTCCTGTAGTGTAGGATTTCCCTATTAGACAAAAGACATCTCTTGAGCACTTATCATCTGTCAATCAGTCACTATTCTGGATGCTAGGGAATACAGTGATGGACAAGACAGATGAAGCCTTTATCACCTTGAACTAGAATAATAAAATGAGCATTTAGTAAGTAAGTGCTTACCATGTGCCAGGTGCTTTAAAAAGTCCTTTTTAAATGTTGGAAGTCATTTAATCCACACGAGAACTGTGCGGTATATTTGTCAAATAAGGAAAAAGAACTATGGAGAGAGGAAGTAATTTGCTGGAGGTCACACAGCCAAGAAGCAGCAGAGCTGTAATTCTAACGCAGGAGGACTGACTCCAAATCTCATGCTCTTAACCACATCACTTTATTGTCTCTTACTAGCTTAGCATCCTTTTCAATAACCAGCACATTGCCAATGCTCAGCAAATATTTATTGTACTGATTTGAGTAAATAGTCCCTTTAGGAAAGGAAGATAGCAATGGGATTATGCTTTTGGTAGTTTCAGCAAAATTTTGATTTCAGCAGCTTTCAAGAAGAGTTTGGTTTTCTTTTGTTTTATTTTCAAGTGTTTATCTGCAGTAGCAGGTGGTAAGAAAAAGATTCTCTTCCCCATTTAGCTGAGTAAATATCGAGTCATGTGGCTGGATCTTCATCCCAACACAATTGTGTGCTCTCACCCTGGGCAGGAGGCAGCCTCATGACACAGCAATGCCCAGTGGGCAGTAGTTGTAGCAAATGTTTAGTTACAACAGAATAGCACCCAACTTGTAATCATTAATAGGAACCCATGCAAGAGTTCACTGCAGCTGTGACTTCTTTTCCTGGTGATTCATTCTGTTTGAAATATAATGTACTCAAAAAGCAGCAAAAACTGTAGCTAGAAATCACTGTAATGGTGTTCATGAAAGCTATTGCTAATTTACGGTCCAATTAAAACTAGAAATCCAATTATTGCTGAATAACATAATTGCAAGAAAGTAACTTGAATTGCACATATGTCAGTAATTAAGGAGGAAGCTTTAATAACAAAATCTATTTGTACTATTACAAGGAGGGGCCAACGAGGCTGAAGATTGGCTCCAGGGTAGGTCAGTGCAAGGAATACCCCAGCAGTTGGGTGCTTACAGTAGGCTCCGAATTTTGTCAACATGGTTTGCTTTTACAGCCTAGCTCATGGGATCCTGGCAAGATAAATGCAGAATTTAAGAGCAGGATAGGGTTGATCTCTGAATCACATCCTATGAAGCGTCAAATACACCATGAGCCCTGAAAAGTTAAATATTAGAAGGTATTATTTGTTGAACACTTGAGATGCTATAGAAAGTAGTTGGCAAAATAAATGTCAAATATTGTACCTTTACAGTTCAAACTCTGATTTTGACCTTGCGGTTAACTTTACTGCCATTGATTATGTTACTTCCAGTGGAGTGGCCAGGTTGGTGAGAGTCTGGGTTTGGAGAGACAGAAACTGGGCATATCCAGTGTGTCAGCTATTAAGAAAGCTGCCTTGGCAAGGTCTTGCTGCCCAGCAAATGATGTAGTCCTCTTTATTTGCGTGGTCTGCAGAGGGGGCTAGCAGCATCTCTTACAGAACCCCAGGCAGGTGATTCATTTACTGCAGAGGCAATCAGGTAATGTGAACTCTTACTGAAATATAGTAGGGCTGCAGTTCTCAGAATGCGTGCGTCAGAGTCTCCTAGAGGACTTGTTACATACATACAGATGCTGGGCCTGACCACCTCAGAGTTTCTGAGTCAATAGGTCTGGATTAGGGTTAGGGTCTGAGATCTGCATTTTTAATACATTCCCAGGTGATGCTGATGATGCTTGCTGGTTTTGGGACTACACTTTTTTGAGAACTGCTGTGGTAGGATAGATGTCAGCTGGGTCCAGTGAGGAGGAGCTAGAGTTAGGAGTGTGAAAAGTTTGTTGGAGAGTAAAAGCTGTGTGGAGGGGAAAGTTGGAATCAGAAGCTGGGCTGGGCATGGTGGTTTATGGCTGTAATCCCAGCATTTTGAGAGGCTGAGGTGGGAGGATCACTTGAGTCCAGGAGTTGTAGACCAGCCTGGGCAACATGGCAAAACCCTCTCTCTACTAAAAATACAAAAATGAGCCAGAGTTGGTAATGCATCCCTGTAGTTCCAGCTACCTGGAAGGCTGAGGTGGGAGGATCATGGAGGGCAGCTGATTTGGGAGGGGCAAATTAGCTGGCAAAGGTTAGGAAAGGGGTCAGAGGCTTTGCTAATCAGATTGGGGTTTAGAGTATGGCTCCAGCCCCGCTGAGCATCGGGTATATGAAACAGATAAGCAACTGCATACAGCTTAAAAGTAGTAGTAATAATGGGCACCGTTTCTTGAGGTCCTACTGTGTGCCAGGTGTTTTAGTTAACTTTAATTTTTGAAGTAGATCTGTGAGGAAGGTGATATCATCCCATTTTACTGAGAAAGAAACAAGAGCTCTGAGAATTTACATGTTATGCTGTTGCAACTTCAACTGTGTCTGATCCCAAAGCCTGAGTCCACCCAGGAATGAGCGAAGGTGATGTAGGGAGGGGCTGTGGCTCAGATAACTGTGAGCAGCAAAATGTTTTCAGAAGGATCTGGCGAGGCAGAGACTTCTAACATCTTATGTGTTCCTGTCAGGATTGGCTCAGGACCTGGGCAGGGGTGAGTTTTCTGGTAAAGCCCTTACTCGATACCTCTGCTGAGTGTGTGGGGAAGTAGGAGCCAAGAGTTACAGCCATTTCCTTATAAATCACAATCCCTAAATGGGAGGCAAACATTTAGTCTTAATCATAAAGAGGTAGGATACTTGTATTAGTTTCTCATGGCTGCCATAACAAATTAAAGAAAACTGGGTGGCCTGAAACAACAGCAATGTAGTCTCTCAAAGTTCTGGAGGACAGAAGTCTTGGATCAAAGTGTTGGCAGGATCATACTTCCTCTGGAGCCTGTAAAGGAGAATCCATTTTTGCCTTTTCATCTTCCAGTGGCCTCAGGCATTCACTGGCTTCCTTGACGTAAGTAAGGCCACATCACTCCAGCCTCTGCCTCCATCTTCTAGTTACCTTTCCTCTATGTGTTTTCTCCTTCTTTGTCTCTTATTAGGACACTTGTCATTGGGTTTAGGATCTACCTGGGTAATCTAGTTAGATCTTATCTCAAGACTCCTAATTACATCTTCACTTTTTTTCCAAATAAGGTCACATTCACAGATTCTAGGGGTTTGGATGTCTTTTTGAAGGTCATTATCCAATCTACTACAATCCTTAAATAAATGTTTCCTAGGAAATCAAGGGTAAAAGTTGTTAGAATGTTTACACAAAATAACTATTGTTTGTGAATGGATGACGTAGTTTCCAAAAAGTCATAATTGAGTAGTTTTCTGTGGACTCTGAAGTCCAGATTTTACAAATAATATTTCTGGTGGATACTTTCAAGGATGGTCACCAATATTTCCTCCCAACAATTTCTCCCTATCCTTGTGGAAGGATGTCCACATCCAAAGGTAGGCTCTATTTTCCTCTCTTTGCACCTGGCCTGACCTTATGACTTGCTTGGACCGACAGAATGCAGTGAAGGTGACCTTTTGGATTTCTGAGCCTGGGCCTAGCAACTTCTGCTTCACTTCTTGGGAGCCAGCTGCTTTGAAAGAAAATTGAGCAAGACAGCTGAAAGATATGTAGAGAGAGAAGCCAAGAGAGTGCCCAGCTATTCCAGTTACACCCACAGACTCACCAAATGTATGAGTGAAGCCATCTTGGACTTTCCAGCTGAGCGCCCAGCTAAAGGCAGCTGCAAGGGTGATCCCAGCTGATGCCATGTGAAACAGAAGAACCATCCACCTGAGCCCAGCCAAGGTACCAAATTGAGAAAAATAACAAATTGTTGTTTCAAGTTAGTAAGTTCTGAGGCAGTTTGTCATGTCACAATAGGTACATAAAACAATGCTGTAAATTATGTCATTCAAAAAGTTTTACATGGGCTAAAGGAAATGATAATAAGCACTGTACAAGCAAAAAAGTGTTTGATAGTGGGAATGAAAGTCTTTAGTGGTTTGCCTTGGACATTGTTCAGGATCTCAAAAGAAAGTATGCACAGGACACAGAGAACATGAAGCTATGTAGGAGGAAGCGTCTCTCGTCTCTGGCTTTGTTTTTAGGAAGTATAGCCTCAGGGGAAGAATACTGTAGACATCATGACTTGGAGTTCTGGTTTTATAATGATATATTGTGCAAACCTGGAAAGGTCATGCATTGTCTCTGGGCCCCAGTACAGAAACATTTGTGTGGCTTATAATAACCATTACTAATTATGAGGCCCCTGATGCATGCCAGTTCTGCATATGACTATTTTCATAGCAATCCTAATGAGAGTATTATCCTTATTTTCAGACAAGGAAGCACTGGCTCAGAGAGGGTTATGGTTTGCCCCAGATCACACAGAGATGGGGAAAGAAGGGTGGATACAGGTATTCAAACCCCAGGCAATTAGCTCCACCGTTGTGCTTTTTCTACTGTGCTGTATCCTTGGGCTTACTTCTCCCCTTTTTGGCTGGAGGCAGGTAACAGCCAGCCATTTGAGCAGGTCATATGGTCAATCACCATCCACTGGGGCACGTGGGCAGGGATTCACAGGCATCTGTAAAATCACCCCAGAATGTCTTCTTACTTTATAGCTTATCCATACATGTCTTTCTCCTCTAACTGGTTTTTCAGCATCATTTCTGCTTCTCCCTCTTCCACCCCTCTGGTGTGTTTGGTTAGAGTTCATAGGTGGGAGTGATGAGGTGGAGGGAGACCTGTGAACAGGGATAAGAAAGTAGAAACACAAGATCCTGAACAGCTTTGGAACTAACTGCTAGAGATTTTTATTCTTTGCAATGCTTCTTTTATCTATCACCCCCTTGAGCTTTCTATCTTTACCCTGTTTTGGCCTGGCACCATCTTTAGCAAGGAGCTCCTTATCTGGCTACCCGTCAGTCTCTCTATCATCCTGTTTATCCTTCCCACAGCCACCAGAGTTGTATTCCTATGCATAAATTTGACAATGTCATTTGCTTGTTCAGAAAACTTTCATGGCTTTCCATTGCCTATGGAATAAAGAAAAACATTTTAAAAATGTAGGATGTGAATAACATGTATTTATGGCTCATAGTAGCTATATTTACTAACTGAAATAAACGGAATGTACAAATCACAGCATCCATTTTGTTCTATTCTGTTGAGTTCTGCAGTGTCTGAAGCTACATATGCCAGAGGCCCCTGGCTTGGGAGGGAGGAGAGCTGTTTTACTCCCAACACAACTCAGACAAAGCTAACCATGTGAGTTTGTTTATGTTAGCTTAAGTCCCCCTGTGAGAGGCCAACCCTAGCTTGTGGAGAATCCTATGAAGCATTTCATTTTTTTTCTGAAAGAAAGTATTAATGAAATACTTGTTTTGTGCATTATTGTCATTATTATTATATCCACTCTTGACTAAAAGGGAGTACAAGAAACTATTGCTCACTTGCTTTCTATGTGGGGAGAATGGGCCATCCCTGCCTCTTTCCTCTCTCTCTTTGACTTTGCTATACAAATTCACACTTAATTTTGGATAACACTGGGTTTGATCTAGAATTCACTTCTAACAAATGATGGAAGTCTTTTGGTAAAGACTCTGTTCAGGAAGTTTTTAAAAAAATTTTATTTATTTGTATATTTATTTATTTATATTATACTTTAAGTTCTGGGGTACATGTGCAGAACGTGCAGGTTTGTTAAATAGGTATGCATGTGCCATGGTGGTTTGCTGCACCCATCAACCCTTCATCTACATTAGGTATTTCTTCTAATGCTATCCCTTTCCTGGGCCCCACCCCCAACAGGCCTTGTTGTGTGATGTTCCCCTCCCTGTGTCCATGTGTTCTCATTGTTCAACTCTTACTTATAAGTGAGAATATGTGGTGTTTGGTTTTCTGTTCTTGTGTTACTTTGTTGAGAATGATGGTTTACAGCTTCATCCATGTCCCTGCAAAGGACATGAGCTCACCCTTTTTTATGGCTGCATACTATTCCATGTTGTATACGTGCCACATTTTCTTTATCCAGTCTATCACTGATGAGCATTTGGATTGGTTCCAAGTATTTGCTATTGTGAACAGTGCTGGAATAAATTTATATGTGCATGTGTCTTTATAGTAGAATGATTTATAATCCTTTGGCTATATACCCAGTAATGGGATTGCTGAATCAAATGGTATTTCTGGTTCTAGATCCTTGAGGAATTGCCACACTGTTTTCCACAATGGTTGAACTAATTTACACTCCTACCAACAGCATCAAAGTGTTCCTATTTCTCCACATTCTCTCCAGCATCTGTTGTTTCCTGACTTTTTAATAGTCACCATTGTAACTGGCGTGAGATATCTCATTGTGGTTTTGATTTGCATTTCTCTAATGACCAGTGATGATGAGTTTTTTATCTTATGTTTATTGGCTGCATAAATGTCTTCTTTTGAAAAGTATCTGTTGATATCCTTTGCCCACTTTTTGATGGGGTTGTTTGTTTTTTTCTTGTAAATTCGTTTAAGTTCCTTATAGATTCTGGATATTAGCTCTTTGTCAGATGGACAGATTACAAAAATTTTCCCCCATTTGTAGGTTAACTGTTCACTCTGGTGATAGTTTCTTTTGCTATGCAGAAGCTCCTTAGTTTAATTAGATCTCATTTGTCAATTTTGGCTTTTGTTGCCATTGCTTTTGGTGTTTTAATAATGAAGTGTTTGCCCATGCCTATGTCCTGAATGGTATTGCCTAGGTTTTCTTCTAGGGTTTTTATGGTTTTAGGTCTTACATTTAAATCTTTAATTCATCTTGAGTTAATTTTTGTATAAGTTGTAAGGAAGGGGTCCAGTTTCAGTTTTCTGCGTATGGCTAGCCAATTTTCCCAACACCATTTATTAAATAGGGAATCCTTTCCCCATTGCTTGTTTTTGTCAGGTTTGTTGAAGATCAGATGGTTGTAGATGTGTGGCTTATTTCTGAGGCCTCTGTTCTGTTCCATTGGTCTATGTATCTGTTTTGGTACCAGTACCGTGCTGTTTTTGTTATTGTAGCCTTATAGCATAGTTTGAAGTCAGGTAGCGTGATACCTCCAGCTTTTTTCTTTTTGCTTAGGATTGTCTTTGCTATGTGAGCTCTCTTTTTGGTTTCATATGAAATTTAAAGTAGTTTTTTCTAATTCTGTGAAGAATGTCAATGGTAGTTTAATGGGGATAGCATTGAACCTATAAAGCACTTTGGGCAGTATGGCCATTTTCATGGTATTGGATAAGCTGGTTGTTCCTCAAACATCCCAATAGATAAGGGGTATGTTAACCAGAGATGTCCTTGCTCAAACCTTCTCTGGAGCAGGGCTGCCCATGTGGATTTTAGTGGACTTTCATGCTGGGTAAAAGCCCCTCCAGTTAGCAGAGAGAAAATGGTTGTCACTAACATCCAAAGATTAACTCTAGGCTGGTGTTGCCATAAAAATATATCAACAATGCTAATGATTTTTATTTTGAGACAGGATCTCACTCTGTTGCCCAGTGGGGAATACAGTGGCGTGATCCTAGCTCACTGCAGCCTTGAACTCCTAGGCTCAAGCAATCTTCCTGTCTCAGGTTCTTGGGTGGCTGGGATGACAGGCAACAAGTCACTTTGATTGTTTAATGTGCAAAGAGAACCTGCCCTGAAAATCCCATTTCTCTGGTGTGTTTGGTTTTAGTTCATAGGTGGGAGTGATGGGGTGGAGGGAGACCTGTGAGCAAGGATAAGAAAGAAGAAATACAAGTTGCTGAGTAGCTTTCCATTCAAAAGCAATGGGTGCAAATGGAACAGAATTTTCTGAGGTTTTATCATCTATTCCAGGTTTCCCCAGACTTTTCAATACCAAGGACCTGTTTCTTAATTGACACTTCTCTCTTGTACTCAGGCTTTAAGATATTTTGTCTCCAAAATGACTTTATTAAGCAATAAATAATATTTTATTAAATGACAACATGTGATCGTCAATCAGATGTCTGATGAATGTGAGTTGGTACAATTGTTGCCAAAAGCAGATAAACTTTTTGTTGTTGTTGTTGGCTTGTGCAGATGTATCATTTGATTTTTGGGACTCTCAGAACCATAAAAATACCTAAGGGCTGGCATTTCCACTTTCCCAAATTTCTCTGTGTCCAAGAAACTGTGGTATTTATTACTAGGTTATTTTATAATCTTTCTAGATATGAAGTAACTGTCTTAAAATGTTAAAAAGGGTTAAGTATACAATCTTGGGTGTTACGAAGTTATTTGATGGACTTCTGCTGAACGCTGGCCAAAGACAACCCAAAGATAACTGAATTATGTGCACTTAAAACTAATCTGTGCTAACCTGTCAGGAGAAATTTATAATTTCATTTCTAGAAATAGGATAAAGAAATGAAGTAAAGTCTAATTCCAGTGTGTAAATTAGGGAAATCAACTTCTTCTAGTTTGCTCCTGAATGAACTGCTTTCTATTTGACATACTCAAGAGCGAGGTCTTCCCTTTAATACACATTGTGAAATAATTGTTCTGGTGGAAATCAGAAATATGTAATGTAATATATTAGTTTTACTCAATGATTCTTGAAAGGTGATACCTCAATTAACAAATCTTTAGGGAAAGAGGCAGTGTTGAAATAAATATGCTCCAATCTCCTTCATAAATCAAGCCAGACAGTACTGCCTCTAGGCATTGGCAAGACAAAAAAACAAAACAAAACTGAGCAGAGCGGTTTTAGCCCTGCCCAGATGTAAGCAAACAAGGCTACCCCTTGGCAAATTTATAAAATGTTTCAAAGTTCTCCTTCTCCACCTTTTACTTTCTGTTACCCTTTGACAGGCTGCCCTGTTTCTGACTTAAAGAACTCTATACTTTTTTTTTTTCCATCAGAAATTGGTTTTGTATCCATTGTATTTGTTAATACACAGAATGTTAATTTAATGTGAATGAATTTTAATAGATATGGTAAACCAAACCAGTCCTTTGAATTCAAGCCTTTTATAAATACAAGCTTTGTGAATCCTTGGGCTCTGAGCTGCTGTAGCCCAAGCATCTAGCTCAGTTCCTGGCAGGCAAATCACAGAGGGTAGTTGAATGAATAATGAAAGACTTGGTTCCTTTGCACTTGGAGGAATCCAAGCTGAAGGAGTGGGAGAGGGAAAGGCTTGGGTGGGGTGGGGAAGCAGGGGAGGCTTAGTGAAGCTGGTGAATTGAAATCTTAGTAGGTCTCCTCTGAGAATAACCTTGACTTAGTTCCTCCAGGGTATCTGATAGATATGTCAGAAAGGGGTGGGTTTCTTCCCCTTCTTCCCACATCCCTTTTTTTTGATCTCTGTAGAAAACAAGGAGGGACTGTGGCTTCTAGGGGCAGAGGTGCTTGTACCTCTATAAATAACTATAAAATAACTTTTATAGTTATTTTGTTCAGCTACCTAACTTGCTGGGTTCAGAGTGAAATGAAAAATGAGGGGCCCCTTGTTCAAAGATTATTAAGAATTTCATGCTCTCATACACTGCTGGTTGGAATGCAAAGTGATGTGGACACTTTGGAAAAGAATCCAGCAGTTCCTTAAAAGCTAAACTGAGTTACCATATGATCCAGCAATTCTGCTCCTAGGTACAGACCTGAGATAATTGAAAACATATGTTTACATAAAAACCTGTACATGGATGTTCATAATAGCATTATTTATAATAGCCAAAAGTACAAACAACCTCATGTCCATTAACTGATGAATGAACAAACACAATGTGGCATAGCTATGCAATGGGATATTGTATACATTGTATCCATACAATGGAATATTATTCAGCAACAAAAAGTAATGAAGTGCTGATACATGCTACAAGGCATATGACGCCTGAAAACGTTATGCTAAGTGAGAGAAACCAGATACAAAAGGCCACATATTGTGAGATTACCTTTATATGAGATGCCCCAAATTGGCAAATCTATAGAGGCCTAAAGTAGATTAGTGGTTTCCAGGGTCTGGGGGAATGGTGGAGTGGGGAGTGACTGCTAATGGGTACAGGATTTCCATCTGGAGCGATGAAAGGGTTCTGAAATAAGATGGTTACACGACCTTCTGAATATATTAAAGAAAGATGGATTGCACACTTTAAAGGGTGATTTTTATGGTATGTAAGTTATATCTCAATGAAAACATTACGAATTTCAAGACAGCAGTAGCAGAGCATTAAAGCGAGCCTTGAGCCCTTCTGAGTTCAGGTCTCTGCACAATTGTACCAATGCACACTCACGCAGCCAACACTGCCTTCGGTCTCTTAAGCCCTCTCACCCTTTGCCTCCTCTCTTCCTAACTCATGTTGCGTATTTTCTTCCACATTTAGTGCTGTGTTAACTAGCACATGGCATGTAAAGCAGTTGAGGATACAGTGATTGACTATCTCAGTTAGCCAGGGATTGAGGGATTGAGGGATTTCCCGGAAGGTGGGACTTTCAATGCTAAAACTAGGAAAAATCCCAGGCAAATTGGGAGGAGTTTGTCACTCTAGTGGTGCATAAACATTATTTTACATAATCATTTCTCCAAATTGAAATCCTGAAGCACATCTCCAGGTTTCTGATTTCTACCAGTGATGATGGGAGTGTGGTGTGTAGCATTGGTCCTGGGCCCCATAGTTACTTTATTTGTTTGATAGAAATTCAGAATTTCAGGCCCTTCCCAGGCCTACTGAATCAGAACCTACATTGTAACTAGATCCCCAAGTGATTCACATGTACTTTAAAGATCTGTGCCCTGAGATGGAGGACAAGTGATGGCTGAGCAGAGAGAAGGTCAGGCTCTGGTGCCGGATTTGCCACTAGTTGGCTGTGTAAACTCAGGCAAGTTGCTTAACCTCTCTGGACCTTAGTGTCTTCATTCATGGAGCACAGAAGTTGGATTCTTACAGCTAGTGATTAGTGAACACATAAATATTTGTTATATGCATCTGGATTTTAATAACCCAGACGTACTTAACTCCTAAATTAGAAAACTCTCCTTTGATCATTTACTAGCTTTGTAACTTTGATCAGATGACTTTCAGTTTTCTCATGAGGGGTTATTGTGATGAATAAGAAAAGTAGCATTTACAAAACGCCTGGCTCAGGGTAGACTGTCATTAAATGGTAGTTTTTATTTTTTGTGTTACTAAAATCTAAGCTTCTGATAAGACTGTACATTAGAATACATCTTCATGAAAAGAATTGAATCTGGATATCCTTTTTGTTACGGAAAGAATCCTTGTGTCTGGAGTTGAAGAGCACGTAGACTCTTAGTGTTAGGTGAAAGAATGTATTTGACTCCTGATTCCTTCTTATTTAGATGATTTTAGCTTGGAGGTTTCCTACAAGTCCAGTCTGCATCTACTCAGCACCTAAATCTTGTGTCTTAGGATACAGCTATCAGTTACAGGGAAAAATATCAGGAAAAACACCTGCAAACAGGATACATCAATATGGTTTTCATGGTTAAGCAAGCTAAGCTTTGATCTTTGGAAAACAATGGTGACTGAAGTTCAGAGCTTGTGGTTTTCTGTGCAGGCTGGATTTTTCCAGTTAACAGAGGCACGTGACGGTTCTGAATCGATAAGGTCTTTGTTGGATATTTTTTGTTGTTCTTTGGTTCCAGCACTCCATCAGATTTACATGTGGGAGATATAATTAGCCATAGACTGATTGCAAAGTATCAGCCATAATTTAAAAATATGAATTAACATAAAATGGCAAGCATTAAAAGTTAATGCTAACTTGATGCTCATTTATTTTTGCATCCAAATGAGCCTTATTAAGTTATTTAGTCCATCTAAACATCAGGGTTTTTTTCTCATATGCCAAGTTGTGATAACAATTTCTTATTCTAAATGCTGATAACACTTTTGAAAAGCGCAGGTCCAGTCTGCTGCTGATAATCAATTTTCAGCTTCTTCTGTGACCTGGTTTAAACTGACATCACTGTACCGTTTGGCATCTTAAAGTCCCGAGTACTTTTTAAAGGGCTTTCTAATGGAAATCATATTTTGACTGTCAAGGCCCTGTGGTTTCCTTCACTGTCAGCATGATCAATAACTTTGGGCAGGTGGATGCAGTGCAGATGGGGATGGAATGTATGGAAATGTAGCAGGTCTATGAGATGTGGGCTTAAATAAGCAAATCAAGCCAATTGGCTTAGAATTATGATGGCTGGCTTTCTAATGCATATTCAGGGAAGGCTGAAAAAATGTATGAAATTTAATTGTACCATAAAGCTGTCACCAGAAAATATATACTGAATATCAAGCAGGGTAACATGTCTTCTGGAGAGTTAATCTGTGAAAGTTAAAAAATTCAAAGAATGTTACAGTTGAATAAGTCATAGGAAGAAATACGTGGTGCTAGGGAACAGTTTTTGGAACAAGAAACAAATCACACAAACTCAAATTTAATGAATGAAGCACATTTGATAGCTTATTGTCATTAGCAATTTCCCTATTGAATATGTAGAAAAATTTGGGAAAAAAGAGTGTAAAAAGTGAGGCAATTTTAACATTTTCTATGCCAAAGATTTAAGACAATGTATCCACAATATTTAGATAATCATTAATATTGTAATACTAGATGCTTTAGTATTAATGAGTGGAGTTTTGCTACTTTATGGTAAAAACCAATGTTTCTGTAAGCCGGACTGAAAATCCCGATACTGCATCTAGTAGAGAGATTGCTTCTCACACTTCAGTGTGCATGTGAATCACCTGGGGATCTTAAGGTGTAGTTCTTTTGGTATTTTTTTATAGGGGTAAAATTCACATAACATAAAAGTAATCATTCACCATTTTAAAGTGCACAACTCCATGGCATTTAATATATTTACAGTGTTGTGCAACCATCATCTCTTTTCAGTTCCAAGACATGTTTTTCTTCAAGGAATCTCTATGTCCATCAGGCAGTCACTCCTCATTCCTCCCTTGCCCTCAGCTCCTGACCACCACCCATCTGCTTTCTGTTGCCATGGATTTGCCTGGTCTTGATGCTTCAGATAAATAAAGTCATACAATACGTGACCTTTCATGTTCTGGCTTCTTTCACTAAAATGCAGATTGTGATTCCGAAAGTTTGGGAGCAGAGGCTGATTTTCTTGCATTTTTAACTCCCTCCCAGGTGATGCTGCTGCTGCTGGTGTAAGGATCTTGGATAAGGCTGCATCTCCTTGGCGGAGGCACTGCAGTCCAGTGAGCATCAGGGAAGACCGGACCACTGATTCTCTGACTTCCTGTTGAACCACTGATAGGACCAAGTGGACTTGTTGGCTTATTGGTGCTCAGAGATATTGAGGATCCCCAATAGATCCTTTCCACAGAATTGTGTAAAACTTCAGAACATGTACATTGTCATTTATGCTTTATTTTGTCAAATAATTTTTGCCATCTGTATCAGAGTTGGCAAACTGTGGCCTGGGGGTCAAATCCAGCCCACTGACTGTTTTTATAAAGCCTGCCAGCCAAGAATGGCTTTTATTTAAAAAAAATGGTTGAAGAATAATCAAAAGAAGAGTAATATTTTATGGCACGTGAGCATTATATAAAATTTAAATTTCAGTGTTCACAGATAAAGTTTTATTGGAAGACAGCCAAGTTCATTTGTTTACATATTGTCTATGACTGCTTTCATGACACAATAGCAGAGTTGACGGAGACCATATGGCCCACAAAGCCAAAAATATTTACTGTCTGGTCCTTTTCAGAAAAAGTTTGCCAACCCCTTATGTATATGATGACTTCAACCTGCAAGTACAGAATAAAGACAGTGACATAACCTGCAAAGTCCTCATGAAGAGAAAAGGCATGCATTATTAGGCATATAAACCAGAAGTTAAACATTACCAGAAAAAAAAAAATCAGCTCATAGAAATGAGTTTTACAAAGCAGAGCTTTTAAAGAAGCCCTAATTTCCTAGTCAAAACAAAGAGCTAACAATCAGATTTCTGCTCTTGACCAAGCATTACAACCTTTTTTCTTTTTTCTTTCTTTCTTTTCATTTCTTTTCTTTCTTTCTTTCTTTCTTTCTTTCTTTCTTTCTTTCTTTCTTT
>NC_045443.1:38712898-38855219 GCF_002776525.5 Piliocolobus tephrosceles | reverse complement strand
TTCTTTCTTTCTTTCTTTCTTTCTTTCTTTCTTTCTTTCTTTCTTTCCTTCCTTCCTTCCTTCCTTCCTTCCTTCCTTCCTTCCTTCCTTCCTTCCTTCCTTCCTTCCTTCTTTCTCTTTCTTTCTTTCTTTTCTTTTCTTTTCTTTTTCTTTTTTTTTTAATCCACTCTTGGCCATCTCTTGTGAGCCTCCTCACATTTCCATGGCTGTAAAGCTGTATGTGAAAATGTCAAGTGCTTTTTAAGAATGGATTTTACACTTGCCATTTTCAAGTGCAATGGATTTACACTTCAAAAAGTCAGACACAACTTCATAATTGAATTTCACCTGATCTTTTCAAGTGCGAGGCCCTGGAACTTGGCGTCAAGGACAAGCTCAGAACTAGACTGAGTTTTTAGAGGTGGAGTCTCTCCTGCATTCAAGCCTTTAAAGTGAATAACAGATGACTTATGCAGCTGAAATACTTTTGCATTCCAGCCTAAATTATTGATGGAGGTTCACAATGTTAATTTTCCTGGTTTATTTTTTGATATTAAAGAAATTATGGGCTGGATGACCTAGGATTTGTGATACACCCACATCTGACTGGCATAGCCACTAGGGTAATTTTTAAGGAAATGACAGTTTAAGGTTTAGGGATTGTCTCAGGTTTTCATACTTAAAAGATTAATGAACTAGGGACTGCCATTATGAAAAGCCCAAGGTTGCCCCCAAGAAACCTTCAGTGGAAGTTACTGACTGTACCCAGAATGTCAATCGTTCGGAAGACAGACATGCACACACATCTAAACTTTCACAAAGATGTAGTCTTTGTGTCTCTTGAAGAATAAAAAGGAATGTATCCAAATTCCAAGGTTCTAGAAAACTTGTTTTTTTAAAGGAACAAATCAGAAATAAATGAAACACTTTTTTTTCTGACTCACAAAAAAACTGTTCGCCCAATATTTTGGCAAAATTTGCATTCTTTACATTAAGGAAATGCACTGACTTGAGTTTTGTGTCCTTATTTGCTTCTAATATCTTAGAAGACTGCATGTAAATTTTTCTAAGGCATAGTTACATATAAAGTATGACAATATTTGTAAATGTGCCCTAAAGATACACCTTTCTTTAGGACAGCTGTGCATATTTGTAAAATCTGCAAGTTCTATGTAGTTATTCCTTCTGCAAAACCTGATGAATGATATTTGAAAATCAGAGGAAGCAGTGGATAAAAGAAGCATGAAGTCTCCTGGCAAATGGAGAGCAGAAGTTACACCAACATGTTCTCTTCTGTGTCCTCCTAATGCTCCCTACAGGGAGTTAGCCAGACTGAAAGGTTGGGTTCTCCACAGGACCACCCTCACATCTGATGCCAACTGCATGTTTAGGGGGTTCCCTAAACCATCCCCTGGTTCCATAATTCAATAGAAAGTCTCACAGCACTCACTGAAACGGACAATACTCGTGGTTATGGTTTATTACAGGAAAGGATGCAGGTTAAAATCAGCCAAAGAAAGAGACCTATGGAGCAGAGTTTGGGGATTCCAATCATGAAGGTTTTGTTGTCCTCAGCATGTATTGCCCTCCTAGTATGAATGTGTGACAATATACATGGAGTATTGCCAACCAGGGAAGCTCACATGAGCCTTGGTGGCCACGGGATATTGGGGCTTCATTACATAGGCATGAGTGAATGACTGACTGCCCATGTGGTTGAAGTTGGTCACCGGGTGGACTGACACAATATGACCCAAAGCTGCCCCCTTAAATCACATGGTTGGTCTTGTTGGCATGGCCAGCCTCCAACCTAAGACTGTTGGGTGTGGCCACTGGGTATGACACAGATGACCTCCCAGAAGCTGAGGGCAAGGGCCAGACCTCTCTTTGGGTAAAACCCCATTTTACACTGCAGACTTCCCTTTCAAAATAAAAACAAACAAAAACAATTTTCAAGAGGGGGCAGTAACCTCGAAGTGTTACCAACGTTTGGGAAAATTGGTCTCCTATACTTCCTTAAGCACTCTGTTTTATACTTGAAATTTGTAAGTGAATGGAGAAGAATGAGAGTTCTTCAGTCCCTAAGACCCTCATCCATATACCAAAGAGAAGGAGTTTTGTTATTTATTTAGAGAAGAGTAAGACCTTTTATTCTAGATAGGTTCAAAGACAAAACAAATTACAATAAAAAATATAGAGATCATTTACTGTTCTATATTCATCAGGATTACACGTTAAAAAGAAAATACAAATTAAGCTTTTATCATTTTCATTGCTGACAACTTTTTGAGACTAATGCCATTGTTTCAAATGGTAATACCTACTTATTATAAAAATATCAAACAATAGAGGAATGGTAAAAAAGAATAAAGACGCACTCATTAAATATTTCAATATCCAGAGATAACCATGCTAATAATTCTATTTCTTATCAATTTTAACAAACTTTATTCTTTTTATTTGCTTTCTTATCTGTTTTCTTTACCATATCATGAACTTTCTGAAGGCAGGGACCAAGTCTCTTTTGTTTAACCACCGAATCATTAACAATTACGGCATAGTGTCTGGCACAATCTCCAGAGATTTGCTTAATCAATGATCAGTGTGCATCTATTCAGTCATATTCATATATGCACACAGATATATAGATAGCTATAGAATGTAAGATCCATTGGGTCAGAGCTTTTTGCATGTTTTGTTTCACTTGTATATTTCACTTGTCCAGAACAGGGGTCAGCAAACTAACTGCCAGGAGCTGAATGCATCCAGCAGCCTAGTTTTTGTAAGTAAAGCTTTGTTGGAACACAGTTGCACCCATTTATTTACACATCACCTGTGGTTGTTTTCATATGACAGTGGCAGAGTTGAGCAACTGCATAGGGGCCTTGTGGCCCACAAAGCCTAAAGTATTTACTATGTGGACTTCCATGGAAAACATTATTTTCTCTTTTTTTTTTTTTTTGAGATAGAGCCTTACTCTGTTACCCAGGCTGGAGGGCAGTGGCGTGATCTCGGCTCACTACAACCTCCACCTCCTGGGTTCAGTGATTCTCCTGCCTCAGCTTCCGGAGTAGCTGGGATTACAGGAGCCTGTCACCACACCCGGCTAATTTTTGTATTTTTAGTAGAGACGAGGTTTCACCATGTTGGCCAGGCTGGTCTTGAACTCCTGACCTCAGGTAATCCTGAGGCCCTCAGGCCTGCCTTGGCCTCCCAAAGTGCTGGGATTATAGGTGTGAGCCACTGCACCTGGCTGGAAAACATTTTCTGACCTCTGCTATAGAGTAATATCTGTCACTTAGTATTTGATGAATCTTTCTTGAACGAATAATTTTTTAAATAAATTCTATGTACTCATATTTAACAACATTTCAAATATCCTAGCCACACAATTATTATAGTCATCTTGTTTTTTATTTTTTAATTTTTCTCCTCCTGTGTCTCCACATACCACCCTTAATAGTTGTTTTAAATTTTATTTGCATACTATAATATATTCAACTAGTTGCCTTTTATTAGATGTTTAAGATCTTTTCTTTTGTGTGTGTGTGCTTTGTAAACAGCCACACAGTGAACATGCATCTCTTCCTATTAGTACCACTATATTAGGGTAAATTTAAAGAAGTGGGATTTCAGGGTCAAAGGATATTCACATTTTTATGTTTTTGATATATTTTGGCAGATTGTCTCCCAGAAAGGTAGTTCCAATAATATTTCATTTCCTCATAACTGTACCCCAACATGTGAAATTAAGAGCAAGATTTTTATTCAGCCAAGACATAAACATTAAAAAAAAAAAAAAAAAGTCAGACGGAAATCACATTACTTCTAAGCTTCTTTTGATAATAGAACTGACTCGTCCTGCCACAATGATGGGAGATATAAATGGTTTTTATTTGCCAAATTAAAAGCATGGTGGTGCTCTTGATTACATTTACATTTACCACTAATTCCCTGAGCTCTTGAACACAGGAGGAAAAAAATCATTATGATAATGAAGGCGCTATTTTTAAACAAATGTATGCATGTACATTTTAGAAACAGAAACGTTATATTCTTTAAAGTGTGAAAAATGCTTATATATAATTCATTTATTCATATGAAACAATATAATAAAATATAACTACTTTTTTTTAAAGGGCTTGTTTCACCTTTAGAAAGGAATAAGGTAGCAATCCAATTTCTGGGCTCCTTGATAGCAGGCTCGAAGTGTGTACTGACAGTGATGTATTTGGAAATTACTCTGATCAAGAGTTCACAAAACTGAGCTGGGATGCCTGCTGCAGTCCTCCATTTCACCAGGAAGAGCTTGCTCGTTCGTCTTGTTTGGAGGTGTGTAAAAGGCCTGGTCACAGCGGGGTGCGGTGGGAGGGGGAGAGTGGAGGAGCCTTTATGGCCTCATCAGCTTTTTTGAAAAGCCAGCTGGAAACTGAAATCGAGCTCCATTAGCAGCGCACTGGGAGGGCACCAGGGTTAAGTTCCTAGACCCGAATGCTAAGCTCCTTATGTTTTAAATCTTCTGTCAAGAAGATTACTGACCTTTCCTTTGATGCAATGCAAAAGTTAGTGGGTTGAGTAGTAAAATTTCAGACCTCTTAGTCACAGATAAAACTAGGTATTCAGAAGGAAGAAAAGCCTGCCTGTGTGTTGAACTGAGGCAATGGATAACTTCATTGTGCAGCCAAGGGTGCTCTTTCTCTCCTGTTTAATGACTAAAGCGGCGGCAGCAAATAGCCAGATGGCATGTAATGGAATTTAGGTAGCTGTGAAGCAGGTAGGGGACCGAGAAGGAGTCAAAGGGAAGGGAAGCATAATGCCTCTCTGCATGGCCTCATTGCGTGGTTCAAGGGCACCCAGCTATCCTGTCCGTCCTGCACTGGATCGATACTGCATGAAATGAAACGGAGGGTTGGAAATTAGCTGGCGAATAAGATGATGAAGAAACACAAACAGGGCTCCTCAGAGCTGGAATGCTTCTGGGGCCATTGTTACAGCTTAGAAGCCCCCTGAAAGACGTCAGTGCCCCAGCTTTTGTAAGGTAAAAGCCAGAGATGCCTCGTAAGAGTCAGCGTCTCCCTGGAAAAGTACAACTTACACACAGGAAAGTCTAGTTTTCTTTTCAGCGTGCTTTTCTTCATCTTACTCTGTAGATACTTCAACCAATTCCTCTAGTAAGGATGGAGAAAATAATGGTTTAAAACAATAAAACTGACTATACCTCTACTGATCCCCTTCTGAATCCAGGTGACAATTGTCATCCCCACTGAAGAGTAGGTTTTGCAGATCTGACAACATAGAATGTCTTTATTTCAGGTTTACTTATGGCTGTCTATACAGTAGAACCTAAAAAAGAATGTTAGCAATCATCTGGAAATTTTGTCAATGGAAATGGTAAATATTCTGGAACACGTCTGAAGAGCATGCCACCATATACAAAACCCACATTGGTTGAATAATTACTATCTTTGTTTCTAACTTCCTTCCAGTTTCTTTTACAAATTACAATTGACAACTAGAACTTAACTGGAAAAGAAAATCCATATGACTGTTGATTAGATCACTCAGGAAGTGGGTAGCCACTGCCTTTTCTCAGTTTCTAGTTTTTCCAGGCTGAAAATTTTGGTGACCCAATTTTTGGGTGTGGAATATTTTAACTTAAGGGCATGCATTTATGCAATAAAGAAGATTCAGTATTTATTTCAAAGGAGAATTTTGTTCCTGCCCCAAAATGCTCCCGTAGCTCACGGCCAAGTGGAGTTGAAATCACCTTTCCATGCTTGTCAGGCTTTTCAATTTTCACTTAAGAATGTTAACTCTATTCCTAGCTCAACTGCCTGCCCAAGCATAAGGATTTTTATTGAATTAACAGCATAAAATAACTGTACTTTGGTTATTTTTGTTGTTGTTGTTGAGGAGTACAACTTTCAACTCACTGCTGTACGAATTATCTCTCAAAAAGCTCAGGGGAGCTCCACGATATTCACAGAGGGGGAATATTGTTGTGTGGCGGCCATGCAGTTTAAACACTCTTCTAGACAACCCAAAATGACACCTGGATTAAGCCAGAGCAGCAGAAATCTGTGTACCTAGACTGGTTCATGTTGTCCCCTGGAGATTTGCTTTCTACTGATTTGATGTTGGAGTTGTGCCATCAGCAGGGTGACCAACTGTCATAAACAGTTGCTCCAGACAGTCCTGGTTTTGGAACTGAAAGTCCCATGTCAGGAAATGTCCTAGTCCAGGAAAAACTTGGACAGTTGGTCACCCTATCAGTTAGGCATATGTCTCAATAAAATTCACATGTGCATCTAACGTGAGGCCATGAATATCTTTGTGTGAATTCTCAGAAGATAATTCTCTCTGGTCTTAGTTTCTCCTGAGAAACTGTGTATTTAACCAAACAACTTAAGGTTACTGTGAATTGTAGAATTCAAGAGTTTACTTTTACTTTGCTTTGGCAAAAAAAGAGCCAAATTTCTGGCAGAACTAATGGATTCATTTTTGTGTTAGCCACATATCTGGTTCAATTTTATGTCATTTCTTTTCCTTTCCTTTTTTTTTTTTTTTTTTTTGTTTCATTTTCCTTTCTCTGCCACTTTAGCTGTGCTAACGGGTTATGTTTTACACAGCTGTGATAACTGCCTTTGATGCTTCTTTTGTTAAAGAGGAGGCATACATAAAAATTGCTATGTTTCACCACAAAACTAATGTTGTAGGTCAGGTTTTTCAAGAAGGAGACTGAGAAGGAAACTTGCTCTCAGGATCCATTAGGTGGAGGGGAGGAGAGCAGAGGGAGGAAGCAGGACAGGTAGATGCCAAGTTGGCCGCATCACAGTTGCAAGAAGGCTTCAGCCAGCCCCGTGAGAGCTCTGCAGCTGGGAGGTCCCCTTAGAGAATTGTCCTGGGTTTGGGTGAGGAGGGTGACCCTATCACTCCCTCCCCACCTTGGGGGATGAGTTATGGAACATGACCTGGCCATGGGAAGGGGTATGACCTCGGGATATGGGGTCTTTTCAAGCTGAAGAGCAAATCTGAGAGAAGTCAGGTGGCAGTACCTACTCCAGCAGCTCCAAGAGTAAGTCCTTCAGCATCACAGTGTCCTCCACAACCAGCATTTCCACCTCTCCACAATGATCCACCTGGCTGAAGGGCTGTGTGCAGTGGTAGAAGGAGCAGGGAAGTATTGACTATCCATCTGTAAAATAAGGATACTAATACCTTCATTGCAGAATTGTTGTGAAGATCAGTTGGGTCCAATATATAAAGCACTTATCGCAGAGTATGCCATGTCGTAGATAAATAAATGGCAACTACTATCATCTCTCTCTCTCTTTCCACATGGGCCTAATGAATCAATTAATGCATGCTGAATGGGTCATTTTACTGAATGATCTGACTTTGCATCAAGGTAGTTAAAAAGTTTTAGAAAAACCAAAACAAAACCAATTTGAAGCATGCACATCCTAATACTAGTAGTTTTAACAGACTGTCTTTAACAAATTAATAGCAAAAATATATATGTAGGATATTCGATGGAGATTATTTTAAGGTCCCTAATGTGGGATTTCTTGTGAGTGTCTTGAGTCTTTGGGATGAAGAATTAGGAGAAGCCAGAGGAGCAGGTACAAAGGTGGCTAGGCAACTTTGATGCTTTCCCAGTTGTCTTGGGGATTTTTTTATGTTTGGGGCATTTCTGTGACCCACAATTTTTTTTTGTCAGGCACCGTGAAAGCAAGGGACCAAAAGCAGAAGGCAGAAAATGAGAATAATGATGTTTGAAGCAAAGGAAAGAACTGAATTAAAGAAGGCAACACAGTCTTAAAGCTAAAAATCTTAAAAATAAAATAAGGTAACTATCACCATGATACATTTTTAAATACAGTATTTTTAAAGAGCTGAGTGTAAAAAGATTCAAGGCAAATGAAACCCATGAGGTTAAAAACCAATACAATAATGCTGAATTAAAATAAATACAGTGAGATAATCTAAAAATATAACACAGAAATATTTGAAATTCTTTTGAACAATTAAGATGAAACATTTCATAAATTTATGACTGGAACATTGTTTTATAAACCTGAGGTTAAAGACATATACATGAAGACCCAAAATAATCTATTTACGTTTAAGACCATTAAGAAGACATTTGATTATGTTCACTGTATTAAGTAATTTCAAATTGAATGTCTAGTCCTTTAAAGAGCTTTTTTGGTACCATTTACTTACAACGTGAATTTGCCTAGAAAATGTGAATGAAGAGTAGCTGAATATAGGTAAAGTGACATTATGTTCGATTCCCGTAAAAGACATTTGAGAGCTGAGAAGGCAGTTAGAAAATATAACTCATCTCTACCCCTGTCACCTACCTTTCTCTCTCTCTCTCTGTCTCTCTCTGACACACACACACAGAGATTCCAAAAAAGCAGAAGTTTGCGGTCCTAAAGAAGTGTTTAAATGCCATTGTGCAGATTATTTGTTGATCCCTGGAGTGCTTGTTAAAGGCACTTACTCTTGGAGTCTTCTCCAATTTACTGAATCAGAATTGCTGGAGCTTGGGCCTGGGAATATGCATTCTAATGAATGTGACAGATAATGCTGATGTCCACTGAAGTCTCAGAACCACTGTTTCAAGTAACAGGAATAATAACTTAGATTGAGGAGGTGAGAACTGGTGACATATAGAGCAGCTGAGAGGCAGTGAAAAGGTCTTTAACACGTATGTTTGAAAAATCAGCTGTCTCTAAGCTGAAATTGACACAGAAAAGAGAAAATCATATAAGAGATACTTATCAAATTTGTAGACAACTCAATAGAAAGAAGGGTTAACATGATAGATGACAGCATTAAAGCTCAAAAGGGTCTTGACAGGCTGTGAAATGGGATTGAAATTAAGATGTTGAAATGTAACAGGGATAAATGTAAAATCCTATATTTGGGTTGACAAAGGATAAAAAGAGTTCACTGCACAAGGTCAAGATGGAAGCAAGCTACTTAGTAAGAATTCATAAATGAGGACCTAGGAGATGTTGTTGATGGTGTCCATGGTAGAAGCCACCAGAGCAAAAAAGCTGCCAACAAAGCTACAACTATATGAGTCTGGATTCGTAGAGAGAGGTGGAGTGGGGAGAAGTGAGCTTGAGTTTCTTGATGAAACATTTCAAGGAGATTATTGAAGAACCAGAGCTCAGCCAGAGGAAGTGGCCCAGATGAGAGGATTGCAAAAATTGTGCTAAATGAAGGACAACTGAGATTTAACATAGAAAAGACAGCTTTTTCAAATGTTTAAAGGTATCTGTCATTTACAGTAGGGAATAATCAAAGAACAGATGAGACTGTGAGATACTGAGGAAGCTAAAGACTGGGGCATGGAAGGTGAACCAGATATAGAGTTTTGGAGAAAAACGACTAAGATAAAGGTTTGATTGAGTATACAAAGTCAGTTCAGCTGAATGGTGGCGGCAGAAAATTAATTGATTGGAGATTAGAGAGGAGTGGGTGGTGAGTACATGGAGGCTATGTTTGTAGATAACTCATTCTAGACTTTTGGCAGAGAAGACAGAGGAAAAAATTGGATGATCTCTAGAAAAGACACCAGACTAGACTGCAATTTTAAGATAGGGAAGTCCTATGGGTATTTGATGGAGTGGCTAGATCTAGGTTTGCAGATCTATGTCTTTGTCCCAGGGTGTGGTCAATATGGTGTCCCCTTTCATGCTGAGAAGTATCCTGGTGTTAATAAATCTCATGGTTCCACAGTATTTGAAGGCTGAGGTAGGCGAGCCAGTGGAGAGATCATGTGTAATGAGGGAGCAAGTCCTGCCAGGTCCTGGTTGGGCAGAAGCAGGCCTGGGTTGGCCAGGGAGCCTGGCCAGGAATATGGTTGGATGGAAGAGGCTCTGGCAGGTGCTGTGAATCCAATGGCCAGGTGCCAAGTCTGGAACTCTGCGGGAACCAGCAGGGCTCAGCATTCTGTTTGGCAGTAGTGAAGAATTTTGCATTTTAATAGAGAATTCTCAAGAAGGGAAGCCTTCAGGGATCCAATAGATATGGTCAGAGAGATACTCTGGCAGTGTCTGCCTGGGGCCTCTCTACTATACCATTCAAAGGTCAGCTAAAAAGTCCATTCATTTTCAAAGGCATACAGCCAGAAGCTCAGTGAGTGTCTCTCTTCTGCAGGGATTTCTGTCTCCAGAGTGGAATGGGGACGATCTGGCTTCATTAGCAATAGGCGAAAAGTGGAAGCTATTAAACCAGAATGAGTTGTGTAAGTCTAAACCTCGTAACCATGATAAATATACCGTCAATGAGGGCTGTGGACATGGATGCTTTTTTGTGAGTGCACATTAATTGAGACCCATAGATTTGAATGTCCTGTGGAATTCCCACTTACAAGAGGCAGATTTAATAACCTGGGTTTTTCAAATGCAAGGGAACCTGGTACTGTCAGCCATCCTTTTAACTGTTTGTTAGCCACTTTGTGATTGTATTTCTTTCTCTGACATGAAGGGGATATAGGGACATTAAAACCTCATCTGTGGTTAAGAGCACAGTTATTGCAGTTAGAGAAATCTGGTTGGAAGCTCATTTCTATTACTTACTATTTGTTGTTTGCCCTTGGGCAAATGACGTATCTGAGCCTCAGTTGCCTCCTATGTGAAACGGGAATAAGGATAGTATAGACTTCATAAATTTGTTGTAGGGATTAAATGAAGTGATGGATGTAAAGTGATTAGCGTGTTTAACTTATTACATAGTTGGTGTGAACAAATAGTACCTGTTACTATTTGTATTGTTCTTATTATGCTGCCTTGTGGGTGAGATGTTTGAGGAAAGCTCCATGTAGAGCCAGGGAGTGCTTCAGCTTAGGTCTATTTTTCAAAAATTACTGAGCACTTCATAGGTATGCAAAGGACTTTGCTGTTCAGGAAAGTTCTGAATAAAGAGCTTTGTTCTGTGCTGGCCTAGTGGGTACTGTCTGTGCACTTTGGGTGAAACATGCATTCTTCATGATTTGGTTGTGAGTTTATTGAATCATATTTGATAATAATAACAACAACAATACACACCATCTTAAAGTTGCACGGTGCACAGCCCCGGGCCAGACCACTAATGACTTCCCTAGTGTTAAAACTCACACGGACAGTGCTTTACAGTTAACCAATGTCTTCATACAAAAGTGTGTGTGTGTGTGCGTGTGTGTGTGCATGTGTGCGTGAAGGTCATTACCTTATCACAGTAGCCACATTGCTGGGGGCAGAGCAGATATTATTTCCCTCAGTCTTTTGGTTGAACTCAACTAGGTTTGTTTGATTGCTTTTGAAAAAGAGTGTTGATTGAACAGCTTTTATGAGAATAGACAAAATTACACTATGCTTTGTAATCTTTAGTGATCTTTTTTTCCAGAGAGTTATACATTCAAATTTGGTGGCAAATTGAATTCATGCTGCATGTCAGGACTGCAGATTAGTTAAAAATGATTAAGCCCTACAACATTGGAATTAGCGATTTTTCACCATTTCTTCGTACTCTTCTTGCGGTTAGAAGTGATACATTGGCCATCAGTGAGCACTGACAGCCTTGGAAAACACCGCCTTTTCCTCTCTCCCTCCCTCCTTCCCCCCCTCCCTTTCTCAAATGCTTAGTTTGTTTCTATTGTGTGCAACTAAAAGTTGCAATGTACAGATCAATGTGCCTTTAAAATATACTTTAATTTAAAATATGTCTACATATGGTCACTTATCTTTCCGCCTAGCCTGATTTCTTTTTCTCCATTGGCTTAGTTTGTGGGTCTGGAGCCAATTTACATCACTGATTAAAACAAGCCTAGATAGTTTGTGACCCATTTTTGTTAGAAGTTTTTCTCTCCCTCATCTACAACCACAGCCATTAAGATAGCTTACACTAGCCTGGCTGATGATTTTCAGATTTGAGTCTCCGAAAACTGTGAGCATGAGGTTTTCAGAAACACTTAGAATCACTGAGGCTGAGTTCTCTCATCTGTGAAATGACCGTATTAACATTATCCTAAAATATGGGAATTGAAATATCCTTCTAATTCTTGGTTGATGGGTTTTTAAGGGCAAAACTTTAGCCTATGTTATTCACCTTAAAAACAAAGTATGACTGAGTTGATAACAAAGATTTCTAGATCCATCCTCGACATTCTTTTTTTTTTTTTTTTTTTTTGAGATGGAGTTTCACTCTTGTTGCCAGGCCGGAGTGCAACGGCCCGATTTTGGCTCACTGCAACCCCTGCCTCCAGGGTTCAAGCGATTCTCCTGCCTCAGCCTCCCTAGTAGCTGGGATTACAGGCATGTTCCACCGTGCCTGGCTAATTTTGTATTTTTAGTAGAGACAGGGTTTCTCCATGTTGGTCAGGCTGGTCTCGATCTCCCAACCTCAGGTGATCCACCCACCTTGGCCTCCCAAAGTTCTGGGATTACAGGCGTGAGCCACCGCACTTGGCCCGACATTCTTTAATACCAGCAATGCTGGTGGTGATGTCGGTGGTGGTGGTGATGTCACTACCAGCGATGGAAGAGGTTAGATGAAAAAAGACCCATCAGTGTAACAGCACAGTAGTCGACATGTCACGAGCAGTCGTTTGGCATTATGGTTTGAGGTCATAATGAAAATGTCATTTCAAATGATTCTATCATTTATTAAGAAGACATAAATGACATCCTCAAAATTCAGGTTAAGATCAACAAGTGTTCTTTGAGCCATTAGCTGCAGGGTCATTTTTACCTTAGTTTGGTCCAGAGACCATCTTGTCACTGCCTTTCCTGTTCCTATGCATTTTGCATGATAGTATTGCACGGTAAACTGAGCATGGACTTTGGAATCAGTCACACTGGGGTTCAGATCTGGGGTGGTTTACTTACAAATCGTGCAACATATTTAACTGTGAGTAGTCTGCTTTCTAAAATGTAAAAATGAGAATAATGCCACCTTCCTCAGTGTGGTTGTGAAGGTTAAATGTGATAATGCTGAGAAGTTCTTTGCACAAAAAATTGGTTATATTTATGGAATGGTTGTTCCACTCTTTTTACGCACACACACACACACACACACACAGACACACACAAACTTTTTTTTTTTGAGACAGAGTCTTGCTCTGTCGCCCAGGCTGGAGTGCAGTGGTGTGATCTTGGCTCACTGCAACCTCAACTTCCCAGGCTCAGATGATCCTCCCACTGCAGTCTCCTGAGTAGCTGGGACTACAGGTGTGCACCACCACTCCTGGCTAATTTTTTTTTTTTTTGTAGAGATGAGGTTTCACCATGCTTCCCAGGCTGGTCTTGAATGCCTGAGCTCAAGCAGTTCTCCTGTCTCAGGCTCCCAAAGTGTGGGGATTATGGATGTGAGCCACTGCAGCCAGCCTTACATATATTTTTACTCTTCACTCAATTTAGCTAGATGACACTCTTATTTCCATTTTATCGATGAGAAATCAGACAGGTTAAGTGACTTGTTTATGCTACGTAGTAAGGAACTGAGTGGGCTTCACATCTGGGTCTACAGTTTCCACAGCATGAGCTTTTACTGTGTTCCATCCCACATGGTAGGTCTTCAACAATGGTAGATTTTCTGCTCCTTCCATGAAGGTTTGTAACTGAGGGTCTAAAAGAAATAATTTCTTCTTATTAAATAAATACAGTTAGATAGAAGGAATAAGATCCAGTATTTGGTGGCACAACAGGGTGACTCGTTAACAATAATTTATTATATATATATATATATTTCGACATGGAGTCTCACTCTGTCACCCAGGCTGGAGTGCAGTAGTGCGATCTTGGCTCACTGCAAGCTCCGCCTCCCAGCTTCACACCATTCTCCTGCCTCAGCCTCCTGAGTAGCTGGGATTACAGGTGCCCGCCACCATACCTGGCTAATTTTTTGTATTTTTAAGTAGAGACGAGGTTTCACCATGGTCTCAAATCTCCTGACCTTGTGATTCACCCACCTCGGCCTCCCAAAATGCTGGGATTACAGGTGTGAGCCACCTTGCCCAGCCTATTGTATATTTTAAAATAACTAAAATAATGAAATTAGAATGTTCGTAACACAGAGAAATAATAAATGCTTGAGGTGATAGACACCCCAGTGACCCTGATTTGATCATTACACATTGTATGTCTGTATCAAAACAGCACATGCACCCAACAAATACATACAACTACTATGTACCTGTAATAACTAAAAATAAATTTTTTAAAAGTAAGGATTATTGCATAATTTACACATTCATTGCATATTTGTCTTGCAAAAAGAGATGATAGATTTATGACTTCCAGGGAAAATAAAAGCTTTTTTTTTTTTATCTTTTATACTGACCCTCTATGAAGCCGAGCTAGGGATTCTGGATGTTATTAGTCACATGATCCTAATGACATTGCTCAGAATTGAAGGTTCTTGCTATATCCTTAAATATTCACTTTCTTTTTTTAAAAGTATTTTATTTTGATATAATTTGAGCTTAAAGAAAATTTACAAGAATAGTACAAAGAATTTCTGTATACCCTTTATCCAAATTTGCCAAGTTTATACATGCATATTTTTCTCCACTTGCTTTATAATTCTGTGTATATAATTATATACATATATGTATGTAATCCACAGTGGAATGATTTAATCCACATCCACAGCATGTGCTGTTGTGATACAGGCATATAATGTGTAATGACCAAATCAGGGTAAATGGAGTGTTTTACATATATACATAGAATTTTTTTCCTGCACCACTTCAGAGTGCCTTTACCATTATATGTGATAGTGTGTCTTTCCTTTGAACAAGGAAACTTCTGACAATAACCACAGTATAATGATCAAAATGAAGAGTTGTACCATTGACACAGTACAATGATTTAATCCACAGTCCATATTCAAATATCATCCATTCTCCAAGATCAGTCCAGGATCACTCATTATTTTTAATTGTCATGTCTCTTTACTGTCATTCAGTCTGGAACAATTCTTCAGCCTTTATTTTGTGTTTTTTGTCTGAAATTTTGCATAGTACAGGCCAGTTGTTTTGTAGAATAGTGCTCAATTGACTTGTGTGATATTTCCTTATGACTAGATTTGGGTTATACATGTTTGGCAAGAAAACCATAGAAGTGATATTGTGGGCTGGGCATGCTGGCTTATGCCTGTAATCCTAGCACTTTGGGAAGCCGAGGCAGGCAGATCACCTGAGGTCAGGAATTTGAGACCAGCCTGGCTAACATGATGACACGCTGTCTCTACTAAAAATACAAAAAAATTAGCTGGGCATGGTGGTGTGTGCCTGTAATCCCAGCTGCTTGGGAGGCTGAGGCAAGAGAATTGCTTGAACCTGGTAGTGGAGGTTGCAGTGAGCTGAGAACGTGCCACTGCACTCCAGCTTGGGCAACAGAGAGGGACTCCATTTAAAAAAAAAAAGAAGTGATGTTGTGTCTTTCTCAGTGCATTATTGTATTGGGATGCCTATGATGTTGATTTGTTCCAATTTCAGTATTGTTAAACTTTATCACTTGCTTAAGATGATGTCTGCAAGATTTTTCCAATGAAAGTTACTATTTTTTCTTTATAATTAATAAATAATTTATGGGGAGATACTTTGAGATTTTGTACGTATCTTGCTCTTCATCAAATTGGTTCACTTACCAATTTTAGCATTCGTTAATGATTTTCTAACACTCATCCTTTCTTTTATATGCATTAGCATTCTACTGTCAGAACATGTTTTCCCTCGTCCTCCATTTATCTAACTAATTATTTATTTTTATCAGTATGGACTCATGGAGTCTTATTTTAGTCAATGAGTCATAATTCATTACTATCACTATTTATTTTGTTACTTAAAATGTTTTGCATTTGGTCAGTGGAAATCTTAAGCTGGCTTTTGTGTCTTTTGGGCATGTTTCTATCACTTTTTTGGAACACTTCTGTACTTTCTTGCACAAGATGTTCCAGGCTGACCTTACACTTATTCTGCCCTAACCCTGAAATCAGTCTTTCTTTTCCAAAGAGCTTTGGTTCTTTTTAGGGGAGAATGTTATATAAAAACCAAGCACTGGCAGGCATTGATACCAGAGTGCAATTTACTTCTAGTGTAAGTAGCTCTCAGTGTACACAGCTAGGAAACACACACGCACACGCGCGTGCACACACACACATGCACAAACACACATATTTATAGTTATTTCTCTTCTACCTATCATCTATATATTAGAAATCCTCGGTTATTTCTCATACCTCCAATTCTAACTCAACACCATAGGCTGTTTATTGTAGGCTTCCCTTTTCCATATTTGCAACTTTCATCTCTGACAGTGAAAAACCTGGCTGCCACCATCCAAAATATTTACTAATTTATTCAGACTTAGAAGCTAGTGTTAGAATTCTTAACCCATACTATTGCCAAAAGTAAACCTATGTACTAGAATTCAATCTTTACTTATAGTTATTTTGAGGATAAAAATTATATACAATCACAGGCATAAATCTGGAGTCCGATTTGCTGAGTTTTGACAAATGCATGCACTTGAATATCCTGCATTCTTACAAAGATGTAGACATTTAAAAAATCAGTCCAGAAAGTTCACTTGCACCCCTTTCTAGTCCATCTTTCCAGAATAAACTAATTTACATATTTGTTTTACTATAGATTAATTTGCTTTATAAGTGGAATCATAGAGTATGTATATATTTTTATATTTCATTTTCAATTCCTCTACAATTTAACTGTACTTCTTTCAGCATTTTTATAGTGTAGCTCTGCATAATTATTTCTAAATCTGAATGCTCATTTTCATATTTACATGAAACTCTGCTCTTATTTAGCAGGATTGCTAAAGCGATAGTAGTGAGAGGGATTGTCTTATCATAAAAGAATGCTAGAAAAGAATGGAATCCTGCTGATATGAAACTAAAAACTCTTGGAATTAATTTTTATGAGACCCAGTATGAAACTGGTTGCATAAATGAACTTATCATGGTACCACTGAGCTATTGATCATCATTCGGATTCCTCAAAATCCACATCGATTCATCAGGCATATGTTCACTTCTTCTGACATGCATTCACTCATTTAGAAGTATTTATTCTAAATACTTCTGAGCACATCCCAGATACTGTTCCAACTGTTGGAGACCTGGCAGTGAAAAACTAGGTAATGTTCTGATTCTATCGGAGTTTCATGTATTCTATTTCCAGTGCTCTTCAGTTTCTTTTTTTTTAAATGTAGATTGAGGTTTCAGTCTGATATTTTTATGGGCTGAATGTCTGTGTCCCACCAAATTCATATGTTGAAGCTTTAACCCCCAATGTGATAGTATTTGGAGATGGTTTCTTTGGGAGGTAATTAGATCATGAGGGTGGGACCCTGGTCTGATAAGATTACTGTCTTATAAAAAGAGACCCCAGAGAGTCTGCTTTCTTCTTTTTACCGTGTGAGGCCACAGCAAGAAGGCAGCCATCTGCAAGCCAGGGAGATGGACCTCTCCAGATCTGGAACATGTTGGCATCCTTATCAGGAACTTCTAACCTCCAGAACTGGGAGAAGATAAATCTCTGTTGTTCATGCCACGTAGTCTGTAGTGTTTTGTTATGGCAGCCTAAACAGACTAAGACAGATATCATACTTCCTTCAGTACATCCCATAGAGTTAAGTATGCAGGCATTGGCTTCCCTCAGTTTTTATTTATCTGAGAAAGTATTTCTCTTTCATTTGTGAAGGATACTTTTGCTGGGTATAGAATTCTGGTTGGCATTTTAAAATTTCCAGCACTTTAAATATGTCACTCCCTTGTCTTCTGTTTTGTACAGTTTCTGATGGGATGTTGGCTACAATTCTTATCTTCGTTCTCTGTATGTAACATGTCTTTTTTTCCTCTGGTTCCTTGAAGATTTTTTCTTTTTTCTTTTCAGCAATTTGAATGTGGTATACTTCAGAGTAGTATATAAGGGGAATAGAAGCCTCATCTTCCTTTTATGTGGCAAGAGAATTCCACCAAGAAGCTTTCTGCTGTTTGATATATGTTGGTCCCTTGCCTATGGTTCCCTCCCTAACCCCTAGTCCTCATCAAATCCTATTCAGGTATTAGGAACTAGCTCAAGTCCTGTGTCCATGAGACTAGTAGATACCATGCTGTATTTTCTTGACCTCCAAGCTTTTCTCCTTCTCCTTTGAACTAGACACATTTTAGACTAAACTTGTTTTTTTATTCTATAAACTGATTTTAAAATGCTTTACCATCTACAATCTTCTTAGACATAATCTCTTTACTTCTAAAAATTAGCCCAGGATTTAAGCGGTCTTTTTTTTTTTTCCTGTTTGTTTTTTAGTACATTGTCCAGTGAAACCTTACAGGTCTTTCCTCTATTAGTATAATTCATTTATTCAGCTCATATGATTAACTTAGGTTGTTTTCCTTTTTAATAGGTGAGTAGGAAGGTGAGAGGAGGAAGGCAGGTATGGGCTGGGTGGCTTTGTCAGTGTGTAGCCTGCGCAGTCACACTTGGCCCACATTAAGAGGGATCCTATGCTTGGTTTTATGCGTGCTGTTGCCATCTTGAAATTCTTAATAACATTTGAACAAAGGGCCCTACACTTTCACTTTACATTGGGTTACCCTGAAAATTAGGTAGCTGGGTCCTGGGTGTGGGATTAACATCTTGGTTGGGACTTTGGACAGTCAGAAGATGTTGTAAGGTGCTTGTTTGGGCAGATAAGAAAGAGATACAAGAAGGCAGAGCTCTCCCCAAGGCAGCAATTCTAAAATATTCTTCTACAGGGCATTTCATTTATGTGTTATGTGGAAAAGGCATGATTAGGCAAATACATTTCAGAAATGTATTAAGAAAAGTTACATACTTTTTGTTAGAAAAGAACATTTCAGTTATTAATTTGATGAGCAGCACTGTGATTAACCAAAATAGGATGTTGTCAGCAGCATTTGCAACACTCATTTTACTGTGGCTACTAGTCTGTAGGAACAAGTTTTCTTCAGACCGCAATTTAACAAATGGGGACAGTAGTTCCAGGGTCCCAGAGTGACGAGACCCACTCCCAGCAGCAGCTTCGGTAACTAGGCTTGTGGATTGTCTAGTTGAGTGAGAAGAAAGGATCATTGCTCTCCAGTGATGGACCAAAGACATTTTTACATGCATGAGTCTCGAGTTGACTCTATCCCCATCTCTATTCCTAAATGCCTTCCAGGTGGTATCTTTCTTTGCTTTTCCTCTTTAAGATTACCCTTCAATGTACATCTTGGTCAATATTTGTCTTTTTTTTTTTTATTATACTTCAAGTTCTAGGGTACATGTGCACAACGTGTAGGTTTGTTACATATGTATACATGTGCCATGTTGGTGTGCTGCACCCATTAACTCGTCATTTACATTAGGTATATCTCCTAATGCTATCCCTCCCCCTTACACCCTCCCAACAATAGGACCCGGTGTGTGATGCTCCCCTTCCTGTGTCCAAGTGATCTCTTTGTTCAATTCCCACCTATGAGTGAGAACATGTGGTATTTAGTTTTCTATTCTTGGTGATAGTTTGCTGAGAATGATGGTTTCCAGCTGCATCCATGTCCCTGCAAAGGACGCACACTCATCCTTTTTTATGGCTGCATAGTATTCCATGCTATATATGTGCCACATTTTCTTAATCCAGTCTGTCACTGATGGACATTGGGTTGATTCCAAGTCTTTGCTATTGTGAATAGTGCCGCAATGAACATACGTGTGCATGTGTCTTTATAGCAGCATGACTTATAATCCTTTGGGTATATCCCCAGTAATAGGATGGCTGGGTCAAATGGTATTTCTAGTTCTAGATCCTTGAGGAATCACCACACTGTTTTCCACAATGGTTGAACTAGTTTACAGTCCCACCAACAGTCTAAAAGTGTTCCTATTTCTCCACATCCTCTCCAGCACCTGTTATTTCCTGATTTTTTAATGATTGCCATTCTAACTGGTGTGAGATGGTATCTCATTATGGTTTTGATTTGCATTTCTCTGATGGTGAGTGGTGATGAGCATTTTTTCATGTGTCTGTTGGCTGTATGAATGTCTTCTTTTGAGAAGTGTCTGTTCATATCCTTTGCCCACTTTTTGATGGGGTTGTTTGCTTTTTTCTTATAAATTTGATTGAGTTCTTTATAGGTTCTGGATATTAGCCCTTTGTCAGATGGGTAGATTACAAACATTTTCTTCCATTCTATAGATTGCCTGTTCACTCTGATGATAGTTTCTTTTGCTGTGCAGAAGCTCTTTAGTTGAATTAGATCCCATTTGTCAATTTTGGCTTTTGTTGCCGTTGCTTTTGGTGTTTTAGACATGAAGTCCTTGCCCGTGCCTATGTCCTGAATGGTATTACCTAGGTTTTCTTCTAGGGTTTTTATGGCTTTAGGTCTAACATTTAAGTCTCTAATCCATCTTGAATTAATTTTTATATAAGGAGTAAGGAAAGGATCCAGTTTCAACTTTCTACTTATGGCTAGCCAGTTTTCCCAGCACCATTTATTAAATAGGGAATCTTTCCCCCATTTCTTGTTTTTGTCAGGTTTGTCAAAGATCAGATGGTTGTAGATGTGAGGTAATATTTCTGAGGGCTCTATTCTGTTCCATTGGTCTATATCTCTGTTTTGGTACCAGTACCATGCTGCTTTGGTTACTGTAGCCTTGTAGCATAGTTTGAAGTTAGGTAACATGATGCCTCCAGCTTTGTTCTTTTGACTTAGGATTGTCTTGGCAATGTGGGCTCTTTTTTGGTTCCATAGGAACTTTAAAGCAGTTTTTTCCAATTCTGTGAAGAAAGTCATTGGTAGCTTAATGGGGATGGCATTGAATCTACAAATGACCTTGGGCAGTATGGCCATTTTCATGATATTGATTCTTCCTATCCATGAGCATGGTATGTTCTTCCATTTGTTTGTGTCCTCTTTGATTTCACTGAGCTGAGCAGTGGTTTGTAGTTCTCCTTGAAGAGGTCCTTTACATCCCTTGTAAATTGGATTCCCAGGTATTTTATTCTCTATGAAGCTATTGTGAATGGGAGTTCATTCAGGATTTGGCTCTCTGTTTGTCTGTTACTGGTGTATAAGAATGCCTGTGATTTTTGCACATTAATTTTGTATCCTGAGACTTTGCTGAAGTTGCTTATCAGCTTAAGGAGATTTGGGGCTGAGACGATGGGGTTTTCTAAATATACAATCACGTCATCTGCAAACAGGGACAATTTGACTTCTCTTTTCCTAACTGAATACCCTTTATTTCTTTCTCTTGCCTGATTGCCCTAGCCAGAACGTCCACCACTATTGTTGAATAGGAGTGGTGAAAGAGGGCATCCCTGTCCTGTGCCAGTTTTCAAAGGCAATGCTTCCAGTTTTTTCCCATTCAGTATGATATTGGCTGTGGGTCTGTCATAAATAGCTCTTATTATTTTGAGATACGTTCCATCAATACCGAATTAATTGAGAGTTTTTCGCATGAAGGGCTGTTGAATTTTGTCGAAGGCCTTTTCTGCATCTATTGAGATAATCATGTGGTTTTTGTCTTTGGTTCTGTTTATATGCTGGATTACATTTATTGATTTGCGTATGTTGAACCAGCCTTGCATCCCAGGGATGAAGCCCACTTGATCATGGTGGATAAGCTTTTTGATGTGCTGTTGGATTCTGTTTGCCAGTATTTTATTGAGGATTTTTACATTGATGTTCATCAGGGATATTGGTATAAAATTCTCTTTTTTTGTTTTATCTCTGTCAGGCTTTGGTATCAGGATGATGTTGGCCTCATAAAATGAGTTAGGGAGGATTCCCTCTTTTTTTATTGATTGGAATAGTTTCAGAAGGAATGGTACCAGCTCCTCCCTGTACCTCTGGTAGAATTCAACTGTGAATCCATCAGGTCCTGGACTTTTTTTGGTTGGTAGGCTATTAATTATTGCCTCAATTTCAGAGCCTGCTGTTGGTCTATTCAGGGATTCAACTTCTTCCTGGTTTAGTCTTGGGAGAGTGTAAGTGTCCAGGAAATTATCCATTTCTTCTAGGTTTTCTAGTTTATTTGTGTAGAGGTGTTTATAGTATTCTCTGATGGTAGTTTGTATTTCTGTGGTATCGGTGGTGATATCTCCTTTATCATTTTTTATTGCATCTATTTGATTCTTCTCTCTTTTCTTCTTTATTAGTCTTGCTAGCGGTCTATCAATTTTGTTGATCTTTACAAAAAGCTGCTCCTGGATTCATTGATTTTTTGGAGGGTTTTTTGTGTCTCTATCTCCTTCAGTTCTGCTCTGATCTTAGTTATTTCTTGCCTTCTGCTAGCTTTTGAATGTGTTTGCTCTTGCTTCTCTAGTTCTTTTAATTGTGATGTTAGGGTGTCAATTTTAGATCTTTCCAGCTTTCTCTTGTGGGCATTTAGTGCAATAAATTTCCCTCTACACACTGCTTTAAATGTGTCCCGGAGATTCTGGTATGTTGTATCTTTTTTCTCATTGATTTCAAAGAACAACTTTATTTCTGCCTTTGTTTCATTATGTACCCATTAGTGATTCAGGAGCAGGTTTTCCGTTTCCATGTAGTTGAGTGGTTTTGATTGAGTTTCTTAGTCCTGAGTTCTAGTTTGATTACACTGTGGTCTGAGAGACAGTTTGTTATAATTTCTGTTCTTGTACATTTGCTGAGGAGTGCTTTACTTCCAACTATGTGGTCAATTTTGGAATAAGTGTGATGTGGTGCTGAGAAGAATGTATATTCTGTTGATTTGGGGTGGAGAGTTCTCTAGATGTCTATTAGGTCCGTTTAGTGCAGAGTTGAGTTCAATTCCTGGATATCCTTGTTAACTTTCTGTCTCATTGATCTGTCTAATGTTGACAGTGGGGTGTTGAAGTCTCCCATTATTATTGTATGGGAGTCTAAGTCTGTTTGTTAGTCTCTAAGGACTTGCTTTATGAATCTGGGTGCTCCTGTATTGGGTGCGTGTATATTTAGGATAGTTAGCTCTTCCTGATGAATTGATTTTTATCTTTATGGAATATTAAAGGGTATGTGCCTATTAAATCATAAATGAGTCTGCAATGTGCATGTCTTGTCTGGCAACTTTGGATGGATATTCTCCAAGGAACACAAATAAAAAGGAGACTTGGCC
The DNA here is from genome assembly GCF_002776525.5 of Piliocolobus tephrosceles. Lineage (NCBI taxonomy): Eukaryota > Metazoa > Chordata > Mammalia > Primates > Cercopithecidae > Piliocolobus > Piliocolobus tephrosceles. The sequence goes on along the minus strand of NC_045443.1, from coordinate 38,832,097 downwards.
TCTGTACTATAAATGCACAAACTCATTTATTACTAAATGAATAAAAGCAGTGATCAGAGTCTGTGTCCCTTCCTGTTTGGGGATCCCTATGCACAGCATACTCTGCATATCCGGTTATACCAGCCCTGGCTAGGAGCCATCGAAATAACATCGTAAGTGATCCTATATTACCCTCTAATGTAACCATCAGCCTTACTCTATAAATCAGCTGGAAAATGAGCCTGCACTTAAGGAGCTTACGCCTAGCACACAGGAGACCACTCAGAAGTATGTGAGCGAAGATGGGGAGGAGTGACTGGGGATCACACACTGGGGCTGTTCAGAAGTTGGCACAAGTTAGTGGATAGATTGCCAGTGAGTCTTCATTATGTGTCCATTGCTTCCAGAGCATATTTAATATCTAATAGTGATATGGTTTCAAGCTATGGTTTTCAATTCTGGCTCAATCACATATGAGAATTTTAAAAAGAAAAAGAATAAGTTATACTACCTTTCTCTGATTTTGATTCAGCTGGTATGAGTTGGGCACAAGAATCTGAATTTTCAACAAATACTTCCAGTAAATCTGATGCAGTTCAAGAACTAAGGCAACAGAGTAAACTTTAGACAAAAAAGTGTTAAAAATACACTTCAAAGTCAGTAGAGCTGAGCTGAGAAACAACAGATGTTAATGTAATTTGGAAAAACCTTTGCATCCTCCCTTTTTCTTTACAGATCCTCTTCTTTCCATAGAATGTTTTTGGTGACAAAAGAAGTTATCACTCTTGTCTGGGATTGAGATCTTGTGGTAATATTGTAACTGTTTTTCTAAATATTTTCTAATTATTTTTCTAAATATTTTTATTTCATGATCACTGTAACTTTTAAAAACTGTTTTTATTGTGTCTTTGGAGGAAAATAATTACACAGTATACAGTACTATAAATATGCTGTGAAGCTCCAATTATAACTAAAAAGACTGTATATATATGTGTGTGTGTGTGTGTTTGTGTGTGTGTGTGTGTCTGATTAAAAAGAATTATGCCTTTCATGGATTGTCTTCAACAATTACTCTGAAGCTTTTTTCACCAGTTAGTTTTGTACAATTCGGTTTTATATCATGCCAAATTTTCCAGTATAAAATCACTTTATAAAAAGTTATTTTACAATGAACCCTCATATCCCCACTGGCTAGATTCTGCTTCTAACGTTTTAGTCTACTTGTCTTAACACATATCTATTCAGTTTCTTTTCTCATCTCATCCTTTAATCCATCTTAACTTTTGATACATTCCAAAATAAACTGCAGACATCAGAACACTTCCTCCTAAACAGTCTGTAATATATATTTTTGGTTTTTTTTAAATTTTGTTTTACTTTAAGTTCTGGGATACATGTGTAGAATATGCAGGTTTGTTACATAGGAAAACGTGTACCATGGTGGTTAATCTGCAATATATGTTTATCATAATTTTTTGACCTAAGGTTTATATACAAAGATATGTACAAATATTAAGAGTATATTTATTAAATTTTGATAAATGCAAACCTCTATGTGATGCAAATCCTTATTAATGTACAGAACATTGCCACCACTTCAGAATGTTCCTTTATGCCTTTTCCCAGGCAATCTGTACCTTTTGTTTGTGCCAGGATTTTATTTAAATGGAATCATACAGTATGTACTATTCTCCTTTCACTCAGTAGAATGTTCTTTTTTTGTATTTTTTGTTGCTATATCATAGTTTGGGGGTACATGCGATATTTTGATACATGTATATAATGCATAATGATCAAATCAGGTAACTGGGATATCCATCACCTCAAACATTTATCTTTCCTTTGTGTTGGGAATATTATAATTCTTCTCTTCTAGCTATTTGGAAATATATGATAAATTATAGTTAACTTTAATTCCCCTACTGTACCAATGAATATTAGAACTTATTCCTTCCATCCAAATGTATTTTTGCAGCATAGTATTTTGAGACTCATCCATATTGTTGTTTGTATGAGTAATTGGTTCCTATTTATTGCTGAGTAGTGTTCCATTGTGTGAATGTATCATAATTTGTTTATTCATTTCCTGTTGATGGATATCTGGGCTTTTTTCAGTTTTGGGCTATTATAAATCTAACTGCTGCGAGTATTCCTGTTCAAGTGTTTCTGTGAGCATATACTTTGTTACTTTTGGGTGGAAATCTCAGAGTAGAATTGCAAATTGACATTTGCAGGAAGAGGTAATCACTGAATTGTGGAACAGGGAAGATTGAATCTGGGAAATGCAGCTAAAATTTTAGAGGATTTCCTATGTATCACTTGGCATACATTATCTGACTTACAGTTTTCAAAGTTGAATTGTTCCATTGGGTGGTTAAGAGCAGAGTTAGGAGGCCAGGTGTGGTGGCTCACACCTGTAATTCCAGCACTTTGAGAGGCTGTGGTGGGTGGCTTGCTAGAGGTCAGGAGTTTGAGACTAGCCTGGCCAACATGGTGAAATCCTGCCTGTATTAAAAATACAAAAATTAGCAAGGCTTGGTGGCACATGCCTGTATTCCCAGCTACTTGGGAGGCTGAGGCACGAGAATCCCCTGAACCTGGGAGGCGGAGGTTGTAGTGAGCCAAGATCACACCACAACACTCCAGCTTGGGTGACGCAGCAAGACTCTGTCTCAAAAAAAAAAAAAAAAAAGAGTGGAGTTTGGACATTAGGGCCTTGTCTCATATGACTTTTTGGTGGCATTTTATTAACTATTAAACATACTGAAATACAACTAATATACAATCAGTTTTTTTTGTTCTTTAATTTGTAGTTAAGTTGTCTGAATGCCTGACAAGATGAAATTCCCTGCAGGTATTAGAGGGGAAGCTTTGATATCTTGTGTTTTATCTTAAAAATTCACATGGATGCTTACTTTTCATGTTATTTCTTTGACAAAATAATAAAAAATTGCTTATGATCTGTGGAAAAATTTATTTGACAGAGAAGTTGCACTATATTTTTATTACCAGATTCAAAAAAGATGAGTATAACTTAAAAATATTATATACTTAAAATATGGAGAAAAACATGCACATAATATTTCAAGCTTTGTTTTGAATGAAATCGTTCCTCCAGACACTTAATATAAAAATCATATATTATAACTTTTAAAGTCATACATATGAGCTCTAAATTGTAGACTTAAAAGTACACTTGTAGATATTTTTACTCAGTATTATTTGGAAAATAATATATATCCAACCACATAAAACATTTCATGTGAATTTAATATAAGGGTAACTAAAAAGGTACTTACAAGTTAATTTATTTTCCCTCTCCTGACACTGGGGATAAAATGGATACTCTAGGAAGAAGCACCTTGTTCACCGATACTGTGACCATGTTCCCTGGAGCTACGTGTATACTTGTAGGAAAAACACAGGATAGAAAAGGATTCATAATTGTGTTCATTCTACTGAATTTTTTATTCAATGAAATTTATCATACTTTTAGTAGCAAATTATTACACTGTGCACTAATGATGTAATCATGAATGTTTTACTGCGTCTAGTTCGTTCCCTATATGAAATCCATTATGCATTGTCCTATTTTATCCTTCTACAAACTTATTATGCATTTTCTCACTTTTACTTGCTATGTTTATTTTATTTTTAAAAAATACTTTCAACTTTTATTTGAGATTCAAGGGGCACATGTGCAGGTTTGTTATATGGGTATATTGTGTGATGCTGAGATTTGGTGTGCAAATGATCCCGTTATCCAGGTAGTGAGCATAGCAGCTATGAGTTTTTCAGCCCTTCTTCCCTCCCTGGCCCCTCTAGTAGTCTTCAATGCCTATTGCTCCTATATTTATGTCCACGTGTACCCAAGGTTTTGCTCCTACTTGAAAGTGAGAACATGCAGTATTTGGTTTTCTGTTCCTGTGTAATTCACTTCGGATAATGGCCTCCAGGTGCATCCATGTTGCTACAAAGGATATATTTACTCACCATTTTATATATGAGGAAACTGAGGTTTAAGTAAGAAAAGTAACTTGTTTGTGGTTGCACAATTTGCAAGCTGAGGAGGGATTCCAACACAGGCAGCCCGACTCTAAACCCACACTCTGAGAGGTTAGTGGAGAGCCAGCCAGTTATCTCATGTCATTATACTGAACATCAAGGTGATTTTGTTTATCTGGAAGGAGTGAAAGCAAGCAACATAAATGTTGGATAGAGGAAACACTTGATTTTATAATTTCCACTGATTATTTTATACAGCATTTTTTCCCCTTCATTCCATTCCATAAGACCACTAGTGGGTCAGACTGGTCTGAGTCAGGCTAGCAGTCCTTTGGATTGGAGGGTCATGTGATCTAATGCTTAGAGAGTAACAGATTTTCACAGTGTCCTCACAGCTCACCATTGACAGGAGTGACCAAGAAGAGTATGGGTTCTAGGACTTATGACTTGAGTAGGACAAGGAAGGCCTCCTAAAAGAGTTGCTTTTTCTGTTGCAAAGTCTTTCTTCCATTTAGATCTCACCAAAGATGCTCCTGTGAGAAACATTTTACTTAGTAGTCAATGTTTATTTGTTTAAATCATTTACAGCCATGTTTTAAAAGGCATTGCCAAGTAGAGATGGATATCTACTTTGGTTAACATCAAGATTTATTTTTCTAAGAAGTTTCAGATATATTGATTAGCATGAGGCTGTGATACCTGATTCATCTTAATACTTCAAAAATGTCTGCTTAAAAACCGACACTGGTTCCCTATTGAATACGCTGCAAGATTGATGCATCTCCATTAGACTTTCTAGGAGTTTAGTGCTACTCTAGCTATCCAGCCTTGGTTCCCCTATCACCCGAATAAACTTTGTATTTTAATTGGACCAATTTCCTTGCTGTCCTACAAATACCCATTCTTTCCTGCCTCCTTGCTCATGTTGGTTTTGCCAACCCGTTCTCTGAGCTTATTCAGAATAAGCCATTCCAGCTGTCATTTCACCTCCTCTTTGAACCTTTACCTGGTACTATAGTGGTTAAGAAAGTAAACCCTGGATTTAGATACACTTGTACCTGGCAACTTATTCTACCTTTCTTAGTTCATTTTTTCCACCCATGAAGTAAGGATAATAGTAGTTGGTACGGTTTGGTTCTGTCTCCACCCAAATCTCATCTCAAATTGTAATTGCCATGTGTTGAGGGAGGGACTTGGTGGGAGGTGATTGGATCATGAGAGCAGCTCCCTCATGCTGTTCTTGTGGTAGTGAATGAGTTCTCATGAAATCTGGTGGTTTAAAAGTGTTGGCAGTTTCCACCCCCAACTACCACGTAAGACATGCCTCACTTCCCTTTCCCCTTCCACCGTGATTGTGAGGCCTCCCCAGCCATGTGGAACTGTGAGTCAATTAAACCTGTTTTGTTTATAAATTACTCAGTCTCAGGGAGTTCTTTACAGCAGTGCGAAAACGGACTAATATGGAAAATTGGTAGCAGGAGTGGGCACTTCTAGAAAGATACCTAAAAAATGTGGAAGCAACTTGGAACTGGGTGATGGGCAGAGATTGGAATAGGTTGGAGGGTTCAGAAGAAGGCAGGAGGGAAAGTTTGAAACTTCTGAGAGACTTGTTGAACGGTTGTGACCAAAATGCTGATAGTGATATGGAAAATGAAGTCTAGGCTGAGGTGGTCTCAGGTGGAGATGAGGAACTTCTTGGAAACTGGAGCAAAGGTCACTCTTGCTATGCCTTAGCAAAAAGGCTGGTGGCATTTTGCGCCTGCCCTAGAGATCTATGGAACGTTGAACTTGAGAGAGATGATTTAGGGTATTTGGCAGAAGAAATTTCTAAGCAGCAAAGCATTCAAGATGTGACCTGGCTTATTCTGAAAGTGTTCAGTTATATGCATTCACGAAGAGATTGTTTGAAATACAAAGTTACATTTAAAAGGGAAGCAGAACATACAGGTTTGGAAAATTTGCAGCCTGACCATGTGGTAGAAAAGAAAAACCCATTTTATGGGGAGGAATTAAAGCCAACTGCATAAATTTGCATAAATAATGAGGAGCTGAATGTTAATAGCCAAGACAACAGGGAAAATGTCTCCAGGTCATATCAGAGACCTTCACAGAAGCCCCTCCCATGACAAACTCAGAGGTCTGGGGGGAAAAATGGCTTTGTGGGCCAGGCCCAGGGCCCTGCTGCTCTCTGCAGCCTCAAGACAGATGCTTTGCATCCCAGCCATTCCAGCTCCAGCTATGGCTGAAAAGGGCTAATGTACAGCTCAGGCTGCTGCTTCAGAGGGTGCAAGCCCCAAGTCTTGGCAGCTTCCATGTGGTGTTGGGCTGGCAGGTGTGCAGAAGACAAGAGCTGAGCTTTGGGAGCCTCCGACTAAATTTCAAAAAATGTATGGAAATGCCTGGATATCCATGCATAAGTCTGCTGCAGGGGTGGTGCCCTCATGGAGAACCTCTACTAGGGCAATACAGAGGGGAAATGTGGAGTTGTGGAGCCCCCATACCACCTAGTGGAGCTGTGACAAGAGGGACATCATCCTCCATACCCCAAAATGGCAGATCCACTGACAGCTTGCACTGTGCACCTGCTAACACTGCAGGCACTCAACACCAGCCCAGAAAAGCAGCCAAGGTGGGTGTACCCTGCAGAGCCACAGCGGTGGAGCTACCCAAGGCTTTGGGAGTCCACTCCTTGTGTCACCATGCCCTGGCTGTGAGACATGGAGTCAAAGGAGATTATTTTGGAGCTTTAAGATTTAATGAGTGCCCTGCCAGGTTTTAGGCTTGCATGGGGCCTGTGGCCTCTTTGTTTTGACCAATTTCTCCCATTTGGAATGGGACCATTTACCCAATGCCTGTATCTCCATTTTATCTTGGAAGTGACTAATTAACTTGTTTTTTATTTTTACAGGCTCCCAGTGGGAAGGGACTTGCCTTGTCTCAGATGAAAGTTTGGACTTGGACTTTGAGTTAATGCTGGAATAAGTTAAGACTGTGGGACTGTTGGGAAAGCATGATTGGTTTTGAAATATAAGAAGGACATGAGATTTGGGCGGGGCCAGGAGTGGAATGATATGGCTTGACTCTGTGTCCCCATCCAAATCTTATCTCAGTCGTAATCCTCATGTGTTGAAGGAGGGATCTTGTGGGAGGTGATTGGATCATGAGGGCAGTTTTCTCCATGCTGTTCTCATGATAGTGAGTGAGTTCTCATGAGATCTGATGTTTTAAAAGTGTTTGGCAGTCCCCCCCTCGTCCCTCCTGCCACCACATAAGATGTGCCTTGCTTCCCCTTCACCTTCCATCATCATTGTAAGTTTCCTGAGACCTCCAAAGCCATGTGGAACTGTGAGTCAATTAAACCTATTTTGTTTATAAACTACCCAGTTTCAGGGAGTTCTTCATAGTGTGAAAATGAACGAATACATTAAGGTGACTCCCATGATCCCTGCTCTGATGTGTCTTTCCCTCCTTTTGAATATGGGCAGGACTTGCAACTTGCTCCTAACCAACAGAATGTGGCAAAGATAACAGAGTATGCATGATTACATTTACATGATTGTGTTACATATGACTGTACCTTCAGTTTTGGTAGGAAACCCTCTTCCTTATGCTTTGAAGAAGCAAGCTGCCAGGTTATGAGCTGCTTCATGGAGAGGGCCATGTAGCAGGAACTAAAAGTAGCCAACAGTCAAAAAGAGACTGAGACCCTCAGTCTGGCAACCTGCAAGGAACTGAATGCTGCCAACAGTCGTGTGCTTGGAAGCTGATCCTTCCCCAGTTGAGCCTCAGATGAGAGCCCGGTTCTGGCCCACACCTTGATTATAGCCTAGCAGAGGACCTAGCTCAACCATGCCTGGACTCCTGACCCAGAAAACCATGAAATAATAAAGTATGTTGTTTTAAGTTGCTAGATTTGTGGTAATATTATTATGGAGCAATAAATAACTAATATAGATACTATCTACCATATATGATTGTTTTGAGAATTAAATGAAATAATGCATGTAAAGGCTTAGTACTGTATTTGGCACACAATAGATACTCAACAGTTAACAGGTTCATGCCCTGACTTCCACCCTCTGCCTTCCAGTTTTCAATGATCTAGCAATAGTTGAATCCCTGTAGCACTTACCAGTGTTGGAAGAGACATTTAAGTATATTTAGTCTCATCTTGCAGCTGGTATTTACACTCCTCTACTAATTTACTTTCTGTCTAGTCTTTGCTTAAATAGCTCCAGTGATATGCAACTCATTCTTGAGGCTTCCCTTTTCACAAAAGTCATGACTCTGGCATCCTTTGCTATCAGGACATAGACTCTCTGAGGCCCACAAGATCAGCAGACTTGCATCCTGATCATTTGAAACTGCAGCCCTTTTCAAATATATCTGCTGGAGCATTATTACAACAGACTATATTTAAATAGCCAATAAGCATATAAAAAGGTGTTTTTAAGCCTTCCACCAACTTCCACCCACACCCTGAAGGCCCAATGCCACATTAACCACTTGCCCAAGGAAAGAGCTCTTTTCCTCAAGGAAGACTGCTCTCTTCTTCAGAATCTAGTGTCAGTTTCCTCCCTGGTTTTCAGAGCATGCTAGATAGGGGAAATTTCACTTCCCTGCCACCCACATGGAAATGATATTTCTCTTTGATAGGGATAATTAAAATTTTCTCAGTCTTGTAAAAAATGTAAACAAAAGCATCTTAAACATTAAAAAAGATGTTCAGTATCACTAGTCATTAGAAAAATGCAAATTAAAACCACAATACTTCACTAGTATAGCTACATTAAAAGACTAACAATACTAAATCTTGGCAAGTATGTGGGGAATGTGAAACTCCATCTCTGGCAGGTGTGCAGTTTGGCACAACTACTCGGAAAACTTGGCAGTATGTGCCAAAGCTAAACATTTACCTATTTAGCAGTTCCACTCCTGGGTGGATGCCTAACAGAAATATGTGCTCATGTCTGCCAAAAGATATATACAAGAATGCTTATAGCAGCTTTATTCATAGTAGTTCAAACGGGAAAATAACCCCAAATGTCCATCAAAGGAGAATGCGTAAATAAACCATTGTGAATATTTGCACAATGGAATACTACACTGCAATAAAAAAATCCTAATTGCAACATGGATGAGTCTCTTAGACATAATGTTGAGTGAAAGAAGCTAGACATTAAAGAGTAAAATACTTAGTGACCTTATGTATATGAAGTTCAACAATAGGCACAAATAATCTGCTGTGGTAGATGTCAAGATGGTGGTTATTTTAGGGGCAATATTGCTTGCAAGAACATTCAAAAGTGCTGGGAATTTCTAAGTCTGATCAATGTGGTTGGTTATATGGATATACACTATGTAAGTGAAAAAATGTCCTGAGAAATACTGATAAAATGTGTGGACTTTACAGTGTGTTGGGTATACTTCAATAAAAAGCATTTACAAAGTGTCCGTTGGGAATAACAATTTAGGGAATAACAGGGTGTCGTTAAAGGCAGGCTAGATAACTACACAATAAATGGATTTGTTTCCGTGTGCAGTTCTTGATAGCTTTTTTTTTTTTTTTTTTTTTTTGAGACAGGGTCTTGCTTTGTACCGCAGGCAGGAGTGCAGTGGTGCGATCATGGCTCACTGCAGCCTGGAAGTTCTGGGCTCAAGTGATCTTCTCTCCTTATCCTCCTGAGTGGTTTGTGCCACTCAGGAGGCATGTGCCACTATGCTGGCTATTTTCTTTTTCTTATTTTTTTAGTAGAGTCGAGGTCTCACTATGTTGCCCAGGCTGGCCTTGAGCTCCTGAGCTCAAGCAATCCTCCTGCTTTGGCCTCCCAAAGTGCTTTATAGCTTTTATATCATCTCTTGTAAGTCCCCAACTGGCTTATGCATATTATCTTTTCTACATTATTAACAAGTAAGGGATCATGGACGAAATATTTGTGTTGCCCAATGCACTTAGCAAAGAATAGGACATGTATGTATCATCAACAAGGATTTCTTGAGAGAGATTCTAAGGAAAGGGAGACTGTGACTTGACTTCTCAGCATCTGTTGCTCAGCAGTCACCTCATGGTATATAGGAGTCTTCTCTCTCTCTGAAAGCATTTGTTGTCTTTTTTTATATAATTTTTTTCCTTAAAGTTGATTTCATATGAAGTGAGTTTCTACTTACTTAATCCCCAAGCATCCCCTGCCTGCCCACCACCCTGTTGATTTGATTTAAATGTAATCAGAGAAGTTTCAGATAACAGGTAAACACTGATTCCTTTTCAGACAACTTGGAACATTTTATCTTGGAAACCCTCGCAGGAGCAAATGAAGGTAGAACAAAACCAAAGCAGAGCACAACCAGAAAAGGCTGGAGTCATTTCTCAGATTAAGACCCACTGTAGTGCCGCCGGGGAGTAGGGCCAGGTGTTGGGAGAACTCCCACGTGGGACAAGATGGTGTCTTCGACCCAGGTGAACTTCAACCTGCAGGCTCTCCTGGAGCAGCTCAGCCAGGATGAGCTGAGCAAGTTCAAGTCGCTGCTCAGGACAGTCTCCCTGGGAAACGAGGCCCAAAAGATCCCCCAGAAGGAGGTAGACGAGGCGGATGGGAAGCAACTGGCGAAAATCCTCATCAGTCACTGTCACAGCTACTGGACGGAGCTGGCGACCATCCAGGTCTTTGAAAAGATGCACCGAATGGATCTGTCTGAGAGAGCAAAGGACGAACTCAGAGAAGCTGCTTTGAAATCATTGAATAAAAACAAGCCTTTATCATTAGGGATAACACGGAAAGAAAGAGAACCTCTAGACGTGGAGGAAATGCTGGAGCGTTTCAAAGCAGGAACACTAGAGTGTACAGAAACAGAGGAAGATGTCCCCGTCCTGACTGAAGTCTTCAAAGTCAAAGGAGAAAAGTCAGATAACGAGAATAGGTACAGGCTTGTATTGAAGACGAAGTTCCGGGAGATGTGGCAGAGCTGGCCTGGAGACAGCAAAGAGTTCCGTGTTATGGCTGAAAGATACAGGATGTTGATCCCATTCAGCAACCCCAGGATGCTTCCCGGGCCCGTCTCACACATGGTGGTGCTGCACAGTCCTGCAGGCCTTGGGAAAACCACGCTGGCCAATAAACTAATGCTGGACTGGACAGAGGACAACCTCAGCCAGAAATTCAAATATGCATTCTACCTCAGCTGCAGGGAGCTCAACCGCCTGGGCCCGTGCAGTTTTGCAGAGATGGTCTTCAGGGACTGGCCTGAATTGCAGGATGACATTCCACACATCCTAGGCCAAGCACAGAAAATCTTGTTCGTGATTGAAGGTTTTGATGAGCTGGGAGCCCCACCTGGGGCGCTGATCCAGGACCTCTGCGGGGACTGGGAGCAGCAGAAGCCGTGCCCGTCCTCCTGGGCAGTTTGCTGAAGAGGAAGATGTTACCCAAGGCTGCCCTGCTGGTCACCATGCGGCCCAGGGCCCTGAGGGACCTCCGGTTCCTGGCAGAGCAGCCGATCTACATAAGGGTAGAGGGGTTCCTGGAGGAGGACAGGAGGGCCTATTTCCTGAGACGCTTTGGAGACGAGGACCAAGCCATGCGTGCCTTTGAGCTGATGAGGAACAACGCGGCCCTGTTCCAGCTGGGCTCGGCGCCCGCGGTGTGCTGGATCGTGTGCACGACTCTGAAGCTGCAGATGGAGAAGGGGGAGGACCCGGCCCCCACCTGCCTCACCAGCACGGGGCTGTTCCTGCGTTTCCTCTGCAGCCAGTTCCCGCAGGGCGCACAGCTCCGGGGCGCGCTGCGGGCGCTGAGCCTCCTGGCCGCGCAGGGTTTGTGGGCGCAGATGTCCGTGTTCCACGGAGAGGACCTGGAAAGGCTTGGGGTGCAGGAGTCCGACCTCCGCCGGTTCCTGGACAGAGACATCCTCCGCCAGGACAGAGTCTCTAAAGGCTGCTACTCCTTCATCCACCTCAGCTTCCAGCAGTTTCTCACTGCGCTGTTCTACGCCCTGGAGGAGGAGGAGGAGGAGGAGGACAGGGACGGCCATGCCTGGGACATTGGGGACGTGCAGAAGATGCTTACCAGAGAAGAAAGACTCAAGAACTCCGACCTGATCCAGGCAGGACGCTTCTTCTTCGGCCTGGCTGATGAGAAGAGAGCCAAGGAGTTGGAGGCCATCTTTGGCTGCCAGATGTCACCGGAGATCAAACAGGAATTGCTGCGATGCGACGTAAGTCGTAAGAATGGCACGGTGGCAGACCTGAAGGAACTCCTCTGCTGTCTGTACGAGTCTCAGGAGGACGAGCTGGTGAAGGAGGTGATGGCTCAGTTCAAAGAAATATCCCTGCACTTAAATGCAGTAGACATTGCGCCCTCCTCATTCTGCGTCAAGCACTGTCGAAACTTGCAGAAAATGTCACTGCAGGTGATAAAGGAGACGCTCCCGGAGAATGTCGCTGCGTCTGAATCCAACGCTGAGGCTGAGAGATTCCAGGATGATCAGGACATGCTCCCTTTCTAGACGGACCTTTGTTCCATATTTGGCTCAAATAAGGATCTGATGGGTCTAGAAATCAATAATAGCTTTCTGAGTGCCTCCCTAGTAAAGATCCTGCGTGAACAGATAGCCTCTGACAACTGTCATCTCCAGAGAGTGGTGTTCAAAAACATTTCCCCAGCTGATGCTCATCGAAACCTCTGCCTAGCTCTTCGAGGTCACAAGACTGTAACGCATCTGACCCTCCAAGGCAATGACCAGAAGGATATGCTTCCTGCATTGTGTGAGGTCTTGAGACACCCAGAGTGTAACCTGCGATATCTCGGGCTGGTGTCTTGTTGTGCTACCACTCAGCAGTGGGCTGATCTCTCCTTGGCCCTTGAAGCCAACCAGTCCCTGATGTGCGTAAACCTCTCCGACAATGAGCTCCTGGATGAGGGTGCCAAGTTGCTGTACACAACTTTGAGGCACCCAAAGTGCTTCCTGCAGAGGTTGTCGTTGGAAAACTGTCACCTGACAGAAGCCAATTGCAAGGACCTTGCTGCTGTTTTGGTGGTCAGCCAGGAGCTGACACACCTGTGCTTGGCCAAGAACTCCCTCAAGGATACAGGGGTGAAGTTTCTGTGTGAGGGCCTGAGCTACCCTGAGTGTAAACTGCAGGCCTTGGTGCTGTGGAACTGCAACATCACGAGCGATGGCTGCTGCAGTCTCGCAAAGCTCCTCCAAGAAAAATCAAGCCTGTCGTGTTTGGATCTTGGACTGAATCACATAGGAGTTACCGGAGTGAAGGTCCTGTGTGAGGCTTTGAGCAAACCACTGTGCAACTTGAGATGTCTGTGGCTGTGGGGATGTTCCATCCCTCCCTTCAGTTGTGAAGACCTCTGCTCTGCCCTCAGCTGCAACCAGAGCCTCATCACTCTGGACCTGGGCCAGAATCCCTTGGGGTCTAGTGGAGTGAAGATGCTGTTTAAAACCTTGACACGTCCCAACGGCACCCTCCAGACACTCAGGTTGAAAATAGATGACTTTAATGATGAACTCCATAAGCTGCTGGAAGAAATAGAAGAAAACAACCCACAACTGATTATTGATACGGAGAAACATGATCCCTGGAAAAAAAGACCTTCTTCTCATGACTTCATGATCTGAATTCCCCCGAGTCACTCATTCTCCATGAAGTTGTTGATCTTCCAGGTGTTGGTGAACTGCCTGTGGCTCCTCTTCTCCCCCGCCCCCACTCCTCAGGGATAATGAGTTCACTGCTAGGCTAGATGTTTCAGCCATGGCTCTGCCTCTGTTTTACACGTGCACACGTCCTTAACTTTGTTACATATGAAATATCTGTATCACGGGTACATTGAGAGAAATAAAGGTGAGAGCATTCACAAAAAAAAAAAAAAAAAAAAAAAAAAGACCCACTGTTAGTTTATTCCTACACTGTGGGCTCTTTGTTTGTTTTGGTTTCTGACACACAGTCTTTATGCTGGAGGCATGACTACTACCCACAGAACACTTGTGATGAGGTGGCAGTGACAGAGCTTCCTGTCCCACTCTGCTCCATTAGCAAACGTACAGGCTGGGATTTGAAGATCTATCTTTACTGCAAATCTTTTCAACAGGGGAAAAAAGTACTATTTTTTTGTAGGCACGTGCAAATCCATCAGGGACACTTTTTAGAATAATCTGAACCTCCGAGCATCTATTTCCTTCCAGTCTTCAAGTGTCACAATAGCAGTATCTAGTGAATGAAGAGACTTTCTTTTCAACTGAGCAGTAAGCCGGAAGGAGTGCAGAAACCCTCCCTGGGTTCCTAAGGGATGGCATTCCTTTTCTTGCTGTTACTGTAGGGTTTCTAATTCCCTAATTTACTGCCAGTGTGGATACAGATGCCTCTGGTGCCTGGTGTCACTGTTCCATTAGCAGGTTTTGCACATTTTATTGCTAAGCAACAATTAGCAGTGTGAATCCTGCCTTCTGTGATTTCAATTTGGGCTTCACACATGGAATCTTGCTTTCATCTTTGCAACACAGCAACAGTGTTCACTGTTCAGTGAAAGCTGTTTTAGAAGAACCTGAGGAAAAAAATTGAGGAGGTAACAGCAGGTATTCAACCATTCAGTGGTATGGTTTTGAAATGTTATTTATGAAAAAACCTTCTCTAATTAGATATCCAATAATTTGAAAGTAATGCTAAAGGTTGGAGATAAACTCAAAGCAATTCGATTTGGCCTTACGGGGAAAATGATAACAGTAGAATAATTAAAAAATCCTGAAAGAGAGCAAACTAAAGGTCCATAGGAAAAAGAAAAAATGTTTCAGAAAAAAAAATGTTTCAGAAAAAAAAAGTTTCATGACAATAATGAAAGGAAATGCTTTCTTTCCAACCTCATAGCATGCAAAATTCTTTTCATTGAGTTAATGGGATATTATGAAAATTTAATAGGAATAATAGATCTAGAAGAAGAAGTAAGTAAAAGAGTAGAGGAAACAGGAAAAAAATTCCATTAAGTTAAATGTAACCTAGTTCTTTACCCATAAAGGAAGAAAAATGACCATGCTTCAGTTTAAATATTGTTTTTATGGAAGTGCAGCTTATTGTGAAAACTTCTTGTTAGAGAAATAAAATTATTAACATTTAAGAATTCAGCAAACATAAAAGCATGCTTTTTTTAACATATAAAAGAATATTATTTAAAAAAATTATACTGGGTAACCATACTCACCCTCTTGCTTTGAAGAAGAAAGGGAACTCTGGTTAAGCCATTTATGGAAATAGGGTCTGGACATTTTATTCTTTTCTTAACGAGAGGTTTGTTTCCTAGTCTCTTCTTAGAGTCTTGAAGAAAGATCCAGGGAGGATCATAGTAGAGAAGAGTCCTAACTGAAGAAGGAGAAAATACCAGATGTTGGATCCTCTCTTGTAGCTCTCGGAAATACACAGTGAGTGTTTTAAGTGGAACAAGGATTTACAGGGGATTACGTTTTGGAGTTAAGAGGTATTGGTCATGGATGAGTCAAATTCTCTTAGAATGTAAGAAACTCTGACTGAAAACCTTTTCTTTAAAACTCTCTGACTTAAAAAATAGTTAATCCAAAGCATTTGGTTCTACTTTGAATAGTGATTTCTTAAATCTTTGACTTGGGGTTCATCGAACAAGATCTGCCTCCCTTTAACTTCACTTCATTCGGTTTGACATTTGTTGAATTTACTATGAAGTCTCTTTGCAGTTATTTGAATAAATAAAAGGCTTCTTGTCCTCAAAGAACATACAGTCGAATGGGCAAGACAGTTAAATAAATAGCGTGTCATGTTTAAGTACAAGGCTAGGGAATGGTACTAGTGCTATGATGGTACAAGAGAAGTTACCTTAGCTAATTTTGAGGGCAGAAGTTCAAGGAAGGATTCCTGCAGGTCATGGTGTGTGAACTGCTTGGCTTTTTTATGAAACTGCACGTAATAAATCTACGGATGAATACCTTGGAAATGATAAGACAGATAACTCTGGAGGGGAGTTGGAGAGAGGAAAGAGGCTTGACAACAAACTACCATGGTTTATTCCATGTCTTCCTATATTTTGAGAGTGTGTTAGAATGAGATTATATTTACACATGACAAAAAGTATACAATAATTTAAAAAAGAGAATGTCTTTTCCCTTAGAATGGCCTTTCAAATATCTGAAGATGGATCTCTTGCTCCAGGCTAAACTCCAGCTCTCAGAGTGGAATGGCATAATATATGTGAGATTCCCCGTGAAGTGCTTGCCATAGGACTTAAATAGATGTTTGCTTCAACCCTCTTCTTGCTCTCTCCTTCTGTCGCCAGAAGAAGAGGTCCATCTTAGTTTTTGCCTTTGGGTTGTGCTTTTGTTTTATATAATCTCTTTTTAAAATGGAACCTATTTCTTTAGGGGATCAATGGAACAGATTTAATCACTGAAAAAGTCCAGTTATATAATCAACTAAATAGAGCTGAATGTGAGGCTTCTGGTGATGCACACTGTATTTATCTGAGTAAGCTAAAGTTGTAGAAACAAGGGAGAAACTGAGTTAAAGAACATAGAAGCTTATTTCTCTTTCCTGTGGTAGTCAGAGGTGAACATTCTAAGCTGGTGGGGAGTGCTGCTCCACTTGGTCATTTAGGGATTCAGGTGCCTTCTGGTGTGCTGTTCTGCCATCCCCTAGGGCCTTGGAATCATCTTAGTTGAAGCTGGTACCAGCCATGGATGGGTTCTAGCTAGAAAGGTAGGAAAAGACAGCATGGAGAAGGCAGACCTACCATGGGCTCAGAAGTGGCACATATCACTTCCAGTTTGGTTCCATTGGCAATAACTTAGTCATATGATTACACCTGCTACAGGGGAGACTGGGGAATGTGGTCTACTTAGGCAGCCATGTGACTTGCTACAATTCAATTACAATGGAGGAAGGAAAGAATATATTTTATTAAATGGCTAGCAGTTTCTGCCACACACCTCTAAGTTGCATTAACTTTCCTTAAACAAACATTTTATTAGCTCACATTGAGTTTATAAAAATTAAATATTGCTAAAAAGATTTTAATTGGTCTTACATTTCTTTAGTATGATTTATTCTCTCAAAGTCATTATGCACTTAGTTTTACATCAAAATATTACAATGGACATAAAATAATTTATGTCATTTCGAATTAGCTTTCAATACTTATAAAATCTATATTTCTACGTTGGAGTCATTCTTATATATGTATTCTTCTTTCTCGCTTCACGTTATTTCATGTACACATTTTCTTTTAATTTTGCCATTCCACAGAATTGCTTTGAATATCATAAAATAGTGTTCCATTACCTTTATGGCTGCATATTTTCAGATATTGTTTTGTTTCTTTTTGTATCTTCCCTTTTCTTTCCTCTAATTCAAGCAGGTAGCCTGCACTCCCTTGCTGCCCCGGAGAGATGTATGTCAGGTGGAGAGCAGAAGCAATGTGTAGTCTTCTGGACTTAGTTTCCAAAAGCCTCAGCCCATAGTGGAACTTGGAATGTTTACTGAAGTTGTGTAAGGGTCCAGGGGATTTGTCAAAGAGAAAAAGAAAGTATTTCTGCAAGCAGAATTTCCCAAGGCCAAAAAGGAGGCCAGAGGATGGGAGAGAGGTGGAGAAAGAGGCCTGTGGGTTCCTGAGTAAGGGGGATCCAGTCCTACTTGCTGACAACAGAGGTGGGGAGGTGGAAAGCGGAGACAGCTCAGGCCTTGGCAGGGATCTGGATGGCCCAAGAGCGCCATGGAGCAGCCGGGCCCTCGGTCCTTACAGGCTGTGCAGACACACATCCTACGACAGAGGGGTCCACCCTATCCCCCGGGTCTTGCCACTGTATAAAACTCCTGAAATTTTCCAGGGATGTGGAAAATTTTCGAGAATGACTGAGATTATATTTTTTGCTTACTTGGCAGATTTAGATCTCAAAGTCAGATGTTGAACTGAGTTACAGAAAATAAATAGACATGTCCTGCACATCTAAGTTTGGAAACTGATTTTTATATCTGCTGCTGAAGTGTGAGTTGCTTATTCATCCTTTGGCTGTGTCCAGGCTTTTCTTATAAGCTAACAAGGAAATGGGGCCCCCGTTCTAAATTTGTATGATTGAGTTTTAGAACTTATATACAGACTTTATATTATATGCTGCTAAATTTAATCTTGTTGGTTTTGACTCATTATTTCCATCTGTGGGAATAATTTTAAAAATTGATTTTGTCATCTGGAATATCTATTTCTCTGTTTTGTGTTATCTGCAGAAATGACCAAATAACAATGCATTCTGTTTTCATTGAAATGTTAACTAGAAATGCAGGAAAGGCCAGAAACAGAGATAGCATGTGGCTGCTGCTGTGAATCCCTTTTCAGTTTTAATATTTACTGCATTCCTTTCTGAGTTTTGTTACTCATTCCATTTGAGTCTACATAACTGTACTCTTATTGAGCCTATAGTTCCTTTTTTCATCACAGATATTGTGTATGATGTTATCATCTGTTCACATTAAGCCACACATGAGCATTTGTGTGGTGGCAGTGGAGGTAAGGTGCTTATCCTCATGAGGTCCCCAACGTTCATGGACTCAGTCACATACTGAACGTACTTCATGACACTGCCTGGTGAAGCTTTGCTTTGTAAGGAACAGTTAGAAAACTGCTGAAAATTGTTTTCCCTGGGTCAGGTGATGGTAGGAATATGGATAATTTTTATTTTTTATATTGTATATTTCTGAAATGTTTGAATTTTATACTTGAAATTATATTTATCTATCCATTCACTTTTTCATTTAAAAATACACAGGTG
The DNA here is from genome assembly GCF_002776525.5 of Piliocolobus tephrosceles. Lineage (NCBI taxonomy): Eukaryota > Metazoa > Chordata > Mammalia > Primates > Cercopithecidae > Piliocolobus > Piliocolobus tephrosceles. Next base: position 38,813,326 of record NC_045443.1, on the reverse strand, counting down.
TAATGACTTGTGCCTATAGTCCCCAGCTACTTAGGAGGCTGAGGTGGGAGGATTACTTGAACCCAGGAGTTTGAGGTTGCAGTGAGCTATGATCATGCCATTGCACTCCAGCCTGAGTGATAGAGTGAGACCCCATCTCTTAAAAAAAAAAAAGAAACACAGAACTCCCCAAAATATAATGAAAGATTATATGTGCTAGGCACTTGAGATACAGTGGTGGGCAGAATCAGATATGGTCCATTCCCCCATGGAATTTAGTGTCTAGTGGCCAGATGATAGGGCCAGGAGGCTCATAAGTGTTCTGGAATCAGAATGCGTGGATTCAAATTCCAGTCTGCCGTTCATTAGCTATTAATCTTTGTCAAGTTCCTTAACTACTATTCCCCAGTTTCTTCATTTATTAAATGGGGATAATAACTGCAACTCCTCACCTCCTTGCTTAACTGGTTTGTTATGAGGATTAAGTGGAAAGATTTGTAAAACATTTGATGTGGTAGTATGTGGAATACAGTTTTTATTGGGCATGAGTATTAGTGAGGGAGACAGACATTAATTACAAGTTCATACAAATACATGGAAAGCACTAACTGTGACAGGTACTTCATGGAGTGGGTTATGGTGCCAAAGAGGGGGCAAGAGACTACAGCTGGGATTCCAATCTGGTCAGAGAGGTGCTCCTAAAGAAGTAGTGAGTGAGCTATGAGTTACTTATCACAAAAACCAATCAAGATGTAACTATCCTTTCTAGAAAAACCCTGGAAAAGATAGGTTGTGAGCAAGACTGGATAATGGATTGTTTGATTGATTGCCTCTTTGGTAATATCTGCTGGTTGTCTGAGCTTTTATGCAGAGTAGTCTTCGGTGGATAGCATGAGATATATAAGAAGCAGAATGTAGCTCAGAAGAAAGGGTCAGAGGGAATAAAGTGAGAGGATCAGGACTCCAGTCTGTTGGTTGTTGGTTGCAGTGAGGTGGAGTCCACTTCCATTTGGGCAGGTCAGACACTTCTCATGTGATTTGATGCAGAAGCTGCAGCTTGATGCCCTTAAGGGGCCTTGGTGTCCCAATTCCAACATCAGGATATTAGACAAAGGCACAGGAACTACAGATTATTTCTAGGTCAAACGTGTTATTGGGGAGGAAGCTACATAAGCAGTGTCCTCCAAGGGTAACGAAGTGTGCTCTCAGATTACAAATTTATTGGATTTAACAGGATATGTTCAAAAAAAGGTCTTAGAAGTTTATTAAATTTGGCCAAATTTAAGCAAGTGTCTTTGTTGTAGGCATTTCAAAAACCTTTACTATGCTAATGGGCATTAGGAATCTCCCAAAGGGAGTTTCTCATGGCTTAAACCATCAGTCCCCTTGGTCATGGGCTATCACGGAGTGTTTTGCAGGGCTAGTTATGAGAAGCACACGCTGGAAAATATCCTCAGATGTTGTCAAGGTTGGCTGTCAGTGGCCCATGGACAAAGAAGGCTATAGCAGGCAGAGCCTGGAAGGACCTGCCAGAAGGAGCAGGGACCAACTAGACCATCTTAACTAGACCATCGTTAAGACTGGAAACGACCAGGAGAGGGCGGATGCAGTGAGGACAGGGAGGGGCGACAGCTGGGAGGAAAAGTGGGCTCCAGGAAAAACAGAGAACTTATGCCCTGACTCCCAGATGCCATCAATTACAAGTAGACTGTGTTGGGCCTCAGGGAACACAGTGCTAGAGGCTATGGGGGCCTCTGCATCTTGTATCTACTAGGTTTTGATCATCATCACAAGCAACACAGAGCTCACATTTTGGGGAATGATGGGCAGAATAAAGTTAAACCTCCTCCTTTCTATCATGTCTTCCAGGGTCTCAAATCTATCAAATCAAGAGTTTTCCTGAGACATAGTGCCCAAGGGTTTAAGATTCCCATTATTTTGAAAGTGAAAGTGTTCTGGCCTCTGATTTAATGTTTGAGTCCTTAGGTGTTACTGATACTGATTTCCTCATCACCATCTCCTGGGTCTGGACTCTTGGCCTCATTTAATACTGGTGTAAAGCTGCCTTATGATAGCTTCAAGTACCTTGGGCTGCTATTTTCGATTTTAGTTTTCTCCTTCTATTTTCTGATTATAAAAGTAACAAATGTTCCTTGTCTGAAAGTTCATACAAATGTAACATCAAGGCAAAAAATACCCATAATCTTACTAGTGAGAGACAGCAGTATTGGTAGATAGCCATCTGGTACTTTCTCTCTGATTTCATTTTTTCATAAATCAAGATTATTTGTGATTCAATTTTGTATCCTGCTTCCCTCCCACTTAATTTTATGCCATGGTTTTTTCCATGTTATTAAAGAGTCTTTAGAAACATAATTTTTAGTGGCTGCCTCATATGTTAAAGATGGAAGTATTGTAATTTACTTAGCTGTTCAATTTCCTCTTAACCATATTTGTTCTTTTCCTAATCTGAGTGTCTTTCTTTTTGTTGAAGACAGGGGCTGTTAAGGACTCTTCTTTTTTATTCATATATTACTATTACACAGCTTTTCTCAAGAAGTGGGCTCATTTCTTCCATTTTCATTGATTTATTGAGCATGGTTAACCTTCGTGTTGTCTTAGCATTTTCTCCTAAGCTTTAGCTCACGGTGTTATTTAACTTTCCTGTCCTAATCTTACTGATGCTACTCACTTGCCCTTCATTCTATCTTTGGTACATGCCCTTTCAAAACATCAATCTATTAGAAGTTTCCCTGTATAGAAGCTTGGGATAGTTCCAGCTGGTGCTGAGACACATACTTCTTTGAATAGTCCTGCCTAACCAGCTGAAACTTTCAGCCATTTGCCATGTCACTACTCAAAGTGTTGGGAAATTCAATTTTGGTCTCTCTTCCTGGCTTGTAGACAACCCGTTCTCATTTTGTCTTCATGTGACCTTTTTTCTATACTTGAGGAGAAAGAGAGAGAGAGAGAAAAAGAGAGAGAGAGAGGATGAGAGAGAGGAGGTGGAAGGCAGGAGAGGGGAGGAGAGGGGAGAAGAGGAGAAGGGAGAGGAGAGAGGAGAGATCTCATGTCTCTTCTTCTTATAGTCACCAGTCCTGTTGGATTAGGGCCCCACCCCTATGAACTTTAAAGAGTTAATTACCTCTTTATTTTTTTAATTTTAAAAATGTTATTTTTGAGACAGAGTCTTGCTCTGTTACCCAGGCTGGAGTGCAGTGGCACAATCTTGGCTCACTGCAACCTCCACCTCCCAGATTCAAGTGATTCTCCTGCCCAGCCTCCCAGGTAACTGGGATTACAGGTGTGTGCTCCCATGCTCAACTAATTTTTGTATTTTTAGTAGAGACGGGGTTTCACCATGTTGGCCAGGCTGGTCTCGAACTCCCAACCTCAAGTGATCTGCCCACTTTGGCCTTCCAAAGTGCTGGGATTATAGGTGTGAGCCATCGTGCCAGGCCCAGTGACCTCTTTAAAGACTCTATGAAAGAAAGGAATAATGTCACTTCTTGCCACCCCCAAATGAAAGGATGTTGTTGTCATTGGAAGTCAGCACTTCCAATCCCCTCAAGAGTAAAAGACCCAACCTTACCCATAACCCTGGCAAATCTAGAGAGCTTGACCATGGATAGACCTCCCTTTCTTCACTCTGTCTAACTGGGAATGAGGGTAAGGATTTTAGATGCTTGGACATATGAGATATTTAAAGGAAAAACTTCACTAGCAGAGGACTGAGAAACCAGTGTGGGTTATTTTGAGTATTTAACCATCAGGTACTTACTGAGGGCCCTAGTCAGTGACAGAGTGGCACAGTTCCAGGCATTCAGATACAGAGGCGAGCAAACAAAATCTCTGGCCTCACTGGGCTAACACTCTAGTGAGAAAATAGGTGATAAACAGATAAACACCCCTCTAGGAAGTGAGGAACGCCTCTGCCCGGCTGCCCCACCCTCCGGGAAGTGAGAAGCACCTCTGCCTGGTCAACCCACCGTCCGGGAAGTGAGGGGCGCCTCTGCCGAGTCACTATGCAACCCTCCAAGTGTGAAGTGGCAGACTTGTGTGTGATATTTCTGCCCTCCCTAAGTTTACATTTTTGACATTGAAGTTTACTTTTAAATTAAAATTTATAAATTGGAAAAAACCCACAAATAAACAAATAAATGTATAATATGTAAGTGGGTACGTGCTATAAAAAATAAAGCAATATAAATAGAGATGGGCTGGATCAAACATTGTTGATAAAATGTTTCTGATGTTTGACTTTTGTAAGTCTTTATTGTTCACTCATTGAATATAAATAGAATCTCTTATTAAATTTAGGATATTCCTAGATCTTTGGCCAAGAATTTACCCCAAACAAGGTTTGGCTTCAGTTTTCTGATAAGGACATGAACGATGTGCTTTTTCTTCTAAGAGGGCCTATGGCCTAGGTGTTTGCAAAGCATGAGTATCTTCAGGTACTTATACAAATTTCATTATTATTATTTAAAATGGTTTTTTCATTTGTTGAATTGGGCAACACTTCATTCCATAAAATAGAATAAGTGTTCCCTAAAATTTTAATTATTATTAAAAATTTTGTTGAATTAGGCAGCACTTCGTTCTATAAAATAGAATAAGTGTTTCCTAAAAAATTTAGTGATGATGATGATGATGATTTTCAACACAGATTAAGCCCTGAAGAAAGTTTGTGCTTTTTCCTCTCCCAAAAGGAATTTGTGCCTCTGCTCCCGGTCCCCCTGCTAAAATGTGTCCTATGATTAATGGACTGGGGACACACTGCATGCTGTATTCTCCTCTTGGTTATCACAGTGCATATTAGCATAATAAAGCCTCTGAGAAGTCTTTTTGTAAAGTGTTTAATTTTGCTTAATGTTTTCTAAACTCATGATGATGGAGTCCTTTTCCCCTTATTTAGAGTAGATTCACACACTGTCTTTCTCCCTTTTGTAGAGATGGGGTCTTGCTATGTTGCCCAGGCTGGTCTCAAACTCCTGGGCTCAAGAATCCTCCTGCTTCAGCCTCTTGAGTAGCTGGGACTACAGGTGTGCGCCACTATGCCAGGCTTCCAGCAGATTCTTTAAAGTTTAGAACTTCTGCACCAAAGTGATACAAAACCTAATACCATTCAGATTAAATACAAATGTAACATCACTTATAATGCTTTATTTCTAACTGGCAGCAGACAAGTGATGAGTAGGTTTTTCTAAACCACTCTTCCAAATTAACACACCAGTCAGCTTTGTAAACACCACTTGTTTAACCTTACAGATCCACTTGTCAGTCAAGGTTAAATACAGTCAAGCCCTTACCGCATGGTTTCACTCACAGCCCCAACCAATATTCTTTTCCCACTTAAGACTCCGCATGTGGCTTCTTTGTTGGGCTTTATTTCATGCTTTCCTGGGCCCTAATCCTACTCTTTTTCACCTGTTCCTATCATTGGCTGGTGTCTCTTCAGCTGGATCTAGGTGTCTTGTCTTGCTGAAACTGTGGCTGGAGTCACTCCAAAAGCAGAAGCAGGGAAATTTCCACAAGGGATTGCCTCAAATCGTCCTCAGATGCAGCTCGTTGGGATTCCAAAGAAGCACTAAACTTTAGGGAGATCAATTTATTAGGGAAACTGAGGTAGAGAGGGGGCTGCAGCGATGCTTGCAAAGAAAGGACAGTGAGATAAGGGATGTTCTACGTAGGCGTGTGCACAACGAGGGTCAGGACATAAATTTGACTCAGAGTCCAGGCTAGTTTCCTTTACTGTAATGGGCAACAACCTAAACACCTTTATCAGAGCCTGGGAATCCTCAAGGCTCCTGCCGGTGTTCAAGCCTGTAGGGGAAAATGCAGCTGGCTGGGTTGCAGGACAGTGAAGGCCCAGTCTATTTCTGGGTCAGAATGGAGAAAAAAGTTGGGGAACCTGAGGCAGTCTACAGTACGATATTCCAACAGTATGATCCTTGCTTTTATCCTCTTTGTTCTATTCCTGGGAAATATTAATACCGATAGCACCTAAGGAAATTTAGTAGCAAAACTGGGTCTGTTTGATTCCTGGGCCTGATTGTCAGCCACGTACTTCCCTTGGAGCTCTGCGTGACTACACATTGAAGTAATAAACCCCTGTGGAACTTCAAAATTATCTGTCTGCCATTTTGTAGAGTAGGTGTAAGGATTAAATGAGTCACTTAGTCATCCCTTCAAATGGTAGTTTTTATTGGCATTTCCTAAGTCAGACTATAAGATTTTTTAATGCTGAAGCTGAAAATCCTTTTAGCTGATGAAAACCTCTTTTAATTTTTATTTTTTTAATGCTAAGGAAAAAATCTTAATAAGACTTCTTTTTGAAGAGTATTTTCACTCTACTATAAAGAACTCCCCGAGACTGGGTAATTTGTAAAGAAAAAAGGCTTCATTGACTCATAGTTCTGCATAGCTGAAGCGGCCTCAGGAAGCTTACAGTCATGGGGGAAGACGAGCGGGAAGCAAGGCGCCCCTCACATGGCAGCAGGAGAGAGGGAGAGAGTGTGCACAGGGGAAACTGCCACTTTTAAAACTATCAGATCTTGTGAGAACTCCCTCACCATCATGAGAACAGCATGGGGGAAACTGCCACCATGTTCTAACCACCTGCCAGCAGGTCCCTCTCTTGACAGGTGGGGATAATCTTATTCCAGATAAGATTAGGGTGGGGACAGAGCCAAACTGCACAGTGACAATGTGCTGGCAGCCCTCACTCTGAGCACCTCCTCGGCCTTGGTATCCACTCTGGCGGCGCTTGAGCAGCCCTTCAGCCTGCCACTGCACCGTGGGGGCCCTCTCTGGGTTGGCCGAGGCCGGAACTGGCTCCCTCCACTTGTGGGGAGGTATGGAGGGAGAGGTGCGGGCAGGAACCAGGGCTGCGCGAGGCGCTCCCGGGCCAGTGCTAGTTCCCACGGGCATGCGCGCAGTTGCGCTGGGTGGCCCAGCACACGTAGCGGCACCGCCGGCCCAGGGCAGTGAGGGGCTTAGCACCTGGGCCAGGAACTGCGGTGGGTGAGCTGGGTCCCCCAGCAGTGCCGGCCCGCCTGCACTGGGCTGGAGTTCTTACCGGGCTTCAGCTGCCTCCCCAAGGGGCAGGGCTCGGCACCTGCAGCCCGCCATGTCGGAGCCGCGCCCCCTCGCCGTGGTCTCCCGTGCAGCCTGAGCCTCCCTGATGGGCTCCACCCCCTGCTCCATGGTGCCGGGTCCCATCAACCGCCCAAGGTCTGAGGAGTGCAGGTGCCACTCGGGACTGGCCGGCAGCTCTGCCTGCAGCTCCTGTGGAGGATCCACTAGGTGAAGCCACCTGGCCTCCTGAGCCAGATGGGGACTTGGAGAACTTTTATATCCAGCTGGAGAATTGTATGTGCACCAATCAGCACTCTGTATCTAGCTAATCTGGTGGGGACTTGGGGAACTTTTATGTTTAGCTAAGGGATGGTAAACATACTAATCAGCACTCTGTGTCTAGCTCAGGGTTTGTAAATACACCAATTGGTACTCTGTATCTAGCTAACCTAGTGGGGACTTGGAGAACTTTTCTGTCTAGCACTCTGTGTCTAGCTCAAGGATTGTAAATGCACCAATCAGCACTCTGTGTCTAGCTCAGGGTTTGTGAATACACCAATCAACACTCTGTGTCTAGGTCAAGGTTTGTAAATACACCAATTGGTACTCTGTATCTAGCTAACCTAGTGGGGACTTGGAGAACTTTTCTGTCTAGCACTCTTTGTTTAGCTCAAGGATTATAAACGCACCAATCAGCACTCTGTGTCTAGCTCAGGGTTTGTGAATACACCAATCAGCACTCTGTGTCTAGGTCAAGGTTTGTAAATACACCAGTTGGTACTCTGTATCTAGCTAACCTAGTGGGGACTTGGAGAACTTTTCTGTCTAGCACTCTGTCTAGCTCAGGGATTGTAAACGCACCAATCAGCACTCTGTCAAAATGGACCAATCACCTCTCTGTAAAGTGGACCAATCAGCAGGATGTGGGTGGGGCCAGACAAGGGAATAAAAGCAGGCTGCCTGAGCCTGCTCTGGTGCCCTCCTGCCCTTCCAAGCTGTGGAAGCTTTGTTCTTTAGCTCTTTGCAATAAATCTTGCTGATGCTCACTCTTTGGGTACACGCTGCCTTTATGAGCTGTAACACTCACCACGAAGGTCTGCAGCTTCACTCCTGAAGCCAGTGAGACCATGAACCCACCAGGAAGAAGGAACAAACTCTGGACACACCATCTTTAAGAACTATAAAAGTCACTGCGAGAGTCCATGGCTTCATTCTTGAAGTCAGTGAGACCAAGAACCCACTAATTCCGGACACAAAACCATAGCAAAGAGTTTCTTTACAACGTACCCCTTTTCTTCCATTTTTAGCAATTTTCTGTATTTCAAGTCTATCTTTTATTGTATCATGAGATTTTGAGTAAATACTTGATATTGTTTATAATGAAAGTTGTGATGGGCTTTAGTGAAAAAGAGAGTCTTGGGCAAAACTGTAAAGGTGGTAAAGTGTTTGTATCTCTTTATTGCTCTTCTCTTTTTAATCCTCTTGGGTCCTTTCCTCATGCACCCCGGCCTGTTGTGCCCCAGCCTCACCTCAGTGGCTAAGAAGTCTCAATCAGTCCTGGTATCTCCCTATCCCATCTTCCACCTCACCAATCAATGTTCTTTTCCCCCCCAAACTCCACTGATTTGAAGAGTAAGGTTACAGCTGTGCACAGCCTCTTCCATTTTGTACCTAGTACATACACATTTATTTCATCCTGGGCTTACCTTCAAATTTTATCTTTTTTTAAAATTTTAGCCTTATTTTCAAATCTCTCTCCTTTTCTATTTTCATTTTATTATACATTTGCAGCCGTGGAAACTAAATATTAAGTAATTCAGATTATAAGAAGACGCTTTTTAAAAAAGACTTAAAAAATGAATCTTTTTATATAAGTTAGGAACACATTTAGCTGTGAGTAGTAAAGATCTGGAAAACAATGGCTTGAATCATTTCTCTCCCATGTAAAAGGATTTTAGAAGTGGGCGGTCCAGGAGTGGGGAAGCCATTCCACAATGTCAGAGACCTAGGCTCCTTCTTTCCTATTCAGCCATGTGTTACTTCCATTCTTATAAAAGAGTGCTCGCTTCTAGAAGTATTATACATTTCCACTTACACTTCGGCCAGAACCTAGTCACATGCCCACACTGAAATGAACAGGAGGCCATTTAACACTTCTGTTAGCTGGCCGGTAATGTGCCCACCTAAAACATTGGGGTTCTTTTATCAGGAAAGAAGAGGTGACTGGATATTAGAAGACAATGGGATGTCTCTGCCATATCTTTATTTCTGTAATTATGAAAGTAATATACACTTGTAGGGTAAATGTACAAAAAACGTTAAGAAAGTGAAAAAGAGGAAAGTACTCCCAGAGATCAGCCCTCTCAACATTTTGTTCTAGTCTATCAGTCTTTCCTTCTCTTTCTCTTCACTACACTTCTATAACTTCAATTTTTATAGACTTGTGAGAAAAGTTGGGTCAATATATAATTTTAAAAACACACGTAACCAAAATGGGCTCGTACTACATAGATCTGTTTCTTTACAATTAACAATGTTGTTACATTTGTTCTAATACACATTTTTCCATCTATCCATCTTTCTGCCCGTCCACCAAAACACCTTATCTTTTGAAGCATTTTAAAGTTGCAGGTATTAGAAACTTAAGCTATAAATACTTTAACACACATACTATAAACTAGAGTTCAACATCTATTCTTTTGTTCTTTCTTTGAGGTAAGATTAAAGAGAGTGAAATGTACGTGTTCCAATGCAATGAGTTTACATAACATTTTAAACTTGCTTTGTTCCGGTGAAAGTATCTTTATTGTGATTAGTATGTGAATTCTTTTTGCATGTTAATAATGCAGATCAAAATAATTATTTTTAATGATTTGCTTTTACATTTAACCAATTCCTTATTGTAAGACATTTTAGTTGTCTCTAAATTTTTATTATTTTAAACAACACTGTTAAACATTATCTATATGTACGCACACACACATGTAAAACTGTATTCGGCTAAATTCCTAAATGTAGAATTTCTGATTCAAAAGTATATGTAGATGTATAGGGCGGTTGATCTACTTTGCCAAAGTGCATTCCTGAATCTTTGTACTATTTCGCTTCTCACTTTCAGGGCATGTGATTGACAACCTCTAATTCTTTCTTTTTGTTTTTTTGAGATGGAGTCTCGCTCTGTCCCCTAGGCTGGAGTGCAGTGGCGTGATCTCGGCTCACTGTAAACTCTGCCTCCCATTTTCACACCATTCTCCTGCCTCAGCCTCCCGAGTAGCTGGGACTACAGGCGTCCACCACCACGCCCAGCTAACTTTTTGTATTTTTAGTAGAGACAGGGTTTCACCATGTTAACCAGGATGGTCTCGATCTCCTGACCTCGTGATCCGCCCGCCTCAGTCTCCCAAAGTGCTGGGATTACAGGCATGAACCACCGCTAATGGCTTACAACCTCTAATTCTTTTTATCTAAAGCTTTAAGGGTTTATCCAGAGAATTTCATACAAGAGACAATCTTATTTTATTTTTTACCAGCTTTCCTGTTAGTAGTTTCTAAAAATCTCCATTTACTTTATATATTCTTAAACAACAAACAAACAAACAAAACGCAGTCTTGCTCTGTCACCCAAACTGGAGTTCTGTGGTGTGATCTCTGCTCACTGCAACTTCTGCCTCCTCCCAGGTTCAAGTGATTCTCCTGCCTCAGCCTCCCAAGTAGCTGGGACTACAGGCACGCCCCACCAAGCCTGGCTAATTTTTGTATTTTTAGTAGAGAGAGTATTTGACCATGTTGGCCAGGCAGGTCTCGAACTCCTGACCTCAGGTGATTCGCCCACCTCAGCCTCCCAAAGTGCCGTGATTACAGGTGTGAGTCACTGCATCTGGCCTGCTGGGTCATATGGAAATTCTATTTTTAATTTCTTTAGGAATCGCCATACTGTTTTCCACAATGGCTGCATCAATTTACATTATCACCAGGAGTGTACAAGAGTTCCCCCCCCTTTTTTCATACCCTCTCCAATATTTGTTATCTTTTGACTTTTTGATAATAGCCATCTGAAAAGGTGTGAGGTGCTATCTCATAGTGGCTTTGATTTACATTTGCCAGATGATTATATTGAGCACCTTTCATATACTTGTTGGCCACTTCAATGTCTTCTTTGGTGAAATATGTATTCAGGTCCGTTGCCCATTTAAAAAATTGGGTTATTTGTTTTTGTGCTATTGAGTTGTATGAGTTCTTCATATCATAAATTTTGGATATTAACTCCTTATCAGATATATGGTTTGCAAATGTTTATCCCAATCTGTAGGTTGCCATTTCATTCCGTTGTCTTCTTTGCTGTTCAGCTTTCTAATTTGATGTGGCACTATTTATTTATTTTTGCTTTTGTAACCTTTTTTGAACTTTTGGAGTTATATATTTTAAAAAACAACTATTGCTCCAGCCAGTGTCAAGGGACTTTCCCCTTATGATCTCTTTTAGGAGCTTTATGGTTTCAGGTCTTTGCGAATAGGGGAGAGAGACGAAAGTCAATTTTTCTGAAACAAAAGGTAGGAGAGTTTTTAAACACGGAGTGAGCTAGCAGAAAAGTATTGGTGGACACTGGGGATGGGGGTAGTTGTCAATGTGACTAGGCCATCACATTGTGTTTCAAATTGATGCTCATCAAGTTAGGCTCCCATGCTCCCACAGAGACTGAGAGGAGCTCTGTCCTTTCTTGATGATTACCTTTCAAAAGGATGACTCCCAGGTCCTTGAGAAAGGCATTCCTGGGTTGTGAAACTGGCAGGAGGCAGGGAGAAGATTTACATCTCTAAGGGGCAGAGAAAGAATTTATAATTGCAAATTTTCTAAAGTAAATGCTCCAAGCAAAGGGAGGTCAGGGGCCTATAGTCAGGAGGAAATCTGTCTAAAGTAGAGCTGAAGGGAATGTTAAGGACTTCTTGGTTAGTGTGAGTTGTGTGTGTGTGTGTGTGTCTTTTCTACTGATAAGGCTCAATAAAAATTAACAGAGGCCTTCTCTCTTCAGGGCTCATCTGTTGCATTTCTGGGGCTCTGTCCGATGATAGAGGGTGGGTCGATGGCCCCACGGAGCAGATGGGAGGAAGCAAGGTGAGGAGGCCAGGAGAAACATTCCTGGGTGGAATGCCTCCGGGATTATGATGGGTCTCTATGAAAACTGCCCATGCTTTGATTCTCTTCCTCCAGAAAAAAGCAAAAATAATAAATCAAAAATGCATTAAGTTCTTAATACAAATTTGTAATTAAAAAGAACAAAAACAAATAAACAGATAAAATAATTATTAAATAATAAATGAAAGAAGTGCAAAAAGCATTCCCTTCCCAAACACCTGCATGTGAATTTAAAAATCAATTGCATACAGGTATCCACTTCCAATCTCTCCCTCCCTCTTTATAAACAGCGCTGGAAATATCCAGGACACCTGGCAAAAAATCAAATCTTGCCAGACAAATAACAATAAGCTTCTTCTGCCTGTGAGAACCTGCCATCCTAAAGCACAAAGGAACCAGGCCGGGACAGATGCACAGACTCCACGCAGTCGCGGGGGCGTTCAGGAACATTTTCCGTCTACGAATGCTTGAGGGACTGGGCCGGCTGGGCCCGGTGTGTGCAAAGGTGTAGCGCAGGGATGCCAGGTGGGCGTGCTGTCGGCAAGGAGCACCATTACGGAGCACACCGTAATCGCTGTAAATTGGGGAAGTGATGAAGGCTAATTAAAAAGCACTTAGGCTTGGAAAACAGGAAGCAGAACTCCGTGGCGGGGAGGCGACAGCGTGGCCGGCCCGGCGCCAGCAAAAGGCAGGCTGCTGGGTGGGTGGGGGCCTTGCCAGCATTGGCGCCTGGCCAGCGCCCCCAGCCTGCAACGCCGTGCGCAACGGCAACGGCGGGGAAGAGGCGGAAACGCCCGGCTCTACAGCCTGCCCAGCGCCGCGCTGCTGCTGGTTTCCTCTTCTTTGCAGATCGTGTTCGCACCCATTGCTATTTGTGTCAGTGAACAAAACGCCGCGCCTCTTTGCACAGAAGTTGGACAGCGGCGTTTGAACGTTGAGTAAAGCCTTTCCATTCGCCTTTAAAATAGAATCAAAGGCCGGACATCGTGGCTTGTGCCTGTAATCCCAACACGTTGGGAGGCCAAGGCGGAAGGATCGCTTGAGCCTAGGCGTTCGGCCTTCGCAACATAGCAAGACTCCTTTTCTATAATTCAAAAATAAAATAAAATAAATTAGCCGTGTGGGCTGGCTCACACCTGCGGTTCCAGCTGCCCGAGAGGCAAAGGTGGGAGAATCAGCTGAGCCCTGGTGGAGGCTGCAGTGAGCCAAGATCGCACTAATGTACTCCAGCCTGAGTGACAGAGCTAGACCTTGTTTAAAAAAAAAAAAAAAAAAAAAGGCCAAGGTTTGTGATGAGGTAGGATTAGAGGTAATGGCGGTGGTGTCAGAAGCTGTTGGATGGTGGTGATGGGGGTGATCACAAAATTCTGACTCCTTGATTCTGAGAGTTTGGTTAGTATGCCAGCTTTTATTTTTCAGGTTTGATTAGTAGCTGAGTGTGTAGCAACTAATTTCCAGATGCTGACATCCTGTTTCATTAGCTTTTTTTTTTTTTTTTTTTTTTTTGGAGACGGAGTCTCGCTCTATCACCAGGCTGGAGTGCAGTGGCACGATCTCGCATCCACTGCAACCTCTGCCTCCTGGGTTCAAGTGATTCTCTTGCCTCAGCTTTCCAGTAGCTGGGACTGCAGGTCTGCACCACTATGCCGGGCAATTTTTTGTATTTTTGGTGGAGACGGGGTTTCACCATGTTGGCCAGGCTGGTCTTGAACTTCTGGTCTCAAGTGATCCGCCCGCCTTGGCCTCCCAAAATGCTGGGATTACAGGCGTGAGCCACCGCGCCCAGCCCCCAGTAGGTGTTTTGAGGTTTAGGCTGCTGAGTTACGAACTACTGGACTAGTGGGATGCTCTCTTCCTTGGTCACCTTGGAAAATGGTGTCATTGTTAGGTAATTAGAGAATCTACTTGACCAAATTCTCTGTACAAGGCTCAGTCGAAATGATCATATTCTAGTTTTTATGAATGCACCAGTGAATTTTAATCTTGTCAAGCAAACAAAAAACAAACATGTATTTTTGAGGTATCAACTACATTTCTTTACTAAAAGCTCTGAAGTTAAATAAAGATAAGCAAGCCTTGATTTTCCACTGGGAAAGCCATTTGGAAATGTACCATTTACATACATGTAGCATCTTGTTGGATAGAGAGATATAAACCCTGATCTACTTTCAGAAATCCTATCATACTGTAAAAATGCTTAAAGACCACGGAGAACATTAAACATAAGAATCCAGAAAGTGAAAGTGTAACAGTAGATTATGAAGCAGACTTTTAATAAGCATATATTCAAGTAATCTACATGAGGGCAGGGCTTTTTGCCCATTGAGTTCCCTGCTTTATCCCTAAGTGGGTTTGGAACAGTGGTACACAGAAGGGCTTCAACTGACATTTTTTGAGTAAGTGAAGGAAGTTTGTGCTTATATCTAAGGTAGTTACTTAAGATGCAAGAGAATCTTATTTCAATAATGGTGTTATTGTTCAAACTATTTTTTAGGAGGAACTTCTCTTTAGGAATTTCTTTTAATACTAGTCCCATTCCTTTACAGCCATACTTTGATTTTTTACATCAAATCAATACACCCTGAGTGAGAGGGTTTGTGTGTATTATTTTTCAGACATAGAGCCAAATAACTTTCTCAGTTCATTCTTAGAGGCTGAATTTACCACCCTGGAGGTTATTAAAGAATGCTATAGGCGCTAAAGGCAGGTCTTCAGGGGGCATGCCAAAATGTTTGCATTAATAAAAGCTTCATTGCAAAAAGTGTCTTAACTTCCTGAGATGAATACCTTGAAAGGAATAGAGGTCATCTGATTTTTTCTTGTGTGTTTGATAAAAAATCAATTCCATTACTCATATTTACATTATACTCCTGGAAAGAGCTTAAGTGCTTTTGATTGAGTAAAGAAAGAGGGATAAGGATTGTTTACTCTTTACCACTACTCTTCCAAAGATTTTAAGCTAGCTGAGAATAGAAGCTATTTCTTCCTATTGATTAAATTTCCATTCTCTTATCATTTTATCCATTCCTATGCACTTCCAGAAATTTCAGAATCTTTTATTTCCCCATGCTTTAGAAGTATGTTATATATTTTAAATTTTTTATTTATTTCATATTTAAAAATATTTTGTAGTCTATTTAGATTAAAGATAGCAGACTCAACATATAGCCACAATCCAAATTCTACTATAATGAAAATGAATGGATTTTTTCCCCAGGCATTTCAGTTTCAAAGTATGTATCACTTATGAAAATATGCTTAAAACATACATGTGGAAACATAATGAATTGTCATAAAATAAGTGCTATGTAACCATGGTCTAAATCAAGAAAATGAACGTTATCAGTATCTTGGAAGTTCTCCTGGGTGCCTATTCCTAATGAAAGCTCACTCCTCCACTAAAGATAACCAGTATCTTCTTAATTTTGGTGGTGATTACTTTGTTGTACTTTTCCATCTAAGTAACACCATGGATGACTTTTGTTTATTTTTGAACTTTACAGAATTATGCATAAGGTATATCAGAGATTCCTTTTGATCAACATCATGCTTACATGATTTATCCATGTCATTTCTCTTCCTTGCTTAGAATTCCATTGTATAAAAGTTGACCACAGTTGATCTGTTCTACTACTGATAAACATTTGGATTGTTTCCAGTTTTTGGTTATTGTGATATATGCTGCTATGATAGGAACACTTTAGTAGATGTCTCCTTGTGCACATGTGCCTGTATTCCTGTGTATAGCTAGGAGTGGAATTGCTGGTTCATAGGGTATGCAATTTAGACTCCTGACAACACCATAAGAGAATTTCTCTTACTCTGTACCCTTGACAACAGTGGATATTTTCGATCTTTAAGATTTTTATATTCTTGTGAGTCCTCCACATTTGCTCTTCCTTTTTAAAGCTGTTTTGCATTTCTATATGAAATTTAGGATAGGCTTATCAATTTATACAAAAATATCCTACTGCAATTTTGAATAGCAATACAATTACTTTGTAAGTCAATTTGGGGAGAATTAACATCTATTATTGCCATGTATTTTTCTTTTACCTATGTTATAAACCACATTATACATAGTTACTAGCTTTGTTTAATCAGTCAATTATTTAAAAATATTTATTATTTATTATCAAGATATAATGTACATACCATAAAATGCATCATTTAAAAATGTATATTTCAGTGGTTTTTAGTATGTTCGTTAGGTTGTGCAATCATCACCACTGTCTAACTCTAGAACATTTTCATCACCCCAAAAAGGAACCCCATACCTATTAGGGTCACTAATTATCTTTTAAAGAGATATTAAAAAATTAAAATATTATATTTACTAATATAGGTAACTCAGTGTTGTTCTTTTGTGTAGATCCATATTTGCATCTGGTATTATTTACCTTCTGCCGGAAGCAAATCCATGAACATTTCTTGTAATGTGTGTCTGCTCGTGATAAATATACTCAGCTATTTTACTTTAACTTGTGAAGGCTGTCTTCACTCGATATAGAATTCTAGGTTAATAATTTTTTCTTTTAGTACTTTTTAAAATATTGATCCACTGTCTTTTTTCCTTGCTCACATTCTTTTCAAAGAGAAATCTGTGGTCAGTCTTAGGTTCGTATGTAAAATAACTTGTAAAAAATCTGACTGCTTTATTTTATTATTTTTTTCTTTTGGAGAGGAAGCCTCACTCTTGTCCCCCAGGCTGGAGTGTGATGGCGCCATCTTGGCTCACTGCAATCTCCGCCTCCCAGATTCAAGCCATTCTCCTGCCTCAACCTCTGGAGTAGCTGGGATTACAGGATCCTGCCATCACACGCAGCTACTTTTTTTTTGAGACGGGAGTCTTGCACTGTCACCCAGGCTGTTGTGCAGTGGCAGGATCTCGGCTCACTGCGAGCTCCGCCTCCCGGGTTCCCGCCATTCTCCTGCCTCAGCCTCCCGAGTAGCTGGGACTACAGGCGCCTGCCATCGTGGCTGGCTAATTTGTTTGTATTTTTAGTAGCGATGGGGTTTCACCATATTAGCCAGGATGGTCTCCATCTCCTGATTCATGATCCGTCTGCCCTGGCCTCCCAAAGTGTTGGGATTACAGGCGTGAGCCACCGCGCCCAGCCATAATTTTTGTATTTTTAGTAGAGACAGGGTTTCACCATGTTGGCCAGGCTGTTCTCGAACTCCTGACCTCCTGATCCGCCAGCCTCGGCCTCCCAAAGTGCTGGTATTACAGGTGTGAGCCACCCTGCCTGGCCTCTGACTGCTGTAAAAATGTTCTCTTCATTACTGGTTTTAAGCATTTGATTGTAATGTGCTTTGGCATAGTTTTCTTCATGTTAATTTGCACTCATGTTTCTTTGGGTTTCTTGGATCTGTGGGCTTATAATTTTCATCAAATTTAGCAAATATTCAACCATTATTTCTTTAAATAATTTTTTCTCTCCCAATCTTCTCTCTCATTTTTTTCTGGAATTCCCATTACATGGTTTTCACCTTGCTTAAAGTTGCCCTGTAGCACATAGATCCTTCGACCCTTCCTTCCTTCCCTCCCTCCCTCCCTCCTTCCCTCCCTCCCTCCTTCCTTCCCTCCCTCCCTCCTTCCTTCCCTCCTTCCTCTGAGTCCTTCATTTTGGAACATTTCCATTATGATGCATTCAAATTAATTATATTTTTTACCTTATCTAATCTGCTGTTGATTCCATGCAGTGTATTTTCCTCTGAGACATTGTAGTTTTTATCTCTAAAATTCAATTCATGTTTTAAAAATATGTTCAGTGTCTGTATTTAATTTTTTCTACATTTGGAAGAGTTATAATAACTTTTAATGTCCTAATTCTAATCTTTGTGTCACCTCTGAGTTGGTTTTGATAGAACTTTCTCCTCATTTCAGGTTATATTTTCTTGTTTCTTTCTGTACTTGGTAATCTGATAGTCACAGATATTGTGACTTTTACCTTGTTGAGTGCCACAAATTTTTGTATTCTTATAAATATTATTATTATTATTTGAGACACAATCTTGCTCTGTTGCCCAGGCTGGAGTGCAATGGCACGATCTGGGCTCACTGCAACCTCTGCCTTCCAGTTTCAAACAATTCTCCTGCCTCAGCCTCCCGAATGGCTGGGATTACAGGCGCCCACCACCACACCTGGCTAATTTTTGTATTTTTGGTAGAGACAGGGTTTCACCATGTTGCCTAGGCTGGTCTCAAACTTCTGATCTTAGGTGATCCACCTGCCTCGGCCTGCCAAAGTGCTGGGATTACAGGTGTGAGACACCGCGTCCAGCCCTTATAGGTATTATTGAGCTTTGTTCTGGGATGCAATTAAGTTACTGGAAACAGTTGATCCTTTCAAACTTGGAGCGTTTTTTAGGCAGGGACAGATTGGCATTTAGTATAGGACAAGTTATTTTCCATTAGTGAGGCAAAATCCTTTTGAGTTCTCTACCCAATGCTATGTCTACTAAGAGGTTTTCAGTTTGACTCGTGGGCACAGGCACTATTCTGGCCTGTGTGTGAATACTGAATACTGTTTCCTGTAAGCCTTTTGGATGGTTCTTTCTTTGGCCTTGGGTAGTGTCCTTTCACATGTGTGCTGATTGCTACTTTGCTGAATACTATGTAGAAAAGGACCTCTGCAGATCTCTGGGATTATCTTTGTTCAACTCTTTCTTTCCTGACCCTGCAAACCCCGTTTGTCCTGTTCTGCCTGGGTTCTAAGCTCCATTTCCTCAACTAGAGCAGTCCTCTGGGCTCTGCCTGGCTTTCACCTCCGCATTCTGTGGTCTACAGACTAAATTCAGGCAATGATAGGATGTATCATGTTTGATTTTTATCTCTCAGAGACTACTCTCCTTTGTCTGATGTCAACTTTTTTGCAAGCTTCTTTTCCATATACTTTGTCTTTTTATTGTTGTTATATTTGTCCCATTATTCTTTTAGATTTTCTATATATGCAGTCATATTGTCTGTAAAAAATAAAAGCTTCTTTCTTTCTTTGCAATAGATAGGTCATTTATCTCCTGTTTTGGCTCCACTGCAGTGGTTAGCACCTCCTGTACAATGTTTAATAAAAATATCTGTAATCGGTATATTTGTCTCATTTGCATCTTACAGGGACTGCTTTCTTCTTTTTTATTTTTATTTTATTATTATTATTATTATACATTAAGTTCTAGGGTACATGTGCATAACGTGCAGGTTTGTTACATATGTATACTTGTGCTATGTTGGTGTGCTATGCCCATCAACTCGTCAGCACCCATCAACTCTTTATTTACATCAGGTATAATGCCCAATGCAATCCCTCCCCCCTCCCCCCTCCCCATGATAGGCCCCAGTGTGTGATGTTCCCCTTCCTGAGTCCAAGTGATCTCATTGTTCAGTTTCCACCTATGAATGAGAACATGCGGTGTTTGGTTTTCTGTTCTTGTGATAGTTTGCTAAGAATGATGGTTTCCAGCTGCATCCATGTGCCTACAAAGGACACAAACTCATCCTTTTTTATGGCTGCATAGTATTCCATGGTGTATATGTGCCACATTTTCTTAATCCAGTCTGTCACTGATGGACATTTGGGTTGATTCCAAGTCTTGCTATTGTGAATAGTGCCGCAATAAACATACGTGTGCATGTGTCTTTATAGCAGCATGATTTATAATCCTTTGGGTATATACCCAGTAATGGGATTGCTGGGTCATATGGTACATCTAGTTCTAGATCCTTGAGGAATTGCCATACTGTTTTCCATAATGGTTGAACTAGTTTACAATCCCATCAACAGTGTAAAAGTGTTCCTATTTCTCCACATCCTCTCCAACACCTGTTGTTTCCTGACTTTTTAATGATTGCCATTCTAACTGGTGTGAGATGGTATCTCATTGTGGTTTTGATTTGCATTTCTCTGATGGTGAGTGATGATGAGCATTTTTTCATGTGTCTGTTGGCTGTATGAATGTCTTCTTTTGAGAAATGTCTGTTCATATCCTTTGCCCACTTTTTGATGGGATTGTTTGTATTTTTCTTGTAAATTTGTTTGAGTTCTTTGTAGGTTCTGGATATTAGCCCTTTGTCAGATGAGTAGATTGCAAAAATTTTCTCCCATTCTGTAGGTTTCCTGTTCACTCTGATGATAGTTTCTTTTGCTGTGCAGAAGCTCTTTAGTTTATTTAGATCCTATTTGTCAATTTTGGCTTTTGTTGCCATTGCTTTTGGTGTTTTAGACATGAAGTCCTTGCCCATGCCTATGTCCTGAATGGTACTACCTAGGTTTTCTTCTAGGGTTTTTATGGTTTTAGGTCTAACATTTAAGTCTCTAATCCATCTTGAATTAATCTTCGTATAAGGAGTAAGGAAAGGATCCAGTTTCAGCTTTCTACTTATGGCTAGCCAATTTTCCCAGCACCATTTGTTAAATAGGGAATCCTTTCCCCATTTCTTGTTTCTCTCAGGTTTGTCAAAGATCAGATGGCTGTAGATGTGTGGTATTATTTCTGAGGACTCTGTTCTGTTCCGTTGGTCTATATCTCTGTTTTGGTACCAGTACCATGCTGTTTTGGTTACTGTAGCCTTGTAGTATAGTATGAAGTCAGGTAGCGTGATGCCTCCAGCTTTGTTCTTTTGACTTAGGATTGTCTTGGCAATGCGGGCTCTTTTTTGGTTCCATATGAACTTTAAAGCAGTTTTTTTCCAATTCTGTGAAGAAACTCATTGGTAGCTTGATGGGGATGGCATTGAATCTATAAATAACCTTGGGCAGTATGGCCATTTTCACAATATTGATTCTTCCTATCCATGAGCATGGTATGTTCTTCCATTTGTTAGTGTCCTCTTTGATTTCACTGAGCAGTGGTTTGTAGTTCTCCTTGAAGAGGTCCTTTACATCCCTTGTAAGTTGGATTCCTAGGTATTTTATTCTCTTTGAAGCAATTGTGAATGGAAGTTTATTCCTGATTTGGCTCTCTGTTTGTCTGTTACTGGTATATAAGAATGCCTGGGATTTTTGCACATTGATTTTGTATCCTGAGACTTTGCTGAAGTTGCTTATCAGCTTAAGGAGATTTTGGGCTGAGACGATGGGGTTTTCTAAATATACAATCATGTCATCTGCAAACAGGGACAATTTGACTTCTTCTTTTCCTAACTGAATACCCTTGATTTCTTTCTCTTGCCTGATTGCCCTAGCCAGAACTTCCACCACTATGTTGAATAGGAGTGGTGAGAGAAGGCATCCCTGTCTTGTGCCAGTTTTCAAAGGGAATTTTTCCAGTTTTTTCTCATTCAGTATGATGTTGGCTGTGGGTTTGTCATAAATAGCTCTTATTATTTTGAGGTACGTTCCATCAATACTGAATTTATTGAGCGTTTTTAGCATGAAGGGCTGTTGAATTTTGTCAAAAGCCTTTTCTGCATCTATTGAGATAATCATGTGGTTTTTGTCTTTGGTTCTGTTTTTATGCTGGATTACGTTTATTGATTTGCAAATGTTGAAGCAGCCTTGCATCCCAGGGAGGAAGCCCACTTGATCATGGTGGATAAGCTTTTTGATGTGCTGCTGAATCCGGTTTGCCAGTATTTCATTGAGGTTTTTTGCATCGATGTTCATCAGGGATATTGGTCTAAAATTCTCTTTTTTCGTTGTCTCTCTGCCAGGCTTTGGTATTAGGATGATGTTGGCCTCATAAAATGAGTTAGGGAGGATTCCCTCTTTTTCTATTGATTGGAATAGTTTCAGAAGGAATGGTACCAGCTCCTCTGGTAGAATTCAGCTGTGAATCCATCTGGTCCTGGACTTTTTTTGGTTGTTAGGCTATTAATTATTGCCTGAATTTCAGAGCCTGCTATTGGTCTATTCAGGGATTCAACTTCTTCCTGGTTTAGTCTTGGAAGAGTGTAAGTGTCCAGGAAATTATCCATTCCTTCTAGATTTTCTAGTTTATTTGCGTAGAGGTGTTTATAGTATTATCTGATGGTAGTTTGTATTTCTGTGGCATCGGTGGTGATATCCCTTTTATCATTTTTTATTGTGTCTATTTGATTCTTCTCTCTTTTCTTCTTTATTAGTTTTGCTAGTGGTCTGTCAATTTTGTTGATCTTTTCAAAAAACCAACTCCTGGATTCATTGATTTTTTGAAGGGTTTTTTGTGTCTCCATCTCCTTCAATTCTGCTCTGATCTTAGTTATTTCTTGCCTTCTGCTAGCTTTTGAATGTGTTTGCTCTTGCTTCTCTAGTTCTTTTAATTGTGATGTTAGAGTGTCCATTTTAGATCTTTCCACCTTTCTCTTGTGGGCATTTAGTGCTATAAATTTCCCTCTACACACTGCTTTAAATGTGTCCCAGAGATTCTGGTATGTTGTATCTTTGCTCTCATTGGTTTCAAGAACATCTTTATTTCTGCCTTCATTTCATTATACACCCAGTAGTCACTCAGGAGCAGGTTGTTCAGTTTCCATGTAGTTGAGTGGTTTTGATTGAGTTTCTTAGTCCTGAGTTCTAGTTTGATTGCACTGTGGTCTGAGAGACAGGTTGTTATAATTTCTGTTCTTGTACATTTGCTGAGCAGTGCTTTACTTCCAATTATGTGGTCAATTTTGGAATAAGTGTGATGTGGTGCTGAGAAGAATGTATCTTCTGTTGATTTGGGGTGGAGAGTTCTCTAGATGTCTATTAGGTCTGTTTGGTGCAGAGATGAGTTCAATTCCTGGATATCCTTGTTAACTTTCTGTCTCATTGATGTGTCTAATGTTGACAGTGGGGTGTTGAAGTCTCCCATTATTATTGTATGGGAGTCTAAGTCTGTTTGTAAGTCTCTAAGAACTTGCTTTATGAATCTGGGTGCTCCTGTATTGGGTGCATATATATTTAGGATAGTTAGCTCTTCCTGTTGAATTGATCCCTTGACCATTATGTAATGGCCGTCTTTGTCTCTTTTGATCTTTGATGGTTTAAAGTCTGTTTTATCAGAGACTAGTATTGCAAACCCTGCTTTTTTTGTTCTACATTTGCTTGGTAGATCTTCCTCCATCCCTTTATTTTGAGCCTATGTATGTCTCTGCATGTGAGATGGGTCTCCTGAATACAGCAGACTGATGGGTCTTGACTCTTTATCCAATTTGCCAGTCTATGTCTTTTAGTTGGAGCATTTAGTCCATTTATATTTTAGGTTAATATTGTTATGTGTGAACTTGATCCTGCCATTATGATATTAACTGGTTATTTTGCTCATTAGTTGATGCAGTTTCTTCCTAGCCTTGATGGTCTTTATATTTTGGCATGTTTTTGCAATGGCTGGTACCAGTTGTTCCTTTCCATGTTTAGTGCTTCCTTCAGGGTCTCTTGTAAGGCAGGCCTGGTGGTGACAAAATCTCTAAACCTTTGCTTATCTGTAAAGGATTTTATTTCTCCTTCACTTATGAAACTTAGTTTGGCTGAATATGAAATTCTGGGTTTGAAATTCTTTTCTTTAAGAGTGTTGAATATTGGCCCCCACTCTCTTCTGGCTTGTAGAGTTTCTGCCGAGAGATCTGCTGTTAGTCTGATGGGCTTCCCTTTGTGGGTAACCCGACCTTTCTCTCTGGCTGCCCTTAAGATTTTTTCCTACATTTCAACTTTAGTGAATCTGGCAATTATGTGTCTTGGAGTTGCTCTTCTCGAGCAGTATCTCTGTGGCATTCTCTGTATTTCCTGAATTTGAATGTTGGCCTGCCCTACTAGGTTGGGGAAGTTCTCCTGGATGATATCCTGAAGAGTGTTTTCCAACTTGGTTCCATTTTCCCCCTCACTTTCAGGCACCTCAATCAGACGTAGATTTGGTCTTTTTACATAATCCCATACTTCTTGCAGGCTTTGTTCATTACTTTTTCTTCTTTTTTCTTTTGGTTTCTCTTCTCCCTTCATTTCATTCATTTGATCCTCAATCACTGATACTCTTTCTTCCAGTTGATCAAGTCGGTTACTGAAGCTTGTGCATTTGTCACGTATTTCTCGTGTCATGGTTTTCATCTCTGTCATTTCGTTTATGATCCTCTCTGCATTAATTAGTCTAGCTGTCAATTCTTCCACTCTTTTTTCAAGATTTTTAGTTTCTTTGCGCTGGGTACATAATTCCTCCTTCAGCTCTGAGAAGTTTGATAGACTGAAGCCTTCTTCTCTCATCTCGTCAAAGTCATTCTCTGACCAACTTTGATCCATTGCTGGCGATGGGCTGCGCTCCTTTGCAGGGGGAGATGCGCTCTTATTTTTTGAATTTCCAGCTTTTCTGCCCTGCTTTTTCCCCATCTTTGTGGGTTTATCTGCCTCTGGTCTTTGATGATGGTGACGTACTGATGGGGTTTTGGTGTAGGTGTCCTTCCTGTTTGATAGTTTTCCTTCTAACAGTCAGGACCCTCAGCTGTAGGTCTGTTGGAGATTGCTTGAGGTCCACTCCAGACCCTGTTTACCTGGGTATCAGCAGCAGAGGCTGCAGAAGATAGAATATTGCTGAACAGTGAGTGTACCTGTCTGATTCTTGCTTTGGAAGCTTCCTCTCAGTGGTGTACTCCACCACGTGAGGTGTGGGGTGTCAGTCTGCCCCTAGTGGGGGATGTCTCCCAGTTAGGCTACTCAGGGGTCAGGGACCCACTTGAGCAGGCAGTCTGTCCCTTCTCAGATCTCAACCTCCGTTTTGGGAGATCCACTGTTCTCTTTGAAGCTGTCAGACAGAGTCGTTTGGGTCTGCAGAGGTTTCTGCTGCTTTGTTGTTGTTGTTGTTGTTTAGCTGTGCCCTGTCCCCAGAGGTGGAGTCTACAGAGACAGGCCGGCTTCCTTGAGCTGCTGTGAGCTCCACCCAGTTCGAGCTTGCCAGTGGCTTTGTTTACCTACTTAAGCCTCAGCAATGGCGGGCGCTCCTCCCCCAGCCTCGCTGCTGCCTTGCGGTTAGATAGCAGACTGCTGTGCTGGCAATGAGGGAGGCTCCGTGGGCGTAGGACCCTCCCGGCCAGGTGTGGGATATAATCTCCTGGTGTGCCTGTTTGCTTAAAGTGCAGTATTGGGGTGGGAGTTACCTGATTTTCCAGGTGTTGTGTGTCTCAGTTCCCCTGGCTAGGGAAAGGGATTCCCTTCACCCTTGCACTGCCCAGGTGAGGCGATGCCTTACCCTGCTTCAGCTCTCGCTGGTCGGGCTGTAGCAGTTGACCAGCACCGATTGTCTGGCACTCAATGGGACTGCTTTCAACATTTTACCATTTGATATGGTGGATATTGTTGTTTTTGATAAGTAGGTTTAAGATTAGGAGTGTTCCCTTCTATTTCGAGTTTGCTAAGATGTTTATCTGTCTCTGTGTGTGTTAAGTTGTAAATGGATGTTGACTATAATCAAATGCTTTGAATGCAGCTACTGAGATAATGAAATGATATTTCTCCTTTATTAACATGATTTTTTGGAAGAGTAAACCAACTTTATATTCCTGGTATAAATTCAACTGGGCTATGGGGTATACTTTTCTTTTTAAAAAGTTGCTGATTTGGTTAGCTAATAGTTTGCTTAAGCTTTTAACATATGTGTTAAATTGGCCTGTCATTTTCTTTTCACATAGTGTCCTTCCTTGTCAGTTTCTTGTAGTGAGGAAAAGCTAGCTACATATAATGTGTACATAATTGTTCTCTCTCTTTTTTTAAAATTATTTTCTGAAGGAGTTTGTTTAAAATTGGCATTATTTCTTTCCTAAATATTTAGGAGAATTTGCTGTTTGGTCAGGCATTTTTGCTCTTTTGGGGGAACAAGGGGAAGGTTTAAAATGCAGATTCTGTTTTTAAAATATAAGATTGCTTTGCTTTCTGTCTCTTCTTGTTTCAGTTATAATAAATAAATTGTTTTTCTAAGATTTGTACATTTTATATAAAATTTCTAATTTATTGCCATAAAGTTGTGCATAATTTTCTTTTGTTATCTTTTTTATACCTATGTAGCATTTGTAGTGATGACTCCCTTTCTATTCTGATATTTGTTATTTGTATATTTTAAAAAATTGATCAGTCTCACTGGTTTTTGCTCAATTTTATGATATTAGTTCTTTTAGTACCAACTTTTTGCTTTGTGGATCTTCTCTATTGGATGTTTCTTTTCTACTTCATTAATTTCTGCTTTTAGATTTATGATTTCTTTTCTTCTGTTATCTTGGTTTTATTTTGCTCCTTTTACGCTTATTGAGATGGATGCTTACTTGATTTTTAGTTTTTCTTCTTTTCCAAATATGTGTTTAAGATTATAAATTCCCTTCTGAACTCAGCTTTAGTTGCATCCCACAAATTTTGGCAAATGGTATTTATTGTTACCATTCAACTAAAAATCTAATCTAACTTCATTGTGATTTTTTTCCTTTTACTTATGAGTTATTTAGATGTTTATTACTTAATTTCCATATATTAGGTAATTTTCTGTTTTTTAAATTGATTTCAAGCTTAATTGCACTGTAATCAGAGAACAAACTCAGTATGATATGAGTGCTTTGAATTTTTTTAAGACTTCCTTTACAGCTCAGCATATAGACAAGTTTTGTAGATGATTTGTGTTTTTCAAAGGATTATTTGTTTCACAGTTGTTGGGTGCAGTTTTCAATAAATGTGCATTTGGGCAAATTACAGTCTTCACATTTATTTCATCTTTCTTGATTTCATGTGGTGTTTCAAAATCACTGTGAGTGTAGATTTTTATTTCTCCTTGTAGTTTTGTCAAGTTTTGCTTTAAAATTTTTGAGGTAATGTTACATGCATACAAATAGGGAACTGTTTTGTCTTTCTTGTGGGTTGATTCTTTTAGAATAAAGTATATCTTTTTATTTATATTTTTTCTTTAATAATCTAACATCAGCTTTCTTTGGATTAGTTTTTGCATTGTATTTATTTCACCATCTTTACTTTCACTCTTTCTGTATTCTTGCAGTTTAGATGTATCTTATATAGTACTTATAATTTGTTTTTTAAACAAATTCAAATCTGAAAATATTCATCTTTATAGAACTTATTCGTGAACATTTATTTATGTACTTGGGTTGAAAAACACTTTAGTTTGAACATTTTAGTGTGTGCTTTCTATTTGCCCTACCTCTTTTTTTGTTCCTTTTTCTCTTTTTTTGTCTTTCTTTAGGTTCATATTCTCCCTCTAGTTTGGAAACTACATATTATTTTATTAGTCTTTTATTACATATTACAACATATAAGCTTAGATTATAAGAGTGTAATGCTAATTGTTGCTCTTACTCTTTTCTCAGATAATACAAGAAGTTTAGGTCACTTCAACTCTGTATTTTTATCAACTTATCTGCTTTTGTTATCATGAATTAATGCTGCTTATATCTGAAACTGTAGAAGACATTATTGTGTTTTACAATAATTTGTATAGTCAGTGTTCACTTGGATATATAAATATGTTTACCATTTTTTTTCCAGTTTGCTATTTGTCTTTTAACATTTTAATAGTATTTTTAAATCTTAGAAATGTTTAATTTTGTTATTGGCTGAATCAGTCATTTTCTTTAGTTCTCTGAGTCTTATTTGGGAAGGCTTTCCCACACTGAGATTACAGAAATACTGCCCGTATTTTTATTTTTAATATTTAGACTTTTAATTCATCCAGATTTGTTTTCCTTTGTGGTGTGAAAGTAAGGATCTGACTTAACATTTTCCCAGGTGGTTAGCAGAATGGCTCACCCCTAGTAATTGACTGTCCTCTTCCTTTGACCTGGAATACAACTTTATTATGTAATCATTTCCTTTTAAACACAGGTCTTCTCTTTTCTTGCCCCAGCTATTTTATTTACCATGATATGCAATAATTAATATGGAACTGCTGTGTGACAAAAACATTGTCTTGTATTCTATAAGGATGGGTCATTATAGTTGAATAGGAATCTGATGGTTCTGGTGTTTTAATCACCAAATGTATATCCTGATAGAGATAAGCAGCAGAGCTCTCTGGACAAAACTGTGATTGTAGGTGAAAGAGATTGTCCTTTCTCCTTTCTTCTGAACAGCTTTCTAGATCTCTGGGGTTCCAGGGTCTTCAAGTAATCCCAGGCTACACAGGGCTCTTCCCCAGACCTGTTCTCAAGGGCAATGTCTGTTTCTCTGAATCTATTTTTAAATCATTTCTACAAAATTCTACTCTCTTAGGGTCTATGTTGGAAATCCTCTGAGAAAATAATTTATACTAGGGCAGTGATGACTGATGGTTTAATGTAGTCATAGTAAATGTGTGGCATTGTAACAATGGGCCTCCTCCTGCACCTAAAGTAAGTGGTCATGGTGTACTTTTCTGCTGATATTGGACTTGACCTGAGAACTCTTTCCAAAGCAACACTCCACGATTCCTTAAAACTTCATCAGGATTGTCATGTGGGTTGGCATTAGTGTTCCACCCCTAGAATAATGTTTAATTTTCCCGGGAGAAATAGGCACTGAAGAAATGGGCTGTGATGGCTGCTCTGTTAGTTTCCCAAGGCTGCCACAACAACGTCCCAAAGACTTCATAGTTTCAAACAACACGAATGTGTTGACTCACAGTCTGGATGCCAGAAGTCCAAGACCGAGGTGTCCGCAGGGCCATGCTGTCTCAGGGATGATCTTTCCTTGGCTTTTGTAGCTTTCGGTGTTTGCTGGGAATCCTTGGTGTTTTTTGACTGGTAGATGCATCCCTCTAGTCATATGGCTGTCTTCTCCCTGTGTGTCTTCACACTCTCTTCCCTCCGTGTGTGTTCAAATTTCCTCTTTTTATAAGGAAATCAGTCATATAGGATTCGGGCCCACTTTAATGACCTCATTTTAACTTGATTACCTTTATAAAGTTTCCAAATATGACGGTTTCCAAAATAGTTACATTCTAAGGGACTGCAACATGAAGTTTTTGCGGGGGCAGTGGAGGGGGAGAGACACAGTTTAACCCATCATAGTGACCCTCAAAGTTGTAGGAGAAAACCTATTTATCTATGTTTAAGAGCAGTACTGTCAGAGTCAATCAGTCCTGTACTAAAACACAGCATCGCCGATAGTGGAAAAGCATTGAAGACAGTCATTATCATTTGTGTGGTTAAAGAGATTCTGGGCTGAGAGGCACAATGCAGAATTAAACTCTTTGAAGCTTCCTGAGGACTTAACAGGATTATTCATATTTGCTGTTATTTAGTTCTATTTTAAAGAGTTATGGAGGCAATGTGTATGCTTCACTAAATTATCCCTATATCTTTCACTGCAGATACAGCAATGCAAACAAGAGCCAGGTCTGAACGCATTGTCTCATTTCCAGAACCTGCGTTTGTTTGTTTGTTTTTTAATGAACCTGGCAAGTATTTGAACTTATGAAGGAAGAATCTAGTTCTTTTGTATTGACTTTTTGGTATCACAAATTATAGGTCAACTGAAATTTATGAGCACAGGTTCAGCAAGCTTTAGGTGTGATTTGAGTTCATCTATGTGAAATGAACAAAGTCAGAAAGTAAATTACGAGGTAAGAAACAGTACTTACTAGGCACTGCGAGATCTATTTGGTCAGCAGCTTAGTTGATTCATGGTTAAAAAAATAACATATTAGACTGTGCTTTATGAGGGATTAGCTTCTTACTGCGTATATGAAGTAGGCATAATCTAATTTTATTATTAGTGCAGAACAAATGTGCTAAGCCTTGAAAGGTGTGCTCAGCCAGATATGGATGAAAACTGTTCTTGAGGTTGAAATTGTTTGATGTTATTTGGGAAAGGTTTCAAGTGATTAGTCAGACACCTGGGTGATGCCACCCAGCTATTTACTGTTTCTCTAGTAGTTAAAAATAAATTCAATATTGTTTCTTTATTAAGGAGATCAGGACAGAAAGGCTGCCCTGTGTTAGCCACACTAATATAGTTATAAATGATAGTAACAGAATACACTTATTGAGCTCTCATTAGATGCTAGGTTCTTTGTCAAGGGCTTTATGTGGATTATTTTATTTAATTCTCAAAACTGACAACTGAGGTATATTGTTATTCCAGGTTACAGAGAAAACAAGAATTTCACTAAGGCCACCATTGGTAAGTTGTGGACTCACGGACAGTCTCTTAACCACAACAGTACAGCGACGTCTCTTATTCTGCAGGTGATTTGCTATGGCAACTAACTAAAAAAATTGTTTGGTTTGTAGCAGACTTGGAGACTATATGGCATGGGGGAGTGTGTACACTTTGAAGTTATACAGTTCTAAGTGTAAATTTCAGTGCCTTCTCTTGTGCAAAGTTCTTAATCTGCATGAACCTCAGATTTCTCAATTTTTTTTTATTTTTTAAATTATTTTTCTGTGAACTCTGCAGAGCAGTAAGATTTCTTATTTTAAAATGAGGGCAATGATATCTCTCTTGCAGAATTGCGAGGATTCAATCAGATT
This sequence comes from Piliocolobus tephrosceles, assembly GCF_002776525.5. Lineage (NCBI taxonomy): Eukaryota > Metazoa > Chordata > Mammalia > Primates > Cercopithecidae > Piliocolobus > Piliocolobus tephrosceles. The sequence continues at coordinate 38,782,746 of NC_045443.1, read as the reverse complement.
ATAGTTGTAAAGTGATTTTAAAAAGTTTGCGACAAAATCTTTCCTATTCTTTCTCTCAAATTCTCTTCTTTTTTGGCTGCATGATTATGTGATCTGATTTCCATCGTTTTAAATTAAAACCCATTTCCAGTTGAAAGAAAGTTGGTGAGCTAAATCTCTTTTCTGTCCCATCACTCTGTAGAAGAGAGAACTGTCAAGATTGTTCAGCATTTTAAATAAAACCACCTTTTTGTAGGAGAGAGATTAGCGTAAGATATGTTAAAAGAAAGGTCATAAATATTCTAAAAGCAAATAGGTGCAGAGCTCTTGTTCTGGAGAGCTACATTAGATTTCTTAATTTTGTAGGAGAGGAGCCTTAATATTATTTCCTTCTCTTTTTTATCTTAATCTGCACATATTTCAGCAGGGTCACTCACTGGCCTTTTTTAGCCAGTCCCGCCTGGTTAGAGAGAAATTAAGTTCGACTTTGTTTGACAACCTCAGGACAGCTAGAAAGATAGGAAAAAGGAGTCCACAGGTTCTTGCTTTAAGTTTACAAAACTTTGTAGTTCTGCTTAAACATTTAGATTAATAATAGGGAAGGTTTAAAAATAACTTTAGATTTTCTAGTGTTCAAAGTCTTTACTGAAGACATGTATTCTGAAAAAATTATCACCTTATAATTAAAAGTATTAAGTCTGGCTGCAACCTTTAAAAAACAAACTTTGCATGGGTTACAATATTTGTTTTAGTAGCATAAAAATGAGTGGATTGCCTTGGATATGTCTATCAGGTAGCGTTCTGTAATTTTTTCCCCCTGTAGAGTTATTTTGTATGCATGCTTACTAGTTCTGTTGTTTGACTTACAGATACCTCTGTTTGGTTTCAAAATGTGTGTGTAAGCATTGCTAGGTGGTGCTAACCATCTATAATTATCTCTATTTCTTAATAAAGAAATGATATTGAATGGTCAACAATTAATTGCTTAGCAACATATGCTTTTCAAGCAAGCTGCTGCGTTTTAGAATCAGGGAAAGGAAAATGTATCCATGTACTTGGTCTATCATTGGAACAGAATTTTGCTACCCATAGCTCTTCTTAACAGCAACGGATGCCAGCAGGTTTATGACTTTATCTCTAGAGTTACTGTCCCAAGAAATAATATTTCAATTGCAGCTATGTCTGTGAGATATCTCTTTAAAGACTCTCTTTTACTTTGTGCTTTGAAATGTATATTATTAATGTACAAACCCCTCTTATGACCAATGCTGTCAGTGACGTAGATAGCAGAGGTGTAAGGTATATCAGTTAAGATTTTAAAAAACTAAAATATTGAATGAAAACAGTGAAGTCTGCTGGAAACCATACCAACATCTGGTGCTCAAACATTTTTCAATATCTATATATTGCCAGAAAATAAGAAATGTTTGAGATCATCTATAGTGTCTTTCGGTTTGGTAGAGGAATTTTTCACCCAAAGACAGTACTATAAATGCCAAACTTTCTCTATATTGTCTTAGGATCTATAAAAGTCTCAACTTAGACATGTTGTACAAACAAGCACTATTTTCTCTAACATACATTGCTCGAGAAGTGCATTTCTAGAAAAAGCATGCTACAAACTGACATACTAAACAGTGAAAATAATGCATGTAGCAGAGTTAACGTTTTATTCTGCTCGACACTTGACGTATAATTTTCAGTAATCTTTATCGATTAACCTCTGATGTTTCTTAACAAGGTCTACTAATCTGAATCTTTTTTGGGGTGCCTTGGAGTTGTAGGTTATTGTTTTAGACACTTGGAATTACTGCTGTTTTTCTGAGGCCTGTCTGAAGAGGGGCTGGCTTTGTTAATTTCTAATGCAGCAGCAGTAAGAACAATATTTAGCACTTATGAGGCTCCACTTCTCTGTTTCAAAGCACTTTACAAATATCAATTAATTGCGTTGAATGGGGAGCTCTGCAGCTGCTGAGAGAAAAAAGAGCACACAGTGATTGGCTCATTATCATTTACAGCTGTTGAAAAATGTTCTTCAAAGAAATAATTACATATCTTCATATATATTTAAAGAAAAAAGGAGCAGGCAGGAGGCTACTAAGGGTCTTCTTTAACAAACGACTCTTGTCTTTCCATTCTGTTTCGAGAGCAGCAGCTTTATTGCGAATAATTATCCTCTCCTGGACAAAAAAAAAAAAATAAAGCGCTGCAACAGCCCCTTCTCCAAGAAAGTGCAAGACAGTAAATCCTCTTTTGAAAAATAATCTCAATTTCACCAATTTTGATTTGTTTAGAATTTTTGTTTCTTAGTGGTTGGACTGCTGCTGGACTTTGCCTAATGCAGCCTTGTTTAATGTCTGATCCAATGTGGGCTTTGTCCAGCTTTAATTATGCATGAAAACAGAACAAGTAGACAATAATGGATAGTGCTTCTTGCTTTGTGTCCAACAGAGCTTTATCACCATACGGGTGCCAAAAGAAACTATCTGAACTGTGTCCCTGTCACCAGGAAGAGATACAGGCAATCCTGGCCATAGAAACAGATTTCCGTTTCTTTTCTTTTTCATTCTTTTTTCTTTTCTTTTTTTCTTCCCTTCTCTTCTTTTTCATAATGTGAATCTCCTGGTTGAGCAGATAAGCTGCTAATTCTATTAATTTTCTTATCAAAATCAGCAAGGGAAGCGATGCTTCCAATTTAGTGATTTATTATCCTGAGCAAGCTGTGCGGAGTATGCCTTTCATATTCTGTAATTGGCACTAGAGGGGAAGAGACTTTCAAGGGAGATGCACTCAGCAAACCGTTTCCATTTCAATTGACTATTGAGCAAACAAATGGAGTGTCCTTTCATTGGCTTAAATCATTTAAAATGATAAAGCTAGCAATTCTGCATTTGAATGTATGCCAGTGAATATCTGTGTGTGAGATGCTGACCCCTAAGACATTAAAATATGAGCATAATAACATCTCTCTATAGGATTTGCCATCAATAAAACATCCAAGTGCAATACGTTAATTGACATGCAAAAGGCCAAAATTGATCACACATGTAATCTGACCCTTATTATTATACCGCCCCCAAAGGCCTTTGAAATCAACATCTTTCCTTTGCATACTGAGTATCGAATGTTTTGGTATATGAAAGTTGGCTGCATAAGCAGTGGACTCTGATGTTTTAACACTGAAATAAAAACCAGTCTCAAAGGCAGGAACATTATCAGTTGGAAAGGAAAGAAAGTGGTGAGGAGTTGGATGCCAGGAGTGAGTGGGACTGATAGAGATATAGAAGGAAAACTAGGTTTCCAGTGGGAAAAAAAGTTACTTCTTGTTTAGTGTCATTTGGAAAGCTAGGGAAGGCCCCTCTGCCCCAAATATTATCCTCAGTAAAATAGGAACTTGAATTGTAGGTTTCAATTTCTTTTTATTTATGACAACTTTTTTCAAAAGTAAATTTTATATAATATTTGCCACCAACTAGTTTAATGGTTGCAAATCATGCTACCTACATTGTTCTACTTAAAACTAAGAGCAAGGCACTAGTGCCCCCATTATACAGACAGTGCTTACATAAACTTGAGAGTTTAAGTATCATACATAATGCTTAGATGCTGGAGAGGTTAAGTAACTTGTCTGATTTTACTTGGTTAGAGTGTTCAAGCTGGGAGTTGAATTCAGCACTACGAGATACGAAACTCTGTTGTTTTCTAATCACTGTATTAGTCTTCCTCTAGCCTTCTATTTCTGGGTGAAATAGTATCCTTAGCCCTTAAATCTTAAATGTAAATCACGCCTTGAATTACACCATACCCAAACCCTTGCATTAGTTTTTGGTACTAAAACTTCAAAGATAATTCGTTTTAAAAATTGAATCATTTTTTCTCATATTTCATGAGAATGATGATATTTTGACAATTTGGAAATTCCCTCCTAATTCTTTGGGATTTTTTTCCCTTGCATTTCCTGGGAGGAACAAGGCAGGGGATGATTTTCCCTTGCAGAGTGCTGTCCATAGTGTCGATGGCTGGGAAATGTACTACAGGAGCGTGCACAATGATTTAGACATTTGTTTGGGCTTTTAATCTTTTCTCATCTACACGTACCACCAAAATAAAAACCAGTGAAGTATGTACTCTATAAATCTGCTCGTTCTCTCACTCCTCAGAAATATTTCAGAAAGAACTTGACACTTGTAATCAGAACTGGGCCTAGATGCAGCCTCCTGTTGAGTCAGCGATCCTGCCTCTCGTCCTTTCCTATTTTAAATAGCACAAAAATAGTACAGGCCAGAGGTTATAGGCTGGGGAAGCGCTGCTGTTGAAAGAATGTAAAGTCTACTTATGTGCCATGAATTTCCCCCGACTTCAAGTGTGTAGATTATTGAGTTAAGAGAAGAACAAGTTGAGAAGACAGGTAGAAAGCGTCGTGCATTAGACAGGTGGGGAGAAGCTGCTGGGCTTCACGTGGGGCACAGCAGAAAGACAGATGTGCTGTGGTGGTGATGCAGTGCAAATGCTTTGGAGAATATGGTTGCAAAAGACTTCAGGAGATTATTTGCAAACAGAAGAGGCTTGACAGTAATTAGTAAGATTTCAGTTAAAAAAAAAAAGACTATGTTGGAACTTATTAAGAGAAAAGAGGAAAAGCAGGTAATAATTATCATGGGATAATTCTCTGGGATGCTGGGAGATGTGCAGCATGTGAGAATAAAAACAATTCAATAATTGTGGGGAAAGGAAAGAAGGAAAAGTGAACCAAAGAAATGAGGAAAAAATAAAACTTTATTTGTGACAATTATTCTATTTATGAAATGCTCTATGTCATGTAACTGTGCTATGAGCTTTCCATATATTACCTCTTAAGATTATTTCCATTGTTTTGCATAAATAAATTGTCTAGCTCTCATTCTATGCCGTATATTGTTTTAATAATAATTAAGGACATAATAAATGTGATAAATCCTAGAATTTTTGATTTTTTTTTAGCGGAATACAAGCTATAAAAGTATGGATAGTGTGGATTAACAATAAGTATGTATGGGACAAAAAAGTTTGAGAATACCTGATGCAGTGGTTTCAATAATGAACTAAGATGTTATAAACTCTGATTACTAACAGTATAGTTTCAGTGAAGTCACACTAATTTTCTGATCTTCAATATATGATGGAATAAAACATCTTCTATTTACAATATTTCAAAAGTAAATTAAAACAGGCATTATAAAGACAAAGTCTAATTTTGAAAAAGACATTTTCTGAGAGAAGTTATTTGTATTTTAAAGTGACCATATATATGTTTTTTAAGGTTGTGTGATGCTTTATAAAGCTATCTAAGATAAAACTAGAACTTTGTTCTTCATCTCTTTCCAAGTTTTCACCTGTATCTTCTGTGTACAAAGGTGACTTTGACTTCAAAGGGCAATGGGAATCGAATCTGGTATGAAAATGGGATGAGGAAATATATAGTCTTTCAGGAAAAGGTCATTACATACTGTACAGAAGCTCAACTTTTATTTTGATTAAATACTTTTTTCAGTGCGATTTACTAGCTAATTACTTCCTCAGCTTTGTGGCTTTGCAAGACTTACCTGATCTATAATTAGTCTACTGAAGGACTTAGAAGCCTCAAGGTTTGTGTGCTTTTATGTAAAATTATTAATATTAATAATAATTAACCATAAATGGTAACTAGGGTGGGCCAGATGGCCTTTTCTTCTTTCAAAAACATCTTTATGTGCTTAGTTATTCAGAAGGTAGAGGTGATAATGCAAAGACACAAGTGACATTTTAAATTAAATTATTGATTTTGGAACGAAGCTTAAATAATTTACTCAACAAGGGGAGGGGACTGACTGACTTTCACCTGTACCAGATTGAAAGCTCTAAATACCATCTGTTTATATCAAAGTAAAACTTCTTGTCTGTTTGTAGTCATGCTGAGTTTGGGGCTCCTGTTGGCCTCATTTTTAAGAATCTCACCCATTAATCATTAGTATTAGTTGGTACCACTGGTAATTAGTCTTTTAAGTTGCAACCAGATGGAATGTATAAATTATTAGAAGTTTCCTGCCAGGCATAAGTGTAGATGATTCATGGGCCTATGGCATTTTCCTGTGCTCTGTTCCTGATAGGAAAATATAAAGATTATACAGTTGGAAAGACTAACCTTCACACTTTGTCTTGATTTCAATAATTGCTGACTGTTACTTTTGGTGTGTCTGGAGACACAACAGCCTGAGTTCTTTTAAAAAACTTTTTAGACTTTTTTTTACATTTTAACATTATCTCCCACTTCTTTTGGTTCCCTATTCGATTCTTCTTTCTTTAATATCAGTAGCATGTCACTCCAGAAGCAGTCTTGTCTGCAGGATATGTACTATTGCCAGGAATCTCCTTGCTGTGGCCAGTGGTAGGGGAGTTGAGGGTGGAGAGAGTGGGAGGGGTGACCAGATTCAATTTTTCTCAATATGAAGTTAACCTCAAATATATGTGTCCTCTAATTGTAATCCTAAGCTCAGGCACATGTGCTCTGGCATATAGATTAAAGGAAAGAAAGTTGGCCATGAGGCTTATACTCACTCTCTTCTGCCTTTTTCTTGTTGTTCACTTTCCTGGCAAAACCCTTCCCCTAAATACACCCCAGTAGTCACCTATATTTGTCCATGCCTATGTTCAAGCAGTGAAGCATTTCTGGAGAAAGTGAGATAAAATATTGGTAGGAGTATAAATTTATGACTATGATGTAATTTTTAATGTGTAAATTAGACAGAAACCCAACTTAAGCTAGCTTAAGCAAAAATAGAAATTTATTGGCTTATGTAAGTAGAAAGTTAAAGGAGTGGTCAAGCTTCAGATATGGCTGGATCTAGACATTCAAACAGTATCACCAGGGCTCTGTTTTTCTCTCCAGCTTGATGACAAGATGACATTGAGCAGCCTTAACTAACCTTACATTATCCTTATACTTTTTTTTTGAGATGGAGTTTCACTCCTGTTGTCTAGGCTGGAGTGCAGTGGCATGATCTTGGCTCGCTGCAACCTCCATCTCCCAGGTTCAAGTGATTCTCCTGCCTCAGCCTCCCGAGTAGCTGGGATAACAAGTGCCTGCCACCATGCCCTGCTATTTTTTTGTTTTTTGTATTTTTGGTAGAGACGGGTCTTCATCATATTGGCCAGGCTGGTCTCGAACTCCTGACCTCAGGTGATGCACCCACCTCAGCCTCCCAAAGTGCTGGGATTACATGCGTGAGCCGCCGCACTTGGCTTCTTTATACTTTTAATACCAGTGGGAGGGAAAGAACCTCCTTTGTGATAATGGTAATGAAAATTTCAGGCCTGACTTAGAATGGCCTAGCTTGGATCATGTGCTTATCCCTTATATTAGTCTGTTCTTATGCTGCTAATAAAGACATTTCTAAGGCTCGATAATTTATAAAGGAAAGAGGGTTAATTGGCTTACAGTTCAGCATGGCTGGGGAGGCCTCAGGAAACTTACAATCATGGTGGAAGGGGAAACAAACTTGTCCTTCTTTACATGGTGGCAACAAGGAGAAGTGGAGAGCTAAGGTGGGGGTAGTGGGGAGCTCCTTATAAAACCATCAGATTTTGTGAGAACTCACTATCACAAGAACAGCCTGGAGGTAACTGGCCCCATGATTCAATCACTTCCCACCGGGTCCCTCTCATGACACATGGGGATTATGGGAACTACAATTCAAGATGAGATTTGGGTGGGGATACAGCCAAACCATATCATCCCTGGACCAATAATTCAATTCTTTGTCTTATGTCTAAGTGTAGCATCACAGTCCAGGCTAGATCCACTTAAATCTCATGTGCTTAGCAGGCATAAAATAGAGTGGGGAAGGAGAACATTCATGTCAATATTGAAATTCAAAGGTGTTCTCAAAGCTGCATGACACTCCTACTACAACCTTCTGATCCAAGTTGCACTTCCATTTCTAACAGCAAACACTTCAGACTGTCTTCACTGCTATCTCTGAACTCTCCCCACCTCACCCCAACTTTTTCTCTGATGCTGGACATTAGTAACTTTTCCTTCTGTCTTACAAAGAAAGTTGAAGTGAATTGACGGAAAGCCACCATCAATTTCCTGCTACCCAACAATTATGCAAATACAAAGGCTTCTATTTGCATCCATCCTCTTCTCTTTTTCACGGGAACAGGGGCTTCTCTGTCTGTTTATGGCCAGTGCCATCGTCTGTGCCTTTTCCTGCCTTCTAACTCTAACCCTTTCTTTATTTATTCATGCACATCCTACCGCATTCTCCTACCTGGAATTTACATTCCTTTGTACATTCCCATTCTCTTTCTCCTTTATCTTTTAATAAAACTCTCAATTGGTCATATATTCCTTATCCAATTTCTGTCTTAAAGCTTTCCTTCTTTCAAAACTAAACTTCTTATGAATGATAACAGTTCTTGCTATTGCCATTTTCTCACTTCCCACTTACTTCTCAGCCCACTCTAGTCTAGCTTTGGTCAAAATAGCAAACCTACTTATGTCTCTTCTGCTTTAAAGTCTTCAATGTTAGTGCATTGCTCTTAGGATAAACATCCACATTCTCAGAATGACTTAGAAGGCTCTAGACAGTCTGGTTCCTAGGGAGATTTCCAACCACATCTTGTACCACACTTTTCATTTCACATAACCTTCTTCTTTTGGTTTCTCACATGTATTGCAGTATACCCTTTGTATCTGTGGGTTCCATGCTACTGCATTCAACCAATGTCAGACTGAAAATATTTGGGCAAAAAAAGCATCTGTTCTGAATATGTAGACTTTTTTTTCTTGTCGTTATTTCCTAAACAATATAGTATTACAACTATTTACATTGTATTATGTATTATAAGTAATCTAGAGATGATTTAAAGTAGATAGGAGGATGTGCATAGGTTATGTGCAAATATCACACTATTTTACATTAGAGACTTGAGCATCCCTGAATTTTGGTATCCTTGAGGAGTCCTGGAACCAACCTTCTACAATACTGAGGGATAATCATATATCACATTTCCAGCAGGAAGTAGCTGGTGCATTCAAACAGTGTAACCCAGGAGAGTTTATGAGGGACTATTTACAAGGATATGGGAAAGGTTAAGGGAAGTCAATAGGAGATGATGAAGCATCTGAAAGCTTAGTTACCAAGAACTTAGGTCCCTGTAGATACAAGAGGCAGGAATAATTACAGATCCCTGAGATGCCGCTAGCTGTAGCTGTAGGATAAAGCTTTTTGAGTAACTTTACCCAATTGGAACTGTGTCTTAGAAAGAAGATCACAGCTATAGCCAACCCAAAGCCAATCAGGAAAATAAATACCCTAAACAAATGACTAAAAGTAAGAAGCCAGAGGGCCAAGTATATGGTTGATAGCTAGAGGTTAACCTTTTGGGGTGCAAGGCAGGGTAAAGAAGGGTAGAGAGTGGATTAGGAAAAGCAACAGATGATTTCCAGCTCCTTCTTACCACAGCAGTTTTGTACAGGCTGTTCCTCTGTTTGGATGCTGTTTTTGAAGGCTGATTGTCTTCAACTAGTTCCTTCTTTTTCATCCTTCAAACCTCAGATTCATGTGTCTTGTTTTGTATAGAAGCTATCTTTAACCAACTAATAGCCAAGATCCTTCATTATGGAGCTCGATTCTCTCCTTCTCAGCACTTACCTCAGTTTGTAATCATCCTGCTATTAGTGTGATAATTTAATCAATGTCTGTGTCCTGCCTGTGGCTCTATATTCCAGGTGACTGGAGATTATGCCTAGGTTTAAATCCTAGTGGAATCCCTAGGCCCTAACACACAACACCTGGTATATAGTAGGAACTCACTAAATTGATGCTGAATAAGTAAATATACTGAAAATATATGCTATAGTCTGAATGTGTCCCCCACCAAATTCATATGTTGAAGTCCTAACCCTTGAAGTGATAATATTAAGAGGTGGAGCCTTGGGAAGTGATTAGATGATGACAGTGGAATCCTCATAAATGGGATTAGTACTCTTATAACAGAGACCCAAGGGAGCTTGTTTGCTTCTTCCACTAAGTGAGGGTGCAGCGTGAAGACAATGTCTGTGAGGAAAGGGCCCTTACTAGTCATCAAATCTGGTGCTGTCTTGATCTTAGCCTTCCCAGTCTCCAAAACTGTCTAAGGTATTTTGTTATAGCAACCTGAATAGACTAAGACACAGTGTAGCATGCTCAGTAGCTTGAGCTCTGGGGTCATCTTCTGTCCAGAGGCTGACTGGGCAGCACCCATCACCACAAAGGCCTAGATGGGCTGAGTGCAAGCTTCTTAGCTGCGCAGCTTTTTGTTCTTCATCCTTCCCTTGCTATCAAGGAGGCTGGCTCCTCTCTCCAGGGATTCCAGGAGTTGCTCTTGTTGCCAGGGCTCTGGCCAGGCAGGGTCCAGTGTTGCAGTTCAAGGAAAGTCCCCAGGATCTTCTCATTACTCGTTCATGTTTCTGTAACATCACTCTGTTTCAATGAAGGTCAGAATTGCTGGAAGCTGTCCTGTCAACCTTCTCTGCTTGGACCTAGGCAGAGGCTTGCTGGAACATCTTAGGATTCTGACTGATATTGAAGTGAAGAGAAAAGTATGCATTCTCCAGAATATGCTAGGAGTGACCATGGTGCACGTTCATCTTCACAGCCAATTTAGCCTATTGGTCGCTGTCCATGACATGATAAACATGTTCATCTCCAGTGTTAGTCCACAGTTGGTGAAGCACTGTCAATAGTTTTTGCAGGGAGACATTATTCTTGCAGCTGCAATACCCGCTTTTCTCCAGTACTCCTCACCTGGTGGAAGCTGGTTTCAGTCTTCCACCAGCTCAGGCTCCAACTTCATAGCCTTTGGTAGAAACTCCTCAGCCTTAGAGACACAGTCAGGAGTCATGTTCAGTGCCTTCCCAGTCAGCATCCTCACTGCACCTTGCCCTGATTTAAACCCACGACTTCCTCCATCTGCTACAGGGTCTTCAACATTTCCTCCAGGGGCTTCTGCATCTCCTCCTGCACATCCTATTGCTTCCCCCCAGCATCCTCAACACTATGTGTCTTGAAATTGCAATCTTGAAATGAATAGTCTCTATTCATTCAAAATCCTGCAGTTTCTGTGAGATCTGCCTGCCTTCTTCCTTTTCATTAGCCATCATTTCCCAGCTATCCTCATTAATTAATGAATATGCAATCTGGTAAATGCAGTGATTAGAAATGGATTTTTCTGTGAAGTTAATGAAGCTTAAGCTTCAGAACTCTCACTCCCTGGGCCTGTTCCAAGGCCCTGGCAAAGTGTTCACATGGTCATATGTTTTTGTAAAATATGCAAATGTTAGCTGTTTTAATCACACTCAGGTAAGAGCACGCTTTCTGTCTACTCTGACTTCCCATGAATCTCACTTCTGCTTGTGTTAAATAACATAAGACCAGCAGTGGGTATTTTTGGGATTTCAATAAGGGGAATTGAGTTGAGGATGCATTTTGTTTGAACTTAGTGGGATATTTTTATGTGTTTTTCAGTTGCTTCCATGTATATTGAAGCTCTTGTTAATCATCTTGGGTTAGAAATGTCTTCTAGGAATTCTTGCATTGCTCATTGTGCCAACTCACCTGGCATTGGGACATGACAGTGCAGGGCGAGTTTGTAACCTGACGTGAATATATTCCACACTCCTAGCACAAAAAGAAAGTGGGTGGAGACAAAACAAGATTGGACATGTATGGAGCCAGAAGTTCATCCTTGGAAAATTCTTCCCATCATTCAATGTGTAAAACTGTAAGCAAAGGCTTTGATTCTCATTTATCTTCAGTTTTAATGGAAGATCTTTCATATATAATGACAACCATTTTTTTTTGATAAGAATCATGTGAAGTAGAATTTATCAGAAATTCTGTGTTTGTAACAATACAGAGATTTTGTCTGTGTATAAAGTAGCATGTTTGACAAAGCCCAACTATCAATAATAAAAAAATTCTGATCAACTGTAGCATAGGAAAGACCGAATTCTATTTCTCTTCTCTCTATGGAAAGTAATATTACAAAATTATTGTTGAAGAGATGATAAAGAGTGTGCAACCAATAAGTAGGAAAACAGGTAGGAAAGGTATTCTAGAGAAATCAGGTCACTAATTAATGAAATATGGTGTGTTTTTTTCTATATTTTGGATAGGTAGTATATTTTTCAGATTTTGAAAATTTGTATTAAGTTTTCCCTTTATAAATAATATTATCTTGGCATTCTAATTTTATATTTGTAATTTTGTATTCTTTTGCTTAAAGGGGGTCTTGAAAATTATACCAGGTTCAGGCCCCACAAACCCGAGGCTGCACCCTGTGGTAGCAGAAGTAGGCACTAGTTTTTGAGGGAATGAGTAGTTTTGGATGGGAATGTAAAGGATCAGATGCTTCCTTAAAGAGGGAACACTTAAGCTGAGGTCTAGAGGCCGAGTAGTTTTCCAGAGAACCTCTCCAAATTGCAGAAGCGCTTGCCCAAATCATGGAATTTCTTTTTAGTTTTATACTCATAGTAGGCACATAGTAGGCATAGTAGGTTTACAGCTTCCTTCAGGATGTTTGTTGCCATTGTTATGTGTGGCTGTCATGACTTTATAACAGGTTGTGGAGAGATGACATTTGGTATGGGGTCTACAGGATCCTGTGGTTTGACTCTGAGCTGCCTATAAAGAGAGTTAGCCAGGAACTGGTGAGATCCCAAGGGTGTTTGGGACTGTAGGCACAAACAGATCTGTTTCAGAGCTTAGGTGACCATTTTTCTGCGTCTGCATAAATCCAGCTTTATTCTGTCACGTCCTTTGGCATGGACAATGGTGTAACCTCGATGCTGGGTGGCAGCTAGGATGTTTCTCTGAGTGGCTGAGCAGGCTGCAGAGGTGGAGAAGTGGGAAACAGCATGTGTTAGTCTGTTTTTACATTGCTATAAAGAAATACCTGAGGCTGGGTAATTTATAAAGAAAAGAAGTTTAATTGACTTATGGTTCTGCAGGCTGTACAGGAAGCATAGCATTTGCTAAGCTTCTCATGAAGCCTCAGGGAGCTTTCACTCATGATAGAAGGTGAAGCGGGAGCAGACATCTCACGTGGTGAGAGAGGGGGCAAGATGCAGGGGCGGGGGGTGGTACCATACTCTTTTTAACAACCAGTGTGAACTCAGAGCAAGAACTCACTCATTACTGCAAGGACAGCACCAAAATGTTCATGAGGGATCCCCTCCCATGACCCAAAAACTTCCCACCAGGCCCTACCTCCAACACTGGGGATGACAATTCAACATGAGATTTGGAGGGGATGAAACCCAAACCATATCACAGAGCCAAAGAGAAAGCACATCTAGCCTCATGGTGATGTCAGCTGGCAGATTGGTTGTGGCTTCATTTATGTACTCAATAAATATTTACTGAGTGCCTACTCTGTGCCAAATCTTTTCTAGACTCTGGGACTACCATAGAAAATGAAGTGTGTGAAACTCCTGGCTTCTACGGAACACATCGGGGACATCCCTTGGGAATGACAAGAAAAAACAAATAGGACTTACTGGGGGAAGGAGGGGGAAAGAGGGAGGGGTTGAGGTTATGCTGTCATAGGTATGGGCCATTAAGGCATTGGACTTTCAGTTTCCAAATGTTATAATTAAACTTAGTGCAAATTCTGCATTGTATTCTGTTATACAATGGTGTTTTTTTTTGTTTGTTTGTTTTTTTGTTTTTGTTTTTTTTAAATAAAAATGAAGTTTGCCCATCCAAGTCTTTGAGAAAAACTGATAGTTTAGAGAGTTATGTTGTGTGTAACCAGGAAGTTATGTTGTATATAACCATAAACCCCTACTGTGAACTTTACAGTTAATTGAAGAGGAGCTATTTGATGATTTTCAAACAAAGGACTGATAGAATCAGGTCTGTGTTTATGTAACTCACAAACTCACTCTTACTTCTCTGTGGGACTTGAAGGAAGAAGCCAGGAAGACTAGTTAAGGGTTAATGCAACACTCCAGACTAGAGAGGATGAGGACCACAGGCAGAACTGGGGAAACTGGAAGGGAAGAGAAAGGACAGAGTCAAATAAGACTTAGCAAGTAAAACCAGCAGAACTTGGAAACTGATTGCATGGGAGTGGAGGCAGGAGATAGAGAAGTTGAGGACTATTCCCAGGATTTTCACGGTGGATGGTGAGACCACCAACTGAGACAGAACATTAAGGTGGAAGAACACATCAGGGATCCAATAATGAATTCACCAGCCTGGGCAACACAGTGAGACCCTGTCTTTAAAACATAAAAAGAAATTAGCTGGGTGTGTTGGTGCATGCCTATAACCCCAGCTACTGGGGAGGCTGAAGCAGGAGGATCACTTGAGCCTAGGAGTTCGAGGCTGAAGTGAGCTATGATTGCACCACTGCACTCCAGCCCGGGTGGCAGAATGAGAACCTGACTCTAAAAAAAAAAAAAAAGAATTCAGTGTTGGATATGCTATGTTTGAGGTGCCTGTGGATATCTGATGGGAATGACCATTAGAAAGTTGATTTTCAGGGAAGTGCTGTGAGCTAGAAATAGATATTGGCAACTATTGGAATACAAATAGTGCTTTGAGCAGAGATAAGGGATGAGATTGCTGAGGAGGAGTGGGGAGATTGAGATTAGTCCCCCAAGGACAGGACACTAGGGTTACTATATAGAACTTTTCTAGTGTGGCCAGAGGAATGGAGCCCTTTAAAGGTACTTAGGAGGGGCCCAGAGAAGTACAAGAAGCTTCTCCATTATACTCTTCTGGTGTGAGCAAATGTGGAGTTGCTGAGCCTCCTTAATTCATTCAAGAAATATTTATTAAATATCCCTGGCTATGTTGCAACATTTCCCACTAATTACTTGGTGACTGGTGTCAGATGCCCAGATGGTTGTATTGTTGAAAACACATATGATTAACTCCTTGGTGGGAAGAAATGGCTCTAAATAAGGTCCCATGGCCCACAGCAGTAAGGCCCAAGACATTGAGCGTGAAGTCAGCAGAGCTGTTGTGAAGAGCGACCAGATGGGGATGGAGAATGAGGAGTGTGGGGGCAAGCAGACCGGCCTGAGGGAATGCCACGTGTTGGACGCTGGAGGCGAGCTGTGTCGCTTCTGTCGCAGAGCCACCAGCAGCGTGCCTGGTGCTTTGCTGGCAATCATGGCCTCCTGCACGAGTGCCTGAATCCCTGCTTAAGCCACGAGGCTGGGACTTGCTGGTTTCCTTCCCCAAAGCAGGCTTCACAATCTGTTCAGGACTGTCTCGGTGCTTGGGAGGAGGTGGAGGAACTGGGATTCACCGTCTGTGAGGGTATGGCAGGGAAAGAAGGAAGAATTGTTCTGTTTTTGAGTAATGATAAGAAAGAAAATCTCATCATTTTACAAGTTCATATACTAGATAAGAGGACATCTAACCTCTGACAAGAATCGTTAATTTACTCCATCAAATATGTTCATAGAAATCCTAAGGTTGATAAATTCTCAAACAGAAAATGTTAAAAGATCTAAGAAAAAATACAATGGCCTTAGCTATAAGGACCTAAATAATTAAGAATAGTCTCAAAGGCATATAGAACATCAGAGAAAAGTTATGGACATTTTTGTCTGTTACAAGAGAAAATTTCAAGATGAAGATGACTTTTTATACAGAAATGGCAAGTGAACACTTGTCCAGTCAATTGTAAACACCTGTCCAGTTTTGTTTCCTGCGCCAGACTCCTTTTAAAACGTCGTATGGCAAGTGGCCAAGCATCAGCCGCTTTCAAATGCAGTCACCTGATCCTCAAACGCTTGCGATATCCGCATTATTATCTCTATTCTCAGATGAGAAAACAGAAACTCTGAGAAGTAGTATACTGTGCACTTTTGTCAAAGCTGCTCAGCAGCAGAACCGAGACCCTCAGGCCAGATCACAGGGCTTGTGCTCACTCTCCACACCCTTCTACTGCAGCTTCACTTCTTGATGCTCCCTACTTGCCATGGTAGAATCCACTGTGTATTATTATTATTATTTTTTGGATTTTGAGGCCATGCCTCCTGATCAGTTTTATATCTGAATCAAGGACTGGGTTATGGGTATGCCATGAGATTGGGTGGCCAGAATGCCCTGGTTGTCTCACATGCTGCCTCTACTGGGGTACAAAGTGGGAGGGAGAGAGAGGATATAGTTTATGGCTCATCTTCTTGTTTGTCTCCACCATAAAGATCCAATGTCAGAGGTGATGGGTAGGAGTGAGGTGGAGGGGAGCAGGGCCACCCTCTCAGTGAACTCAGGCAGTGAGTCCCCACCATTGGGTGGCACAGGAGCAGGATCAGGAAGACAGACCCAGGATCATGTTGTACTGTGCTCCTTCAGAGAAAATAGGCCAAGGCCTGTATTCAGCCTTCGAGTTGAATCAGAGAAGGCAAAATCAGAACATATAAGAAAGTAACTTCATTTCAGCATTTAATTTAAGTAGAGCTCATTCCCATTGGAAAATAGGTTTTACCCACAGCTTGTATTGTGTTGCTAATTAAATTCCGTCACCTGCTTCCCCTGTTAGTGACAGCATTAGGTGTCGGGATGATGGCATTGGGAGATTTCTCTGGGTTGAGTGACCGTTCTTTGATTTTTATATTGTCTTGTCTTCCCCCAGCCTTTTTTCTTTAATTTTTCAATATTATTACAGGAAGACAAATTGTGAATGGAGTTCAGGCCTGCCCTCGGTGCCTGATGAATGTATACACATGAACTAAGTATAAAGTCGGCTGACTGTGAAATGTTTAGCTTGGAAAGTCACTATCCCATGAACAACATCATCGAGATATGCAGGACTTGTTTTCAATGTTAAGCTTATGGCACAGATTTCCTAATGCGATATGGAAGTTACCTTACTAAAGATTGCTTGACCTGGTTGAGTCATGATGCATTTTGAGTGAATAATTGTCCTCATTTTTACTTTTTACCGCCCTTGTAACCCCTTCAGGGTCTTGAAAAAATACGATCTGGTAATTTTTTTCTTTTGTTTCTACTGTAACACTGAATATGTAATGTAGTTTTGCAGATCCTGTGGCAAGAGATTGGCTGACTTCCATACTCATTTAAAAATCACTATCGGTGCCTCTGCTGGAGGGGTTTTCAATTCACCGTCTCTAATCTGCCCTTCTGAAAGATTTAGTGACCAGATGTCCAGGATCAGCGAGAAAGATCTTGTCTGCCAGAGTCAATATTTTTTTCCTATCATCCTGCTGGCCTAGGGACTTGAAAATCCCCACCAAGCCTAGCTAGCTGCAAATGTCTCTGGTAGAAGTATTGTTAACCAAATTCAAGGTTACTAGACTAGCCCAGCTCTAATATTTATAAAACTCTTTTTATGTTTTCATCTTTAATTTTTTTTTTTTTTTTTTAATCAGCTTTCTTTTTACTACCTTTTCTATTCTTCTTTTCCAGTCTGGTCATGTACCTCTTATCTTTGACTTTATTGCTTCTTATCTGCAGGGATATTTCTACCATGATTTCACTTTGCTATCATTTTCTCTACCTGCTTGATGTAACCTTGCCGAGCAACTGGCCTTGTTACTTAGAGTGTGGTCCTCAGGCGTCAGCATCAGCATCACCTGCAAGCCTGTTGGGAATGCAGGATCTCAGCCCTCTCTTTGGACCTACTGATTCAGAATCTGTGTTTTCACAAGATCCCCAGGTAATATGGATGCATGTTAAAGTTTGCAAAGCTTTGCTCCAATGTATGGCCTTACAAACTCAGTTTTTTCTAGCAACCTATGACACGGAGGGCATAGTTACCAAAGATTTTTCACTCTGTTGATGTGCTGGGGTAAACCATTGACACTTGCAGTTGGGAGTGGAATGCCAGAGGAGAAAGTTGCTCAGCTGGGTTGGAACCATGTTCCCAAGGCAAGTGGTCCTGCCATGGCTCTGGACAGGTGAATTTTCTGCTTTTCATTATCTGCAGCAATCTGATGCCCTTCTCTCTCATACTTGCATAGCAAGGAAATGAAGCCACTGCAGTATGAAGATGTATTTCAAATGACAAAAAAGTGTCACTTTAGAGCAAGAGTCCATAGAATGCTGGGGAGACAGATGTCTCAATTTCAGCTGCATGTACTAAGTGACACATTTCACGAGGCAACCAGATGTCTCCATTTCATCCGTCTAACAGTTGTTCCCCATGAGACGGGTAAGTGGGTGAACAGGCACTACAGCTCTGGGACTGGTGAGCGTCTTGATGTGACAGTCTCGTTACAGGAGGCACAAGGTCCATAATTGTTTTTTCAAGTTAACAGTTTCAACAGTTATATATCCACATTCTTTCACAAACTACAGAAGTTCAACAGACATTTACCATGGCGATGCACCTCTCACTATAATATGAAGTGCAAGGGACATGAATCTTCTGGGGGTCTTGGTAAAAATGTAGATTCTGATTCCATAGGTCTAGGATAGGGCCTGAGGGTCTGTGTTTCTAACAGACTCTCAGGTGATTCTGATGCTGAAACCATGGTAAGCTCTTGCCTCTTCTCCAAACAGGAATTTCAAACTGAGGAGCAACTAGCTTTTCAGACATAATGCCACTTGGTCTACTTTTCCATTTGAGAATGAGATCAGAAAGTTTATTAAGATTTAAGAGCATCTTTGCAGCAGTGCATTTTCTTTTTTAAAATCAAACTACATATCTCTTGCTACCCTATATTCATCCAGCACAGGAAAGACAAAATACATCAGCCTTCAGTCCCTTTTGCCTCCAATCCATCCAGTCGACTGTCACCAACATAATCTTCCTGAAACACTATTGTCACCATGTCACTTCCCTGCTCAAGAATTTACAGGCATTTCCTACTTCCTATTGGACCAAGTCTAAATTCATCTGCCAGGCTTTCAAGGACTCTCATAACTTGGCTCACTCTATTTATTCAATCTTATTTTCTTCCCCTCCTCAGCCAGGACTCCCTGTCACTCAGGCCCGCCTCTGTGCTGCTTTCCTTCCACTGCCGCACTGCGCTGTGCTGCAGCTCACCTGAATCTGCTGATTCCATAGCAGGATTCAAAGGCTAACGTTCTCATGACATTGTTTCTAACTTTTTAGATTGCAATGATCACATCTTTCTCTGAATTTCTGTGGTCCAACAATTCAGCACTTAATTTAAATCTCTTTCTTTCTTTATCTATGATGGAGTCTTGCTCTGTTGCCTAGGCTGCCAGGCAGGAATGCAGTGGCATGATCTTGGCTCACTGCCACCTCTGCCTCCCAGGTTCAAGTGATTCTCTTGCCTCAGCCTCCCGAGTAGCTGGGATTACAGGCATGCGCCGTGACGCCTGGCTAATTTTTGTATTTTTTGTGGCGACGGAGTTTCACCATGTTGGCCAGGCTGCTTTCGAACTCTTGACCTCAGGTGATCTGCCTGCCTTGGCCTCCCAAAGTGCTGGGATTATAAGCGTGAGCCACTGTGCCCGGCCCTACTTAATTTAGATTTAAAATTGCTTTGTGTAGGAGATTGAGTAGCATCCCCCTCAAGATTCATGTCTACCCAGAACTTTAGAATGTGATTTTATTTGTAGATAGGGTCTTGCCAGATGTAACTAGTTTAGATGAGGTCATTTGGCATTAGGGTGAACCGTAAATCCAATGACTGGTGTCCTGATGAGAAGAGGAAATAAGAGGACAAGACACAGAGAGACATACAGGGAAGAAGCCCATGTGAAGACAGAGGCAGGAATTGGAGTGATGTTGCTACAAGCCCAGGAATGCCAGGAGCCACCCTGGAGGAGGCAAGGAAGGATCTTCTCCCAGAGCCTTTGAGAGGAGTGTGGACCTGTTAAAACCTTTATTTTGAACTTCTAGCCTACACAACTGTGGAAGCAGAAATCTCTGTTATTTTAAGCTACCAAGTTTGTGGTAATTTACTAAGGCAATCCTAAAACACACTTTGTATTAATTTTTATCTAATGTATGTATGGTAGCTTTAGCTCTTTAACTACACCCGAAGTCTCTACAGAATAAGGACCCCTGTGCTCTTCTAATATTCCCTGGAATGTTTTATGTAGGACTAAAACAGTAATGTAAAAATATCCATATATTTTTTTGCATTTTACTTTTGTTGTTGCGATACGTCATGCATAGTATAAAGTGCAAACATCTTAAGTATATAGCGTATGACTTAAAAAAACCTACCATAATGGAATCACTACCCAGATCAATGTGGAAGACACCCACAGCACCCCAGAATCCTCCCTTGTACCTTTTCCTAGTTAGAATCACTAGTTGAACTTCGATCGCCATATATTAGTTTTGCTTGTTTGTGAACTTTATATGAATAGATTCATCCAGAGGCTCTATCAACCCTGTGCTGTGAGGTTCATTCATATTTTTACATCTAACAGTTTCTACTTCATTTAAAAGTTTTTAAAAATGGTGTTGTAAATTGGCAATTTATAACTGTATGTATTTATGGAATGCAGAGTGGCTGTGATGTATGAATACAAAATGGAATAATCACATTAAGGCAATTTGAACATTTATTGCCTCACATACTTATTTTTTTTTTTGTGGTGAGAACATTTGAAATTTGCCCTCAGTGGTTTTGAAATGCACAATACTTTATTATTAACTATATTCACCATGCTGTGCAGTAAATCTCAAAAAAAAAACCCAACACTTAGTTTTCCTGTCTGAGACTTTGTATCCTTTGACCATCATTTTCCCATTGTCCCCACCTCTAGCCTCTGTAAGTGAGAATACGTGGTGTCTTTCTGTGCTTAGCTTATTTCACCTAGAATAATGTTCTTTAATTCCATCCATGTTTTTGCAAATGCCAGAATTATTTCCTCTTCCTCCTCCTCCTCCTCCTCCTTCTCCTCTTCCTCCTCCTCCTCCTCTTCCTCCTCCTTCTATTTATTATTAAGAGACCAGTGCTTGCTCTGTCACCCAGGCTAGTCTAACTCCTGGCCTCAAGTAATCCTCCAGCTTTAGCCTCCCTAGCTGCTGGTAGTATAGTTACAAGCCTATAAATGTTGAACCATGCCCAGGTCAAAATTTCCTTCTTTTAAAAGTCTGAATAGTGTTCTATTGTGTATCTATACCACATTTTTCCTTATCACTTCATCTGTTGATGGACACTTAGGCTCATTCCATAGCTTGACTATTGTGCATATTGCTGCAATGAACATGGGAGTGTACATCTCTTTGACAAGCCGATTTCCTTTCTTTTGGGTAAATACCCAGAAGTGGGATTGCTGGATCATATGATAGTTCTATTTTTAGTTTTTGGAGGAACCTCCATCCTGTTTTCCATAATGGTTATACTAATTTACATTCCTACCAACAGTGTACAGGGGTTCCCGTTTTTCCACATCCTCACCAGCTTGTTACCTTTTGTCTTTTTTTTTTTTTTAATAGTAACCATTCTGACAGGTGTGAGGGGATATCGCATTGTGGTTTTGATTTGCATATTTTGGATGATTAGTGGTGTTGAGCATTCTTAAATATATCTGCTAGACATTTGTATGTCTTCTTTTGAGAAATGCCTATTCAGATCTCTTGTTCAGTTTTAAACTGGATTATTGGTGTTTTTGCTATTGAGTCTTCCTTATATGTTTTGGATGTTAACCCCTTAACAGATGTATGGCTTGCAAATATCTTCTCCCAGTGGGTAGGTTGTCTTGTCAGAGTTAATTGTTTGCTTTGCAGAAGCTTTTTGGTTCAATGTAATCCTGTTTGTCTATTTTTAGTTTTGTTGCCTGTGCTATTGCAGTCAAATCCCAAGAAATTGTTGCCCAGACTAATGTCAAAGTGTAGGTTTCCCCTATGTTTCCTTCTAGTAGTTTTAGTTTGAGGTCTTATGTTTAATTCTTTAATCCATTTTGAGTTTATTTTTGTATATGGTGTGAGATAAAGGTCCAATTTCATTCTTCTGCATGTAGATATATCCAGTTTTTCCAATACCATTTATTGAAGGGACTATCCCTTTCCCATTAGGTATGGCATTTTTATTGAAAATCAATTGACAATATGTGCATGCGTTCATTTCTGGGCTCTCTATTCCCATCCATTGGTTGATGTGCCTATTTTTATGCCAGTATCATGCTGTTTTCATTACTGTAACTTTAAAGTACAATTTCACATCAGGTGGTATGAGGCCTCCAGATTTCTCCTTTTTACCCATGATTGCCTTGGCTATTTATAGTATTTTGTAGTTCCATGTGAATTTTAGGATTTTAAAAATATTTTTGTGAAAAATGACATTGCAATTTTAATAAAGATTGTATTGAATCTGTAGATCACTTTGGGTAGGATGAACATTGTAACAATATTAATTCTTTCAATTCATGAACACAGCTATCTTTCCATTGATATGTGTCTTCAATTTTTTCATAAATGTTTTATAGTTTTCAGTGTGCGAGTCTTTTACCTCCTTGATTAAATTTATTCCTAAGTATTTTATTTTTTGGTGGCTATTGTAAATGGGATTGTTTTCTAGATTTCTTTTAATACATTTTTATTAAATGAATATACCACTGTTTATTCATTCTGTTGTTGAAGCTCATTTGGGTCCTTTCTGGGTTTTGGCTATTGATAATGTTGCTCTGAACATTCCTATATGGTATTTTGGTGCACACTTAAACACCAAGGTATATACCGTTGGTCTATAACTAGGAGTGGATTGCTGAGTCATGGTTCAACATGGTTCATCCATGTTCTTGTGTGGTTCAGTAGTTTGTTCTTTAAAAAAAAATCTTCATTTTTGTAGGTACATAGTAGGTATATATATTTATGGATTATATAAGATACTTTGGTACAGGCATGTAGTGCATAATAATCACATCAGGGTAAATAGGGTATCTGTCACCTCAAGCATTTATCCTTGGTGTTACAAACAACCCAATTATACTCTTTCAGTTATTTTAAAATGTACAATTAAATTATTTTTGACTATAATCAACCTGTTGTGCTAGCAAGTACTAAGTCTTATTAATTCTTTCTAACTAATATTTTTGTACCCATTAACCATCCCCCCTTTCCCCACTATCCTTCCTAGTCTCTGGTAACTATCCTTCTACTCTCTATCTTCATGAGTTCAATTATTTTAATTTTTAGCTCCTACAAATAAGTGAGAACATGCAAAGCTTGTCTTTCTGTGCCTGGCTTACTTCACTTAACATAATGTCCTCCAGTTCCATCCATGTTGTTGCAAATGACATGATCTCATTCTTTTTAATGGCTGAATAGGACTCCATTGTGTGCATGTAGGTTTCTTTATCCACTCATTTTATTTATCCGCATTTTCTTTATCCACTCATCTGTTGAGGGACACTTGGGTTGCTTGGCTATTGTGAATAGTGTTGCAATAAACATGGAAGTGCAGATATCTCTCTGATACACAGATTTCCTTTCTTTGGGGTATGTGCCTGGGAGTGGGATTGCTGGATCATATGGTAACTGTGTTTTTAGGTTTTTGAGGAACCTCCAAACTCTTCTCCATAGTGGCTGTACTAATTTATGTTCCCACCAACAGTGTACAAGGGTTTCCTTTTCTCCACACCCTCACCAACATTTATTATTGCCTGACTTTTAGATAAAAGCTATTTAAACTGGGATGAAATATGTATTATTATGGCTTTGATTTGCATTTCTCTGATCATCAATGATGTTGAGCATGTTTTCATATCCCTGTTTGTCATTTGTATGTCTTCTTTTGAGAAACATCTATTCAAGTCTTTTGTTCATTTATTAATCAGATTATTAGACTTTTTCCTATGAATTGTTTGAGCTCATTATATATTCTGGTTATGAATCTGTTGTCAGATGGGTAGTTTGCAAATATTTTCCCCATTCTGTGAGTTGTCTCTTCACTTTATTGATTGTTTCCTTTGCTGTGCAGAAGCTTTTTAACTTGATGTGATCCCATTTGTCCATTTTTGCTTTGGCTGCCTGTGCATATGAGGTATTACTCAAGGAATCGCTGCACGTTCCAATGTCCTGGAAAGTTTCCCCAATATTTTCTTATGGTAGTTTCATAGGTTGAGATCTTAGATTTAATTCTTTAATCCATTTTAATTTGATTTTTGTATATGGTGAGAGATAATGTTCTAGTTTTATTATTTTGCATATAGATATCCAGTTTTCCCAGCACCATTTATTGAATAAACTGCCTTTTCCCCAGTGTATGTTCTTGACACCTTGGTCAAAAATGAGTTCACTGTAAATGTGTGAATTTATCTCTAGGCTGTTTTTTTTTCATGGATCAATATGTCTATTTTCATGCCTGTACCATGCCGTTTTGATTATTATAGCTCTATAGTAAGTCTGTTCCTTTTTATTGCTGGATAGTATTCCATTGTTATGGATCTACTACAGTTTCTTTGTTCCTCTGTTGATGAATATTTGAATCATTTCCAGTTTGGGATTATTGCAAATAAAGCTGTGTGAAAATTCATCTTTTTGTGAACATATGCTTTCATTTCTCTTAGATGTGGGCTATATAGGAATGGAATTTCTGGATCACACAGTAAGCGTAAATTTAACTTTATAAGAAACTGTTCAAGTTTTCCAATGGTTGTACCATTTTATACTCCAGCCAGCAGAGTATGAGGGTTTTAGTAGCTGCACACCATTGTCAACACTTACTATTGTCAGTTTTTATAGTTTTAAGCATTTGAGTAAGTGTGAAATGATATTTCTTTGTGGTTTTATTTGAATTTCCCTAAATGACTATATTAAGTACCTTTTCATTCGCTAATGCATGTTCTTTTATGAAATATCTGTTCAACTCTTTTGCCCATGTTTTTTATTGGGATTTTTGTCCTTTTACTGTTGATTTATATGAGTTCTTTTACATATTCAGGATTCACTCTTGGTCAGATATTTGACCTTTTCAGTTTTTCAGAAAGCAAAAGGTTTTAATTTTGATAAAGACAAATTTACCATTTTTTATGACTTCTGTTTTTTGCTTTGTCTTAGAAATCTATATCTATCCCAAGGTTGCAAAGATTTTCTCCTGTGTTTTCTTCTAGAAGATTTATAGTATTATGTTTATATTTATGATCAGTTTTGAATTTATGTGTATGGAAGAAGGTAAGAATTGATGTTCATTTTTCTATCTATCTGTCTATCTATCTATCTATCATCTATGTGTCTGTCTGTCTATCTATCTATCCATCCATCCATCCATCCAGTTGTTTCAGCAACATTGGTTAAAAAGACTATTCTTCTTAAAATAAGTTACCTCGGCACCTTTGCTAAAAATCAACTAAGTACAGATTGTAGGCCTATTTCTGGAGTCTCTCTTTTGTTCCATTGATCTATTTGTCTATCACCATGCAAGTACCATGTTCTCTTTATTATTATAGCTTTATAATAAGTCTTGAAATCAGGTAGCATAAGTTCTTCTTTTCAAGATCATTTTGGCTATCCTATCTCATGCATTTCCATATAAATTTTAGAATAAGATTATTAATTTCTATAAAAATGCCTGCTGGAATTTTGATTGGGATTGCATTGAAGGTATAGATTAATTTGCACAGAAATGACATCTTTACAATATGTCTTCTAGCCCCCAGAATATGATATATCTCTATACTTGCTTAGATTTAAGAAAATCTTCAGTGTTTTGTAGTTTTCAATGTACAATTATTGTACCTTTCTAAAATTAAACTTATGTCTTAAGTATTTTTATGTTTTTTTGGTGCTACTATATTTCCTAAATTTTATTTTTTAAAATTAGTTGTTGCTCTTAAAGAAAAAAACATAACTGATTTTTGGTATACTGATATTGTGTCTTGCAAGCTTGCTAAACTCACTTGTCAGAGGTAAATAGATTCCTTAGGACTTTCAATACGTGCAATCAAGTTGTCTAACAATACACACAGCTTTCTTTCTTTGCAATCTTAATGCTTTTTGTTTCATTTTCTTGTTTTATTTCACAATCTAGGATCTCTTAATCTAGGATAGAAGTGGTGAGAGCAGACATCTTTGATATATTTTCTGTTTTAAAGGGAAAACATTTATTTGTCACTATTAAATATGAATGGGTATTGATTTCTGTCAAATGGTTTTTTTTATATCTAGTGAGATGATCATATAATGTTTAAATTATAGTAATGTAGTAAATCGAATTCATTGATGAATTTAACCTTGCATTATTAGAATTAACTTCATTGGTTTTGCCATGTTCAATTTTAAATATATTGCTGGATTTGGTTTGCAACAATATTGTTGAGGAATTTTGTATTTATAATCTTGAGGTATGTAAGTTTTCTTGTAATGCCTTTGTTACTTTTGACACTAGAATTATGCTGAACTCATAAAATAAATTGGGAATATTTATTCCTTTTTGATTTTCTAAAAGAGTTAGGTTAACTCAGTATTATGAAATGTTTGTCAGAGTTCACCAGTGAGCCATATGGACTTTGAGTTTCTCTGTTAGAAGATTTTAACTGACAGTTTCAATTTATGTAGTAAATATTAGGCTATTCATATTTTGTATTTCTTCTTGTTTGATTTTGGGAATTTGTGTTTCTCAAAGAATTTGTACATTTCATTTAATTTGTCCAATTTACTAACATACTATTACTTATAATATCCTTTTAGTGCCTGTAGGATGGTGTAGCAAAATCTCTGCTTTTATTCCTGATATTGGTAATTTGCAGTTTTTTTCTCTCTCTTTTATGAGTCTTGCTAGAGGTTTAGCATTTTCATTAAATCTACAATGGATAAAGTGGTACGAAGTTTTAGGAGTGAAATGGAAACCCTAAAAGAAGAACCAAATTAAAATCCCAGGACTAACAAATATATTCACTGAAAAAAAATCACTGCATGGGATTAACAGCAGGTTGAACACAACAGAAGACAGGATGAACCTGGAGACAGGTTAATAGAAATTATTCCAACTAAAGCACATAGAGAAAAAAATTGAAAACAAACCCCCACACAACTTTAATAACCTTGGAGAAATTATCAAACAATCTATCATATGTGTAATTGGAATATTAAAAAGAGAGGAAAGAGAGAATTGTTCACAAAATATTTTTAAAGTATGGACCACCCTATTTTCCAAATTTGGTAAGAAACTCAGCCCACCTGTCAAGAAAGATCAGCAAACCCAAAACAGGATTAAAAAAAAAATCCTAACCTAGACACATAATAGTCAAACTGCATAAAAATGAAAAATACAGAAAAAATCTGAAAAGCAGACAGAGAGAAAAATACATTTTATGTACTGGAGAGCATTGATGTGGGTTAATTCTGCCATTATGTAGCTTAAATCCCAACAGGGGACAGAAACAATAAACAGAAAACATAATATGTAAGTAAATTATCGAGTGCATTGAAAGGGGAGAGTGCTATGGGAAAAGGGGGAAGAGGAGCAGGGTATGATGAATCAGAAATGCCACAGGCCAGTGTGGTACAGTGTTGTACAGTGTGGTCAAGGTAGGCCTCACTGGGAAGGCATTTGAGCACAGCCTTGCTGTAAGTGGGGAAGTTGGGGAAAAGTATTTGTGTAGACAATATAGGTGATGCAGATGCCCTGAGATAGGAAGAGTGAGGTGTGGCGTCTGGAGTGAAGGAGAGCTCTGTGGTCTGAATGTATGCATCCCTTTGAAATTCATATGTGGAAATTTGATCTTCATAGGAATAATATTAAGAGGTGGGGCATTTGGGTGGTGGTGGGGCATTTGGGAGGTGATTAGTGCAGGAAGGCTCTGCACTCATGAGTGGAATTAGGGCCCTTATAAAAGAGGCCAGAGGGAGCTTGTAGCCCTTTTTGCCTTCTATTTTGTCCTACATAGAAGTCATCATCTATGAGGAATAGGCCCTCACTATACACGAAATCTGCTGGTGCCTTGATCTTGGACTTCCCAGCCATCAGAACTGTGAGACATAAATTTCTATTTTTGATAAATTACCCAGTCTAAGGTTTTTTTTTTTTATTATTATACATTAAGTTCTAGGGTACATGTGCATAACGTGCAGGTTTGTTACATATGTATACTTGTGCCATGTTGGTGTGATGCACCTATCAACTCATCAGCACCCATCAACTCGTCATTTACATCAGGTATAACTGCCAATGCAACCACTCCCCCCTTTCCCCTCCCCATAATAGGTCCCGGTGTGTGATGTTCCCCTTCCCGAGTCCAAGTGATCACATTGTTCAGTTTCCACCTATGAGTGAGAACATGCGATGTTTGGTTTTCTGTTCCTGCGATAGTTTGCTGAGAATGATGGTTTCCAGCTGCATCCATGTCCCTACAAAGGACACAAACTCATCCTTTATTATGGCTGCATAGTATTCCATGGTGTATATGTGCCACATTTTCTTAATCCAGTCTGTCACTGATGGACATTTGGGTTGATTCCAAGTCTTGTGGATAGTGCCGCAATGAACATACGTGTGCATGTGTCTTTATAGCAGCATGATTTATAATCCTTTGGGTATATACCCAGTAATGGGATGCCTGGGTCATATGGTACTTCTAGTTCTAGATCCTTGAGGAATCACCATCCTGTTTTCCATAATGGCTGAACTAGTTTACAATCCCACCAACAGTGTAAAAGTATTCCTATTTCTCCACATTCTCTCCAGCACCTGTTGTTTCCTGACTTTTTAATGATTGCCATTCTAACTGGTGTGAGATGGTATCTCATTGTGGTTTTGATTTGCATTTCTCTGATGGCGAGTGATGATGAGCATTTTTTCATGTGTCTGTTGGCTGTATGCATGTCTTCTTTTGAGAAGTGTCTGTTCGTATCCCTTGCCCACTTTTTGATGGGGTTGTTTGTTTTTTTCTTGTAAATTTGTTTGAGTTCTTTGTAGGTTCTGGATATTAGCCCTTTGTCAGATGAGTAGATTGCAAAAATTTTCTCCCATTCTGTAGGTTGCCTGTGCACTCTGATGGTAGTTTCTTTTGCTGTACAGAAGCTCTTTAGTTTAATTAGATTCCATTTGTCAATTTTGGCTTTCGTTGCCATTGCTTTTGGTGTTTTAGACATGAAGTCCTTGCCCATGCCTATGTGCTGAATGATATTACCTAGGTTTTCTTCTAGGGTTTTTATGGTTTTAGGTCTAACATTTAAGTCTCTAATCCATCTTGAATTAATTTTTGTGTAAGGAGTAAGGAAAGGATCCAGTTTCAGCTTTCTACTTATGGCTAGCCAATTTTCCCAGCACCATTTATTAAATAGGGAATCTTTTCCCCATTTCTTTTTTTTTGTCAGGTTTGTCAAAGATCAGATGGCTGTAGATGTGTGGTATTATTTCTGAGGACTCTGTTCTGTTCCGTTGGTCTATATCTCTGTTTTGGTACCAGTACCATGCTGTTTTGGTTACTGTAGCCTTGTAGTATAGTTTGAAGTCAGGTAGCGTGATGCCTCCAGCTTTGTCCTTTTGACTTAGGATTGTCTTGGCAATGCGGGCTCTTTTTTGGTTCCATATGAACTTTAAAGCCGTTTTTTCCAATTCTGTGAAGAAACTCATTGGTAGCTTGATGGGGATGGCATTGATTCTTCCTATCCATGAGCATGGAATGTTCTTCCATTTGTTTGTGTCCTCTTTGATTTCACTGAGCAGTGGTTTGTAGTTCTCCTTGAAGAGGTCCTTTACATCCCTTGTAAGTTGGATTCCTAGGTATTTTATTCTCCCTGAAGCAATTGTGAATGGAAGTTCATTCCTGATTTGGCTCTCTGTTTGTCTGTTACTGGTGTATAAGAATGCTTGTGATTTTTGCATATTAATTTTGTATCCTGAGACTTTACTGAGGTGCTTATCAGCTTAAGGAGATTTTGGGCTGAGATGATGGGGTTTTCTATATATACAATCATGTCATCTGCAAACAGGGACAATTTGACTTCTTCTTTTCCTAACTGAATACCCTTGATTTCTTTCTCTTGCCTGATTGCCCTAGCCAGAACTTCCAACACTATGTTGAATAGGAGTGGTGAGAGAGGGCATCCCTGTCTTGTGCCACTTTTCAAAGGGAATGCTTCCAGTTTTTGCCTGTTCAGTATGATATTGGCTGTGGGTTTGTCATAAATAGCTCTTATTATTTTGAGGTACGTTCCATCAATACTGAATTTGTTGAGCGTTTTTAGCATGAAGGGCTGTTGAATTTTGTCAAAAGCCTTTTCTGCATCTATGGAGATAATCATGTGGTTCTTGTCTTTGGTTCTGTTTATATGCTGGATTACATTTATTGATTTGCGTGTGTTGAACCAGCCTTGCATCCCAGGGATGAAGCCCACTTGATCATGGTGGATAAGCTTTTTGATGTGCTGTTGGACTCGGTTTGCCAATATTTTATTGAGGATTTTTGCATCGATGTTCATCAGGGATATTGGTCTAAAATTCTCTCTTTTTGTTGTGTCTCTGCCAGGCTTTGGTATCAGGATGATGTTGGCCTCATAAAATGAGTTAGGGAGGATTCCCTCTTTTTCAATTGATTGGAATAGTTTCAGAAGGAATGGTACCAGCTCCTCTGGTAGAATTCAGCTGTGAATCCATCTGGTCCTGGATTTTTTTTGGTTGGTAGGCTATTAATTATTGCCTGAATTTCAGAGCCTGCTATTGGTCTATTCAGGGATTCAACTTCTTCCTGGTTTAGTCTTAGGAGAGTGTAAGTGTCCAGGAAATTATCCATTTCTTCTTGATTTTCTAGTTTTTTTGCGTAGAGGTGTTTAGAGTATTCTCTGATGGTAGTTTGTATTTCTGTGGTATCGGTGGTGATATCCCCTTTATCATTTTTTATTGCATCTATTTGATTCTTCTCTCTTTTCTTCTTTATTAGTCTTGCTAGCGGTCTATCAATTTTATTGATCTTTTCAAAAAACCAACTCCTGGATTCACTAAGTTTTTGGAGAGTTTTTTGTGTCTCTATCTCCTTCAGTTCTGCTCTGATCTTAGTTGTTTCTTTCCTTCTGCTAGCTTTTGAGTGTGTTTGCTCTTGCTTCTCTAGTTCTTTTAATTGTGATGTTAGGGTGTCAATTTTAGATCTTTCCTGCTTTCTCTTGTGGGCATTTAGTGCTATAAATTTCCCTCTACACACTGCTTTAAATGTGTCCCAGAGATTCTGGTATGTTGTATCTTTTTTCTCATTGGTTTCAAAGAACAACTTTATTTCTGCCTTCATTTCGTTATGTACCCAGTAGTGATTCAGGAGCAGGTTGTTCAGTTTCCATGTAGTTGAGCGGTTTTGATTGAGTTTCTTAGTCCTGAGTTCTAGTTTGATTACACTGTGGTCTGAGAGACAGTTTGTTATAATTTCTGTTCTTGTACATTTGCTGAGGAGTGCTTTACTTCTAATTTTTTGGTCAATTTTGGAATAAGTGCGATGTGGTGCTGAGAGGAATGTATATTCTGTTGATTTGGGGTGGAGAGTTCTCTAGATGTCTATTAGGTCTGCTTGGTGCAGAGATGAGTTCAATTCCTGGATATCCTTGTTAACTTTCTGTCTCGTTGATCTGTCTAATGTTGACAGTGGGGTGTTGAAATCTCCCATTATTATTGTATGGGAGTCTAAGTCTCTTTGTAAGTCTCTAAGGACTTGCTTTATGAATCTGGGTGCTCCTGTATTGGGTGCATATATATTTAGGATAATTAGCTCTTCCTGTTGAATTGATCCCTTTACCATTATGTAATGGCCTTCTTTGTCTCTTTGATCTTTGATGGTTTAAAGTCTGTTTTATCAGAAACTAGGATTGCAACCCCTACTTTTTTGTTCTCCATTTGCTTGTTAGATCTTCCTCCAATCCTTTATTTTGAGCCTATGTGTGTCTCTGCATGTGAGATGGGTCTCCTGAATACGGCAGACTGATGGGTCTTGACTCTTTATCCAATTTGCCAGTCTGTGTCTTTTAATTGGACCATTTAGTCGATTTACATTTAAAGTTAATATTGTTATGTGTGAACTTGATCCTGCCATTATGATCTTAACTGGTTATTTTGCTCGTTAGTTGATGCAGTTTCTTTCTAGCATCAATGGTGTTTACATTTTGGCATGTTTTTGCAATGACTGGTACCGGTTGTTCCTTTCCATGTTTAGTGCTTCCTTCAGGGTCTCTTGTAAGGCAGGCCTGGTGGTGACAAAATCTCTAAGCATTTGCTTGTCTGTAAAGGATTTTATTTCTCCTTCACTTATGAAACTTAGATTGGCTGGATATGAAATTCTGGGTTTAAAATTCTTTTCTTTAAGAGTGTTGAATATTGTCCCCCACTCTCTTCTGGCTTGGAGAGTTTCTGCCGAGAGATCTGCTGTCAGTCTGATGGGCTTCCCTTTGTGGGTAACCCGACTTTTCTCTCTGGCTGCCCTTAACATTTTTTCCTTCATTTCAACTTTGGTGAATCTGACAATTATGTGTCTTGGAGTTGCTCTTTTCGAGGAGTATCTTTGTGGCGTTCTCTGTATTTTCTGAAGTTGACTGTTGGCCTGCCTTACTAGGTTGGGGAAGTTCTCCTGGATGATATCCTGAAGAGTGTTTTCCAACTTGGTTCCATTTTCCCCTTCACTTTCAGGCACTCCAATCAGATGTCGATTTGGTTTTTTCACATAATCCCATACTTCTTGCAGGCTTTGTTCATTTCTTTTTCTTCTTTTTCTTTTGGTTTCTCTTCTCACTTCATTTCATTCATTTGATCCTCAATTGCTGATACTCTTTCTTCCAGTTGATCGAGTCGGTTACTGAAGCTTGTACATTTGTCTCGTATTTCTCGTGTCATAGTTTTTATCTCTGTCAGTTCGTTTATGGCCTTCTCTGCATTGATTATTCTAGTTATCCATTCTTCCATTCTTTTTTCAAGATTTTTAGTTTCTTTGTGCTGGGTATGTAATTCCTCCTTTAGCTCTGAGAAGTCTGATGGACTGAAGCCTTCTTCTCTCAACTCATTAAAGCCATTCTCCGTCCAGCTTTGATCCGTTGCTGGTGATGAGCTGTGTTCCTTTGGAGGGGGAGATGCGCTCTTATTTTTTGGATTTCCAGCTTTTCTGCCCTGCTTTTTCCCCATCTTTGTGGTTTTATCTGCCTATGGTCTTTGATGATGGTGACGTACTGATGGGGTTTTGGTGTGGGTGTCCTTGCTGTTTGTCAGTTTTCCTTCTAACAGTCAGGACCCTCAGCTGTAGATCTGTTGGAGATTGCTTGAGGTCCACTCCAGACCCTATTTGCCTGGGTATCAGCAGCAGAGGCTGCAGAAGATAGAATATTGCTGAACAGCGAGTGTACCTGTCTGATTCTTGCTTTGGAAGCTTTGGCTCAGGGGTTTACCCTGCCATGTGAGGTGTGGGGTGTCAGTCTGCCCCTAGTCGGGGATGTCTCCCAGTTAGGCTACTCAGGGGTCAGGGACGCACTTGAGCAGGCAGTCTTTCCGTTCTCAGATCTCAACCTCCGTGTTGGGAGATCCACTGCTCTCTTCAAAGCTGTAAGACAGGGTCGTTTGCGTCTGCAGGGGTTTCTGCTGCTTTTTTCATTTGTTTGTTTAGCTGTGCCCTGTCCACAGAGGTGGAGTCTACAGAGACAGGCAGGCCTCATTGAGCTGCTGTGGTCTCCACCCAGTTCGAGCTTCCCAGAGGCTTTGTTTACCTACTTAAGCCTCAGCAATGGCGGGCGCCCCTCCCCCAGCCTCGCTGCTGCCTTGCAGTTAGATCGCAGACTGCTGTGCTAGCAATGAGGGAGGCCCTGCAGGCGTGGGACCCTCCTGGCCAGGTGTGGGATATAATCTCCTGGTGTGCCATTTGCTAAGACCCTTGGTAAAGCGCAGTATTGGAGTGGGAGTTACCCAGTTTTCCAGGTGTTGTGTGTCTCAGTTCCCCTGGCTAGGAAAAGGGGGAACATACCCCTTTCCCCCTTGTGCTTCCCAGGTGAGGTGATGCCTCACCTTGCTTCAGCTCTCCTTGGTCGGGCTGCAGCAGCTGACCAGCACTGATTGTCCAGCACTCCCTAGTGAGATGAACCCGGTACCTCAGTTGAAAATGCAGAAATCACCCATCTTCTGTGTCCCTCGTGCTGCGAGCTGGAGACTGGAGCTGTTGCTATTCAGCTATCTTGCTCTGCCCCGGTATTTTGTTATAGCAGCCTAAACAGACTAAGAAAGAGAGAGTAGTAAGAAATTAGGTCATTGTTATTCCACCTCTCTCTACTGTGTCTCCAGACACTGCACTTACGCTGCCCTTTGGGGTTTTTTCTCAGTCCATGGAATGAATACTTCTCTCCTCTACTACAATGGAAATCATGGGACAAGGACTGTATATTTTACTTCTTTTCCACCATTAGTGCTTAAATAAATACACACATAAGTGAATGAATAAATAAGTGAATGAATAAAAAACAGATTTACAAATGTCCTGCTTTAATTCTCCCATTCACATTTATCATGTAGACAAAACAGTAGCTACCTGTTCTGTCTGTCCACTTACTTGGCTGACCTAGACTGTAAGCTGTGACCTCAGAGACTACCGCAGTCTTATTCACTGACACTTTCCCAGAGTTTGTCATGGTTGCTACCATATGGAAGTGTCCAACAAATGTATGTGGGATGAATGACTAAGGCCACAATTTCGCAGCCAAAGAATCATGTATATATGTATCTATATAATATATGTATAGGTAATTTTAAAAAGTCAAATTCAAAAGTTAACTTGACCTCATCTTTTATGAATTGAGATTACATTAGCAGGAATATGTCCCCATTCTGTTCAGGCCTCCAGACACTTTACTACTCCCAGGACTATACTGTCACTACCTTAACAACTGCCACCCCAGTGTGAAAACTTGTGGATTGGCATCTGTGAAGACCCATCCCACCTTGTATATCTAGCAACCAGGGGATTAAAACATAAATGATATAAATAGTGTAGTCACTATTTCATCATAGTACAACATTCCTTATAAGGACAGAGGTGCATTTATTGCCACATGAGATAGACCTTTGCCCTGAGAAATAGTATTAGTGCCCAGAGTCAATTGATTTTCTCACTTTCTACATTGCTTGTTGTAATTTCCAAGATGGCATATTTATGAACACTGAATGTTACATTGGGAATTGTATTTTTTCATCTGTATTACGTTGCTTGGGAACATTGACATAAATTTCAAATTTTTGCATCCAAAACATGTTACAAATAAGATGGATGCTATTCACATTCAACCTAATATATATTGCACTGTCAATAAATTAGCCAATAGCACACTGGAAAGTTTTTTGGGGATAATTCACCCGTAAGATCAATAGTAGAAAAGGAGGCAACTCCTAGTCCAATTTAGCAGCATAGCAATGATTTTTACAGAAACCTTGACAGGGCTTCCAGAGTAAATAATTACCATTTCTGTTACTGCTGAAGATAGCCTGTTTGGTACAAAATATGCGGGTACTTAGACATCATGAATTACTTATTGTTGGAGACCTTCTTAGGGGGAGAGGATAATTTCTTATGCCAAAAGATGGAGAAGGCAGAAAGAGGTGTTCAATTCTGAAGATGTTGCTAATAATATAGGTGGTCCCTGACTTATGATGGTTGGACTCGTGATTTTTCAACTTTCAGAATGAGTGAAAACAATATGCGTTCAGTAGAAACTGTACTTCAAATTTTGAATTTTGATCTTTTCCTGAACTAGCGATGCGCAATACAATACCCTTTCCTGATGCTGGGCTGTAGCAGCTCCACTTAGCCACTGATCAGGAGAGTAAACAACCGATGCAGTGTCCTGTTGCGAGATCATTTTGCCCAACTGCAGGCTGATGTGTTCTCAGCACATTTAAGGTAGGTGAGGCTAAGTAAGCTATGATGTTCAGTAGGTTGGGTGTATTAATTGCATTCCCACTTATGATATTTCCAGTATAGGATGGGTTTGTGTGGACATAACTTACCATCACGAGCTGAAGAGCATCTGTACACAGAAAACAAAGGGTTTCTGCCATAGACTGAGGGGAAGTAATGACCACAAAATAATTACATTTTTGTAACAAAGAAGAGTTAATGAAATGAGACCTTGTAAAACCAGTTAGAACATTGTCAGATAAGTGAGTCTTGAAAGCCAAGGCAAAGGATAATGAGATAATGAAAATATAACTGGCTGTGCCAAATGTACAGAAGTCTTGTGGGTCTCAAAAAAGCATTAGAGGCTGAATTCATCTGGAAGACAAGGAAAAAGCTCAGAAGATCTCACTATTTCCACACTGGCAGGCACAAATGCTCCATTTGCTCCAGTTTTTCAGGAGCTATGAAATTCCTATATTCTCCCACTTCTATTTTAGTGATTTTTGACAACATTGAAAAAGTTTCCAGTCGATATAATTTATATCATTTCAGCAGTTCTTGTTGCTTGACATACATTTCTGTACTTCTAAAAGACATTCTTATTTTCTTTCCTTCCTACCAGTCTCTTTCACTAGTTTCTCCTTTATCTGCACACTTATGTGTGGATGCTCCCCAAGCTTTGTCTTCTTCCTTTTTTTCCTTGATCATACTCTTCCCTTGGGCTGCCTCTTTCAGTCCCATGACTTTGAATGACAGTGTATCTTGGTGATTTTTAAAACCACAGTTATAGTTCTGATTTCTTTTGTTAATAAAGCCAAATTTCCAGCTGCCTGCTAAATAGGCTGCATAGATGTCTACCTACTTCTTACAACTTTGGTTTGTTGTATTCCTCCTTAAGCTGATTCTTCCTTTTGCATTTTCTTTTCTGATTTTGGGCACTACCATTCTCCTAAGGCTTTCATCTTCACTAGTATCTCAAAATAATTTCCTTAAATTTCTTCTCTCTCATACCCCATTTAGTTGATCCTACTTACCATGTCTGTTTGGCTAGGCCACTTCATCCCTCTAATTCCCACTGCTGTTTTCCTAATTCATATCTCATCATAGCCCGGTGAAACATTTAAAAGGCTTCCTTGCTGCCCTCTGTTCATTCACTGATTCGTTAATTTAGTAAATCTTCACTGAATGCCAGTTATGTACCAGGTATTATTTTAGGCACTTGAGATACTGCTGAGAGCAGAACAGACAAAAAAATCTCATTAAAAAGAGCTTATGCTATAGTGAATGGGGGAAACAACAAAAAAGACAAGCAAATTCATAATATGTTAGAAAATGATGAGCAATATGGAGAAAGTAAAACAAGGCAAGGTGGAGAAGGAGTGTCTGGGGACAAAGGTTGTTATATTTGTGAAATATAACAACCTATTATATTGTTGTATTATATTGCTCAGTGAAAACTATTGATGAGGTAGGTTTCGATCAGAGACTGGAAAGGAAGTGAAAGAATAAATTATGCATGTACTTGAGGCAATAGCAGAGGTAGGGGCAGGCTTGGCATGCTCATTATTCAGCTCTAATTTCCAAAGCAAGCTGGCCAAGATGGCTAGAATGAAGTAAAGGAGGCATAAGAGAAGAGAAGGCCTACCTGTTTATTCCAAGCAAGACAGCACACTATTTCATTTATCAAATAATCATGTAATTCCACACCCTGCTATATGTATTATATAAACTCATTTAAACCTTATAGCAAACCTAGGAGGTAGCTAGTTATTATCCCCATTTTACAGATGAGAAAACTGAAGCATCTGTAAAGGAGTGAGGGAGCTGGGATTTGACCCAAAGCTGCCAGGCCTATGCTCTTAGCAACTACACTATGCTATTGCAGGGAATTAAGCATAGAAATAGGGTGATCGAACTTAACATATCACTCTGGATTCTCTGTGGACAATAGATTGTAAGGCACAAAGGTAGGGGGAAGTTAGAACACTATTCCAGTAATTAAGATGAATAATGATGGTGGCCTGAACTAGGGTGATAGCGGTAGACATTGCAGAAAGGTTAATCTGGGATATATTTTGAAAAATAGAGCTGATTTTCTCTTTCTCTTATACTCTACACATAGAATCTGCCATTCTTGGAGATAAGAGAAAAATCCAAAATGATTCCAAGGTTTGTGGTTTGAGCAACTGGAAAGGTAGAATTGACATTTATCGAGATGGGAAAGTGGGGTTGTAGAAGGGAAGCATATTTGGGCCAGGGTGTGGGCTATGAATTAATTGTAAATTTGGCTTTAGACTTTTTTTTTTTTTTGAGACAGAGTCTCACTGTGTCACCTGGGCTGGAGTGCAGTGGTTCAATCTCAGCTCACTGCATCCTCTGCCTCCTGGGTTCAAGCGATTCTCCTGCCTCAGCCTCCCAAGTAGCTGGGATTACGGGTGCACACCACTACACCCAGCTAATTTATTGTATTTTTAGTAGAGATGGGGTTTCACCATGTTTGCCAGGATGGTCTCGAACTCCTGACTTCGTTATTCTCCCACCTCAGCCTTCCAAAGTGCTGGGATTACAGGCATGAGCCACCATGCCCGGCTAGACTTGTTAAATTTGAGATGTCTATAAAAGTCCAAATGCATATGTTGACTAGGCAATTGCTTATTATAATGCTGGGATTGGGGAGAAGCCAGGGTTGCAAATATAAATCTGGGAGTGTCAGTTATGGCCCTGGATGATACCACCCAGGGAGTGAGTACAGATGAAGAAGCAGAAGAGGTTCAAGGATCAAGCCCTGAGGAAACTCCCAAATTTAGAGATCAGAGAGCTTCGGAGGAAGTGGTGAAAGAGATAAAGGAGGAGTGGGGAAGAACTAACAGAGTGTGGTGTCCTGGGAGCAAAGGAAGACAGTATCCTAAGGAGGGAATAATCAATTATGTCAACCCAGCTAATATATTGAATAAGATGAGTATTTTAGGGCTAGGCGTGTGGAGGTCATTTGTGACCAAGAGCTATTTTGGTGGAGTGGTAGGCATGAACATTTTATTGGAGAAGGTTTAAGAGAGAACAAAAGTAGAGGAATCTGAGACAGCAAGTTTAGAGGACTATTTTGAGTTTTGCTGCAGCAGAGAAATAGTGTAGTAATTAGAAGGAATGTTAGGTAGAATTTCTCAAAATCACAGCCTGAGATAGAGATTTGGGTGAATGCGATTTATAGAGGATGCCTTGGGATGAAGGAGTAGAGGAAGCAGGAGGAGGGAGGGGATGTTGCTAATCAGGGATGTGCTCTCAGCTGGAGTCTGCCTTAGCTTGATCATACAGGAGTTTGAATTGTACCATGAAGTTGTTCCTACCTTGAAGCAAAGGGCTGGACCTCGGCACTCTTATGCCGATCATTTATGGGTTGCGAGCTGTCCGCAGTTGGCAGCATGTAAATGATTGGCCCAGGCTGCTTCCATTTGGCCAAGGGAAATTCTCTGAAGACAGGAACATCTTGGGATGTCCACCAACCTGCTACAAAAACGATATAGGAGAGAAGCCAACACTATTCACTATGGCAGTGAATGGGGTTTATTTTAAGTTGGGCGATATCATGGTGTGTTTCTCATGGAAGGGAAAGGCCTAGTTGAGAAGGAAAATTAATACTTCATAAGAAAGAAAATAACCAATTTCACTTTTGCAATTTACCCTTTAAATAGCAACCGTAAATCTGTATTGAGCAATGTAAGATACTCTGAAAAATCATCATTATAATAAAACCTGAAATGTTAAAAATGCTAGACAGATGAAAACAAACTTTAAAAATACATTGCTAAACATGGACATTGCAGAGGCCAAGCAAGCATGCCGTTTCCTAGTTCTCCTTCCTTGAACAACTTAATTCACCTTTCTGTGCCTCAGGTTTTTCATCTGTAATATGGAATATTTGGAATAGTACTTATATGATAGGATGTTTGCAATATCTCTATGAGATAATGTATGAAAAATACCCAGAGCACTTGACTGTTTTCCTTCTTCTCTTTTTCCTCCTTTCTCTTGTCTCAGTAGCTTAACTTCCATCATGTACCTCTTATACTCTATTCTTCACCATTATTGAAAGACTTGTCATTAAATAGTACACACTGCACTATTTAAAGCTTACCTGTCTTTTTGGATGTGCTTGCTTTACTGAAATATACATGCCCTACCTTGTGCTTTTTTACCTGTATCCTCTTGCTCCTCATTCAAAATACTACTCAGATATCACTTTCTAATCCTTCCTTATTACTTCCAGAGTCACTTGCTTTTTGCACTGTACTTTCCTTCATTTCTTGTATTTAATATGCTTTCTGTAATGCATTCTACTCATTCAATAGTATTGTGCATCCTACTCATTCAATAGTATTGAGTATTCCAGGTTCTATTCTAGTTGCTGTATTCCATATAGATATATTATAATGTATTGTAATGACTTGCTTAAATGTCCTATCATGTCATTGGTAATGTCAACTCCCAGACTGGCGGGAGCCATGTCTGTCATTGTGTCCTTAATGCCTGCTCAGTGCATGGGTCTGTATGAGGCCCATTTGGAGCCATTTGACACCAGACACTTTGATGGGCACTTTCACGTGTGCTTCTAAGCTATACCTAAGCAGATGCTTACTACATATCTTAAGGTAGTAGTAGTCTCATTGCAGATTTTTCTTTGGAATAGAGTATTAGGAATAACTAATCTAAATTTTTATTAATTTGCAGTTCAGAAAAGAATATATTCAGATTTAAGCAAAATGTCTGGTAGAGTGAGGGGACTTGATTAAGCGTGATTGGGAAGTGTAAATTTGAAAAAAATGTGTCCAGAATTTATTCCTTCCTGTGGGTTCTTGGTCTTGCTGACTTCAAGAATGAAGCCACGGACCTTCGTGGTGAATGTTATGGCTCTTTAAAGGTGGTGTGTCCGGAGTTTGTTCCTTCAGATGTGTCCGAAATTTCTTCCTTCCAGTGGATTTGTGGTCTCACTGACTTCAGGAATGAAGCTGCGGACCTTCACGGCTAGTGTTATAGCTCTTAAAGGTGGTGCAGACCAAAAGAGTGAGCAGCAGCAAGATTTATTGTGAAGGGCAAAAGAACAAAGCTTCCACAGCGTGAAAGGCAACTGAGTGGGTTGCCGCTGCTGGCTCAGGTGGACAGCGTTTATTCCCTTATTTGTCCCTTCCCATATCCTGCTCATTGGTCCATTTTACAGAGTGCTGATTGGTCTGCTTTACAGAGTTCTGATTGGTACATTTACAAACCTTTAGCTAGACACAGAGTGCTGACTGGTGCATTTACAATCCTTTAGTGATACACAGAGTACTGATTAGTGCATTTTTACAGAGTACTGATTGGTGCATTTACAATCCTTTAGCTAGACAGAGAGCACTGATTGGTGTGTTTTTACAGAGTGCTGATTGGTACATTTACAATCTTTTAGCTAGACACAGAGTGCTGATTGGTGTGTTTTTACAGGGTGCTAATTGGTGCATTTACACTCCTTTGGCTAGACACAGAGTACTGATTGATGCATTTACAATCCTCTAGCTAGACAGAAAAGTTCTCCAAGTCCCCACTCGACCCAGGAAGTCCAGCTGGCTTCACCTCTCAAAAATACAATACAACGAATAACTAGCTACAGAGACTTATGTCAATCTTTCTTATTACCAGTAATAATGAATAAAATCAGGTTGTTTTTAAATGCAAGGTTTTTTTTTCTCTCCTTTTCAATGATTTCGGCATAATTATTGAAGATGGCAGCTAAGAGAATTTGTTGATAGAGGGCCACTTGACTCATAAATACCTGAGTCCTCCCTGTATTTGCTTCTTGTCTCTGAACTGTTTTACAAGGATATAAGGAAAGAGAAATTAAATAAGGTAGAACATTTTTCTATCTCTGGTGGTTTTGGCTGTAAACCTTACGTAGAACTTGTGGTAGAGCAGCTTGATAAGGCAAGGCTAGATCCTGTGGGAAATGCCTTCTGCCTTCACAGAGTTGGCCTCAGAGGCCTGAAACCAATATAAGCCTAGACTGCATAGGAGAAGAGAGAGAGGAGAGAGAGGAGAGAGGTTTACCGAGAAGAAAAGGAGTAGCAGTCAGTATTTATTAAGAACTTACCATGAGTTAAGCCCTGTTCTCGGTGTTTTATGTATTAATTCTTTTAATCCTTGATTGACTTAAGTTTTTTCTTTTAAATTTTATTTAATTTTTTACTTTTGTGACTTTTGTGAGGTAAGTACTATTATTAAACTTCTGCATCTGAGGAAACTGAGGTACAGAATAATTGACTTGTTCAAGGTCACTCAACAAATCAATGTCAAAGAACTTAACCGATCATAAAAGAATTTCCTCTTTTTGGGGTGGGGGATGGGAAAGGGATGGACAGGAACGTTGACACTTGTTCTGAAATTACAATCTGCTAGAGATGAATCGGAAAGGAGAATGATCTATACAATTGATGATGCATCTTTATAGACTATAACTGGTAAGAAAACGAAGAGAAGAATACAGTTTGATTTAACAAATATATTTCAAGCATTTCCTGTGTACAAGGGACTGTAGTAGGTGCTGGAAGTATAAAGAAGAATAAAACA
The DNA here is from genome assembly GCF_002776525.5 of Piliocolobus tephrosceles. NCBI lineage: Eukaryota > Metazoa > Chordata > Mammalia > Primates > Cercopithecidae > Piliocolobus > Piliocolobus tephrosceles. The sequence goes on along the minus strand of NC_045443.1, from coordinate 38,740,414 downwards.
TTGTCTCTGTCACAGGAAAACTGGCAGGAGAGACATATGTATGAAGAGGTTATCGCTGTCTAGTAGAAGTAGATGGTGTAATTGGAGTGCAGGGTAGAGAAGCCTACCTGGGGGTTCAGAAAAGGTTTCCAGCAAGTAATTTTGACTGAGCTGAGTTTTAAAGGATGAGGAAAGTCGCTCAGCTAAAGAAAAAGGGCAAGACTTTGTAGGAAGAGGAGACAAAAGGAACAAAGCTGTATTCCGGAATTGTGTCTGTTTGGAATGATCTACGCTTGGTTTTACTAAAATCTCAGAGGCAAGGAACTAGATGATGTGGGAGGAGACTGGAGAAAGAAACGGGGCTCTTATTTTAGAGATTCTTATAGGCTGTGCTAAAGAGTTAGGGGTTGGGCATGTCCTCTAGACATTAAAATGTACGTTAAAGGCGTGATCAAAATAGTGTGACTGGAGTGGAAATCAATGCAATAGAGAGACCAGGAGAGATCCATGTGTCATCTGTAGAAATTTAGGTTATAATAAAGGTGGTATTTCAAGTTCATGGAGGAAAGTATAACCTATGCAATTAATAGTGTTAGGAAAATTAGTTATGGATAGATAAAAAAGGGAAAGTAGACTATTACTTTATGTCATCCATAAAAATAAACTTCAGGTGAGTTAAGCAGCTGAACATAAAATAAATTTTAAAGTATTTGGTGATTATATTGGAGCACATTTTTATAAGATTGGAGGTGAAAAACGCCTTCTTAAACAAAACATAAGTACCAGAAGCCATAAAAGAAATGATCGACAAATAAAACCTCATAAAAATTAAAAATCATCTTTGCAAAATAAAAAGCATGATAAAGTTAAAAGACGAGTAACGTGCTGAGAAAACTCTTTGTAGCATATTTAATGGATGACTTGATTATTGTGTAGGATGTATACAGAGCTTGTATAAATCACTAAAAAACAGAAATATGGATAGAGGTTATAAATAGGCAATTTACAGGAGAAATACCAGAGGTCAATAAAAAGATGGTCACAAAAAGATGCTCTTCAACACTAAATTAGGTAAATAGGAATAAAATATAAATAATAGAAAAATTTGATGGGTATATTGAGAAGCAGCCACTTTCATACATGGTTAGTGGTAGTGTAAATTAATGTGGCGTTTTTGGAAGGCAATTTGGTGTTATCTATTCAAATAAATAATGCGCTCTTGTGGACAACTAACTACACCAACTGTCTGTGATTTCTGTTTGGGAATCAAAGCACTTCTAGATAAGCTGGCCCCACCTACAGCTTCAGATGAGTGGCATATGACTTATGCATGTCAGGATATTTCATCCCTCTGGCCACAGGGATTGATGGTGCAGGAGTGGACATTTGACCTAAGCTAATCAAATCAGAGAGAATCTCAGGACTTTTCCTTAAAATTCAGGGTCAAAGCATTCCTCTCTTCTTGCTGGATATAGATGGGGAACCATGTTGCCTTGGAAGACGTTGGCAGCTAACTGGGATCAATGAAACGAACTATCCTTAGGAGGAAATGAATATTAGAGAAGGTAGCGAAAAAGATGGGAAGAAATGGGGGCCCACTGTGTCAAATCTTTTCTAAAGCAAGTTCCTCCCCAGAGTTTGGATCAAACGAGTCTAATATTTTCCCCTTTACTTATACTGATCTGCGTTGAGTTTTCTATCATTTGAAGCCCAAAGGTTCCTAACTGATACATGCAAATGTGCTTTAACTGAGTAAAGTAATTTCTATGAATCTACTGTAAGGAAATACTTGGACATGTGCACTAGGATGTTTATTGCAACATTATTTACAATACGTGAAAAATTGGAAACAACCTAAATATTAATTGAAGAGTCATTAGATTATCATGGATCTATATATGGAACATCACATAGCCATTAAACAGAATGAGGTAGACCTTCATTTACTTTTAATATACACATATTATAAGTGTATACAGATATACATGTATGATAAATAAACAGGAGACTGAATGGGTGCTCACCAAATAGTGATATTAGCTATCTCGAGGGAGAGGAATGAGAACTGGGGAAATGTGAAGGGGGGTCTTTCATTGCTTACTCTGTGTATGTTATATTATAAATATATATTTATAATTACTCAGTAATATTATATTATTAAAAATTGGAACACTATGCTGCATTTAAAAGATGTTATGTCTTTATTCTATAGGCTAGTGATTCTAAAACTTTAGTCAGCATAATGAATGTCTGTGGCATTTTTAAGAATGAAGTTTCCTGGGCCCTCCCCTCTGAATCTGAATCCATGGAGCATAACCTGAGCGTTATGGCTTGATGTTTTCAAAGCCCACCTTTGAGGCTATGCTGCAGAGAGTGTGGATTTAAGTGGGACAGAGCCAAGTTGAGAGATAAATTAGGAGGCTGTTGTAATAGTTTAGGTGAAAGATAGCAGCTTGGACAAAGGTTGTGTTAATGGGATAGTGAGATAATCCAGTGAAAGAACACATTATCTGGCACATAGTAGGCACTTAATAAAAGTCAGCTTCCATCATCAGCAGCACCACTACTACTTCTATGGACACCACTATGAAGGATTCAAAAAACATTTGAAAATCAAAATCAGCAAATAAGAACATAAGAGAGACTTCAATAAAATATTAAGTGGGCCTAATTAGTATATACATATGACATCAATATTAACATTCTTGTGTTTTATATCTGTATGCACATTTGCGAAAAATTCTATAACATGAAAATAGAGAACACATTTTCTTTTCTTTTTTTCTTTCTTTTTTGAGACAGGATCTCACTTTGTCACCCAGGCTGGAGTGCAGTCGTGTGATCACTGCTCACCACAACCTCGTCTTCCCTGGGCTCAGGTGACTCCTAATTCAGCCTCCTAAGTAACTGGGAGTTACTTGGGAGTAACAGGTGTGCACCACCCAGTCTGGCTAATTTTTGAATTTTTTGTCGAGACAGGGTTTTGCTATGTTGCAAGGTTGAAACAGGCTGGTCTCAAACTCCTGGGCTCAAGTGATCTGCCCACTTCGGCTTCCCGAAGTGCTGGGATTACAGGCGTGAGCCACCATGACCAGCCCAGTATTTTATTTTCAAATTCTCATTCACGATAAACAAACAAAGTAAAGATTATACAACAACATTCTTTGTTCACAATATAGGAAAATTAACAATAACAAAAAACCCAAACAATAAAGTCTTTACCTCTTAGAAACTAAGGTATTCTTTTCTAAAAAACTCTTGGTTCAACTAAAAAATATAAATCAAAATTGAAGAACATTCAAAAATAATTATAATGAAAACTTTGTGTAATAGAAGCTATAAGCTAAGCAGTACTTAAAAGAGATACAGCCTTAAATACCTACCTAAACAACAGAATGAAATAAAATCGAATTAAGTATTCAACCCAAGAAGTTTGAAAAAGACAACAAAATAAATGAAAAGAAAGTGCACAAAAATTCATGAAGATATCTGGCTAAATTAGTGAGCTAGAAAATAGAAACAGCAACTAATAAAATCAAAAGCTTGTCCTTTGATGTAAATAATAATCGAGATAAACTGAAAGCGAATAAAGGAAAAAGTGAGAAAGTGCACATATAAAAAGGAGAAACAAGGGGCAAATAAGCACAAAAACAAAGTAAATTAAAAGGCAAGAAAATACTTTCCTAAAGTCTCTGCAAACAAATTGGAAACTAATAAAAAAGACAAATTTATATGAAAATGTAATTTACTTATTATAACCCCAGAAAAGTTTGAAACTATTAAATGACCAGTGTTTATGGAAAACAAAGTTATCAAAGAGCTCTGCCTTGGAAGAACATCCAGGGAAATCTACCCCGCTCTTAAAATGCAGGTAATTCCACTGCTATTTAAACTGTTCCAGCTCATAGAAAAGCAACTATCACAAGTATCACAAATTCTGGCAAATAATGTACAAAAACAAAACTTTGGATCAACTTCACTCAGAGATGTTGAGGCAAAATCCTAAGTTAAATATCAGCCAGAAGAGTTCCACAGCACATTAAAATAATGAGATAACATGATGAAAGGGAATTTATTCCAGGCAGGCAAAGAGTGGTTCAATAGGCAGAGAAAAATCATATGACCGTCTTCATCTAAGCTGAAAAGGCATTTGACAAAATTCAACATCCATTCTTGATAAAAACACTCAAGGAAGGAAAATAAAATAGAAAGTCCAGAAATAGATTCAAGTATACAGATGGCCATAGTGTATGCTAAAGGTGACATCTCCAGTCAGAAATGAATAATAAATGGTGCTGAGGCCACTGGAGCAGTGGCACCTGAGTCTTTACAACTATTGTTTACATTTCACATATATCTTTTATACATATGTATGATCCATTTAGAATAGAATAATATACAATGGTGACAATTCTGCTTCAACAGGCTAAAGAGTTTTTTTGACCATTACAAAGCTTCCTTTATCTATGAATAAATGAGCTTGTTACCCAATAGAAAAGCAACTCCTACAATCAGTAAGAAAACCATAGGAAATCCAGTAGAAAAATAAACAAGACTCACAAAAAAGCAATTCATAGAAGACTATTAAGTTTATAAATAAATGTTTGTCCTCACCATTAATCAGATACATTAGAATCACACAGGAATACTGGCTTATCTGCTTGGCAAAACCTAGGAAGATGAAAAATACCAAGAGCTGATGGAGGATATGAGGAAACAAGCTTCATGAGGGCAGGGACATTGTCAGTGTGTTCATCCTTGCATCCTCAGGATAACTGATTTTTGCACTTGTGGATGCCAGTTTGTCCACACGTCCCTGGGTCTGTCTGCTTGGGTGGTTGCCCTCTGAACTGATTCTGGGCTTGGGAGTGACTTGCTTTGGCTGCTGGGAAAACAGCAAATAAAATTCAGTTAGAGATTTGCAGTGTTTGTGCTTTAGGGCTTATCCTGTCTTGCTGCTCTTTGGACCCTGAGAGTGCCATGTGAAGAAACCGAGGCAAGCCTCCCGGATGATGAGAGACCCCATGGAGCAGAGATGAGCTTTCTCAGCTGAGGTCCCAGTGACGTGAAAGAGGCAGCTCCCCACTGACCTGGAGGCTGTTGCATGGCCGTGCGTAGGAGAGAGAGCCCAGCTGACATCACCTAAGATAAAAAGTGCTTAATCATATTTTGCTGAATGAAAAAATCTGTGATTTAAAGCAAATGGAACAGAAAGATTGCCCAGCTGCAAATAGAGATCTCCACTATTGAGGACAAAAGTTTGCAATCACTGGAAAAATTCAAAGACCATCCTATGGATTTGGAAGAGCCACCAGCTTCCACAAATGCAAATTTGCTCATTCAGCACACATAGTTGTCACTGGGGCAGTGGTACATGTACCACAATTGTGTGTGTTGAATGAACAAATATCAACCTGTGACCACTGGGAAGGAGATTTAATAATCATTCTGATGCATAAATTCTGGTGTTTAAAGAAATGCAAATCTGGCTCATTACTTAAGTAGGAAAACCCATAAACTGGGTTTGAAGTGTTATTAGTTCTGTGATCTTAGGTTCACCAGCCTCTGAGTGTCTTACTCAGAATGGAGATAATAATACCTGCCTTGGCTGGGTGTGGTGGCTCATGCCTGTAATCCCAGCACTTTGGGAGGCCAAGGTGGGTGGATCACCTGGGGTCAGGAGTTCGAGACCAACCTGCCAATGTGGTGAAACCCTGTCTCTACTAAAAATACAAAATATTAGCTGGGCATGATGGTGCGTATCTGTAATCCCAGCTACTCAGGAGGTTGAGGCAGGAGAACTGCTTGAACCCAGAGGTGGAAGTTGCAGTGAGCTGAGATGGCACCACTGCACTTCAGCCTGGGTGATAAGAGCGAAACCCCATCTCAAACAAAACAAAACAAAACAACAACAACAACAACAAAACCCTGCCTTGACAACTCATAGCGTTGTTCTGAGAATTTTATAAGACAATAGAGTGAGTGTCATTTGTAAAATGAGAATCTACCCAGAGTAATGGAGAGGCTAATGCACTGAAAGTTTTGCTTGATCCTTTTTATGTACCTTTTACCTAATGGCACATCATGCTTCATTCTACAACCCAGGGAATGTATGTCGGCTTTACCCGTTATTTAATTTTCCCTGAGGCCATGCTGAGCTCCTTGGGACATAGTAGGCCTTTGAAAAAGCTTCTGTTTTTATTCATTGTAACTGTCAGATGCAGCCATGTAGAAACTAACCCTGTTACAGAATGTCTTCTAATTTGGTAAGGAGCTGAAATGATGTGAAGGGGAGAATAATGAATAGAGCTACTGGTGAGCAAAATTAAATTTCTTGCTCAGACCTCTGGCTGGCTCTGGTGAACATGCTCATAACTGAAGTGTTAATGCTAAGAAGGTCTCTTGTGATTAAAGGAATATTGAAGAATATTTGTTTCATAAAAGAGACGATATTGTAATAAATGGTCCCAGGCCTGCACTCCCTTTGGATAGAAATGCTCTGTTAGGCAGAGCCCTTGGAGAGATTCACTGTTTGGTGATGATATATCAAAAGCCAGCTCTTTATTCATAACTGTGAAAAACTCCATATTGAGGTTGTTCTATGTGCAAAATTAGTTGGTTTAACTCTTCAGTGTTTTTATCCCTGCTAGTGTTTTTTATCACCGAAGCATAGATCATGCTGTCTACCTTCTCTCCCAGAGGAGTCCCTTTGGCAACATCACTGCTGGGCTTCATCTAGCCTCAGCTTAATGATCCCAGTAATGGGAGGCTCATCGCTTTCAGAGGCAGTGCTTCCGAAGGCACTCCTTTGGTAATTGTTTAAACAAAGCACCCATGTTTGTTCTTGTTGGTCCTAATTCTATCCTCTGGGGCATGACAGAGTATGTCTCCTTTCTCTCCGTGGCTCAAATGTAGGGTTTATAGAAGAGCAAACATCCTTCGTGTTTCTATTCCTTTCTCTGACCACTGCTCTTCCCTCTTTTTTCTGCTCCCCTGATGACAATCGCAAATCCTAATGATCCAACCATACTTTCACTTCTCCAAGTTCTGCACCTTTGCCAACTCTCACTTCAGACTTCTCCCATGATTACTATTTGAAGTTGGAAAAAGGCGATGTCCCTAGCCTGACAGTTTAAATAATGTTTCCACTTACCATTTCTACAAGTTTCTCTAGTGTCTTCAAACTTTGGCCAGTGTGTTTAGGATGTATGTTGAATAGGTTCTAATATTTTCTCAAGAAGTGATAAATGATAATTATTTGCATTTTTTTATTTATTAAAGCTGACAATATGTTAGTAGGATTCTAAGTAGACCAGCTAAAGGAGATCAAATTAGCCTTTAAAGTATCTTAGCCCTGGTGGGCAGAGTGTTTGCATCCTTCATGCTTTCTTCACCAGAGTGCCTGACACATAGTAGGTGCTCAATTAATGTTGAATGAATATGTGAAAAAAATCAGGCAAAGGAAAATTTTTACATATGTACTTGTATTCATGAGGACAAGAACAATGCCTTAAATATCTTGAATGTAGTAGGCATTTGTTGGGATGATAAAAAAGCAGCAGGACCTGGTTAGCATCTGCAGGATGGAAGTCTTGATGAGATGAGCTTAGTTCCATCACATGTAGCCACTTAGGTGCATTGGAGGTAGAGCTAAGAGGAATATGATATGGTTTGATTCTGGGTCCTCACCCAAATCTCATCTTGAATTGTAATTCCCACATGTTGAGGGTGGGAGGTGATTGGATCATGGGGGTGATTCCCCCATGCTGTTCTCGTGATAGTTAGGGAGTTCTCATGAGGGTTGATGGTTTTAAAAGTGTTTGGCAGTTTCTTCTTCATTTACTCACTTTCTCCTGCTGCCTTATGGAGAAGGTGCCTGCTTCCCCTTCTGCTGTGATTTTAAGTTTCCTGAGGCTTCCCTAGCAATGTGGAACTGTGAGTCAATTAAAACTCTTTCCTTTATAAATTACCCAGTCTTAGGTAGTATTCTTTATAGCAGTGTGAAAACAGACTAATACAGAACTTGAACTGGATGTTCTTCCTTGGGTGTGTCTGCCAGTGAAGAGAAATTTTTAAAAGTTGTTAGAAATGAAGATACGTGTTTTTGTTTTTGTTTTTTTTAAAGAATCCCAATTACAGAGTATGCTACTTGGCAGAGACTGACTGTGCTCTGCAATAGTTTCTCTGAAGAAGAACTAGAGTCCATTTTTGTTCATTGTTAACCCCTACCCCACTCCTTTTGAGATCTCTGATTCTCCGTGGCCAGCACCTCTAATTGTCATCTTTGCCTTATTCTAATAAAGTGGCTTTGTTTAATGAAACTTTCCCTCCTTGACTGTGTTGGTCATTGGAGAAATCAGTGGTGTGTGAATAATGGCAGAAAATAGAGGATCCAGAGTGGTGGAGTACTCCCTAAATCAATGGCTCCAAGTCTTCTGGGTTTCTTGAACTAATAAAAAACACAAATGTATGGTTTCCAACTTTGTACTTTGCTAAGTAATGATACTAAAATTTTGTTCAAATTATCATCTTCATTCATCATTATTTCATAAAGAATTGGAACATTTTTGGAGTTAAAAGTTAGTGTAAGACGTGAATATTTTAACAAAGGCCAATTCTTTAAACAGAATAAAGTCAGCTTTATATCACTTTTTTTTTCTTTTTTAAGTGTCACCAAGGCAGCATTTTGGCATAGACCAGAAATGATAGGGCAACCACTCCACACTGAGCTGGATGGCTGGGAGGCTCAGTAGTGGTGGGAGGCTCTCCCATCCCTGGGTCCTGGGGCTCATAGAACATCACTTGGCTGGATCTGGCTGGTCAGCTGGTGACCAGGCTAATAGGAATTTGTACACATTTGCAGATTTGATGAATTTTTCAACATTTCTCTTGGATTAGGACTTTCTGATCAGAGTTGTGATCACAATGACCCTACTAAGGGCAGGTGAAAAACATAAAAATTTTTCAGCCTGGAGAAATATTTATGACCTGACAATTCAATTGGTGGAAGAATTCTATGGTCATCTCTGTAAGGCTGTAGTTTTGTACCAAATTAAATTGCCCCTTTTCAAAATATTCCGTTATTGGTATCTTGCTTTTCTGTTTATGAGGAAGATCATGTTTTAAGTACAAGATTCGTGATTGTAAACGATAGAAATCAACTCGTGTTAACTTAAGTAGAGAAGGACATTGAAATAACACATTTTTTTGAGACAAGGTCTCACTCTGTCAGTCAGGCTGGGGTGCAGTGGTTTGATCTCAGCTCACTGCAGGCTTAACCTCCCAGACTCAATTGATCTTCTTGCCTCAGTCTCCCCAATAGCTGGGACTACAGACTTACTCCACGATGTTCAGCTAATTTTTGTATTTTGTAGAGATGGGGTTTCACCATGTTCCCAGGCTGGTGTTCCCTGGGCTCAAGTGATCTGCCCACCTTGGGCTCCCAAAGTGCTGGGATTACAAGCATGAGACACTGTGCCCAGCCAAAATAATTACTTTTAACTGACAAGAATTGTATGTATTTATGGTGTACAACATGATGTTTTGATACATGTATACATTGTGGAATGTCTAAATCCAGCTAAGTAACATATGCATTACCTCACATACCATTTTTTTTTTGTGTGTAGTGAGAACACTTAAAATCTATTCTCTTAGCAGTTTCAAATATATAGTACATTGCTATTAACTATAGTGACTGCATTGTACAATAATCTCTTGAACTTATTTCTCTTGCCTAACTGAAATTTTGTATCCTTTGATCAACATCTCTCCAGTACCCCACTCCTCAGGAGCCTTGTAATCACCATTTTACTCTCTTCTTCTAGGAGTTTGACCTTTTTTAGATTCTACATATAAGGGAGAACATTGTCTTTCTGTGCATAGCTCGTTTCACTTAGCATAATATCCTCCAGGGTCATCCATTTTATTGCAAATGACAGGACTTCCTTATTTTTAAAGGCTGCGTAGTATTCCACTGTGTATATATACCACATTTTCTTTATCTTTTCATCCATTGATGGACAGTTTGATTCCATGTTCTGGCTACTGTGAATAATGCTGCAATGAATGTGGGAGCACAGATCTTTCTTCAACATGTTGGTTTCATTTCTTGTGACTATATGCTTGGTATTAGGATTGCTGGATGATATGGTAGATTTTTAACTTCTTGAAAACATTGCTACACTGTTTTTCTCAAGTGGCTGCATTTAATGGCTGTATTAATTTATACTGTCACCAACAGTGTGTAAGAATTCTCTTTTCTCCACATCCTTGCCAACACTTATCTCTCAGCTTTTTGATAACAGCCATTCTACCAGGTGTGAGGTGGTATCTCACAATGTTTTCAATTTATGTGATTAGAGATGATGAGCATTTTTTCACATACTTCTTGGCCATCTGTCTATCTTCTTTTGAGAAATATCTATTCAGGTCCTTGGCCTATTTTTTTTTTTCCTTTCTTTAAGCAACACATATTTATTGAGAGCAGACCAAGTGCAGATACTTTTCCAGGTGCTGGAGATTTAGGACTAAATGAGACAAATTTCCTGCTCTCATGGTGCCTTCCTTTTAGTATGTGCAGAAAGATACTAACCTACATATACATAAAGTGTGTAATATATTTAATGGTGACAAGTGTTATGGAGAAAAAGAGAGGAGAAAAGAGGGGAGGGCCGTGGTGGGCATGGACACAGAAGTTCCTGCTGTGGGAACATGGGTGGACAGGGTGAGAAGCCCACCCTCTTGGCCTCTCGACCTCTCAGGCTGGTGTTCTGGATGCTGTGCATGTCCTGCCCTGTCCTCTTGCTTGGCAGAAGTGGAATCCAGGGAGGTTCTCCTGGGGGTGGTTTTCCTTTGCCCATTTTTTTTTTTTTAATTATACTTTATGTTCTGGGATACATGTACAGAATGTGCAGGTTTGTTACACAGGTATACATGTGCTATGGTGGTTTGCTGCACCCGTCAACCTGTCATCTACATTAGGTATTTCTCCTAATGCTGTCCCTCCTCTTTCCTTCCACCCCCTGACAGGCCCCAGTGTGTGAGGTTCCCCTCCCTGTGCCCATATGTTCTCATTGTTCAACTCCCACTTATGAGTGAGAACATGGAGTGCTTGGTTTTCTGTCCCTGTGTTAGTTTGCTGAGAATGACGGTTTCCAGCTTCATACATGTCCCTGCAAAGGACATGAACTCATTGTTTTTTTATGGCTGCATAGTATTCCATGGTGTATATGTGCCACATTTCCTTTATCCAGACTATCATTGATGGGCATTTGGGTTGGATCCAAGTCTTTACTATTGTGAATAGTGCTGCAATAAACATACATGTGCATGTGTCTTTACAGCAGCATGATTTATAATCCTTTGGGTATATACCCAGTAATGGGATGGCTGGGTCATATGGTACTTCTAGTTCTAGATCCTTGAGGAATTGCCATCCTGTTTTCCATAATGGTTGAACTAATTTACGCTCCCACCAACAGTGTAAAGGCGTTCCTATTTCCCCACATCCTCTCCACCATCTGTTGTTTCCTGACTTTTTAATGATTGCCATTCTAATTGGTGTGAGATGGTATCTCATTGTGGTTTTGATTTGCATTTCTCTGATGGTGAGTGATGATGAGCTTTTTTTCATGTTTGTTGGCTGCATAAATGTCTTCTTTTGAAAAATGTCTGTTCATATCTTTTGCCCACTTTTTGATGTTTTTTTTTTGTGTGTGTGTATGTGTGTATAAATTTGTTAACTTCCTTGTAGGTTCTGGATATTAGCCCTTTGTCAGGTGGATAGATTGCAAAAATTTCCTCCCTTTCTATAGGTCGCCTGTTCATTCTGATGGTAGTTTCTTTTGCTGTGCAGAAACTCTTTAGTTTAATTAGATCCCATTAGTCAATTTTACTTTTGTTGCTATTGCTTTTGGTTTTAGTCATGAAGTCTTTGCCCATGCCTATGTCCTGAATGGTATTGCCTACGTTTTTCTTCTAGGGTTTTTATGGTTTTAGGTCTTATGTTTAAGTCTTTATTCCATCTTTAGTTAATTTTTGTGTAAGTTGTAAGGAAGGGGCCCACTTTCAGTTTTCTGCATATGGTTAGCCAATTTACTTAACACTGTTTATGAAATAGTGACTGCTTTCCCCACTGCTTGTTTTTGTCAGGTTTGTCAAAGATCAGATGGTTTTAGATGTGTGGCATTATTACTGAGGCCTCTGTTCTGTTCCATCGGTCTATATATCTGTTTTGGTACCAGTACCATGCTGTTTTGGTTACTGTAGCCTTGTAGTATAGTTTGAAGTCAGGGAGTGTGATGCCTCCAGCTTTGTTCTTTTGACTTAGGATTGTCTTGGCCATATGAGCTCTTTTTTTAATTCCCTATGAAATTTGAAGTAGTTTTTCTGATTCTGTGAAGAAAGTCAATGGTAGCTTGATGGGAATAGCATTGAATCTATAAATTACTTTGGGCAGTGTAGCCATTTTCATGATATTGATTCTTCCTATCCATGAGCATGGAATGATTTTCCATTTGTTGGTGTCCTCTTTTATTTTCTTGAGCAGTGGTTTGTAGTCCTCCTTGAAGAGGTCCTTCACGTCCCTTGTAAGTTGTGTTCCTAGGTATTTTGTTCTCTTTGTAGCAATTGTGAATGGGAGTTCACTCATGATTTGGCTCTCTGTTTGTTTATTATTGCTGTATAGGAATGTTGGTGATTTTTGCACATTGATTTTGTATCCTGAGACTTTGCTGAAGTTGCTTATCAGCTTAAGGAGTTTTTGGGCTGAGATGATGGGGGTTTCTAAATATACAATCATGTTATCTGCAAACAGAGACAATTTGGCTTCCTGTCTTCCTATTTGAATACACTGTATTTCTTCCTCTTGCCTGATTGTCCTGGCCAGATCTTCCAATCCTGTGTTGAATAGGAGTGGTGAGAGAGGGCATCCTTGTCTTGTCCCAGTTTGCAATGGGAATACTTCCAGTTTTTGCCTATTCAGTATGATATTGGCTGTGGGTCTGTCATAAATAACTCTTATTATTTTGAGATATGTTCCATCAATACCTAGTTTATTGAGTTTTTAGCATGAAGGGCTGTTGAATTTTTTCAAAGGCCTTTTCTGCATCTATTGAGATAATCATGTGGGTTTTGTCATTGTCTCTGTTTATGTGATGGATTATGTTTATTGATCTGCATGTTTGAACCAGCCTTGCATCCCAGGGATGAAGCTGACTTGATCGTGGTGGATCTTTTTAATGTGCTGCTGGATTCTGTTTGCCAGTATTTTATTGAGGATTTTTCCATAGATGTTTATCAGGGATATTAGCCTGAAATTTCTTTTTTTAAATTGTGTCTATGCCAGGTTTTGGTATCAGGATGATGCTGGTCTCATAAAATGAGTTAGGGAGGAGTCCCTCTTTTTCTATTGTTTGGAATAGCTTCAGAAGGAAATTGTACCAACTCCTCTTTGTTAGAATTCTAACCTCTGTTAGAATTCAGCTGTGAATCCGTCTGGATCTGGGCTTTTTTTGGATGGTAGGCTATTAATTAGTGCCTCAATTTCAGAACTTGTTATTGGCCTATTCAGGGATTTGACTTCTTCCTGATTTAGTCTTGGAAGAGTATATGTGTCCAGGAATTTATCCATTTTTTCTAGATTTTCTAGTTTTTGTGCATAGAGATGTTTATAGTATTCTCTGATGGTAGTTTGTATTTCTGTGGGATCAGTGGTGATATCCCCTTTATCATATTTTATTGTGTCTATTTGATTCTTCTCTATTTTCTTAGTAGTCTGGCTAATGGTCTATTTTGTTAATCTTTTCAAAAAACCAGCACCTGGCTTCATTGATTTTTCAAAGGGTTATTTTTGTGTCTCTGTCACCTTCAGTTCTGCTCTGATCTTAGTTATTTCTTGTCTTGCTAGCTTTTGAATTTGTTTGCTCTTGCTTCTCTAGTTCTTTTAATTGTGATGTTAGGGTATCGATTTTAGATCTTTCTCACTTTCTCTTGTGGGTATTTAGTGCTATAAATTTCCATCTAAACACTGCTTTAGCTGTGTCTCAGAGACTCTGGTACATTGTGTCTTTGTTCTCATTGGTTTCAAATAACTTATTTATTTCTGCCTTAATTTTGTTATTTAACCAGTAGTCATTCAGGAGCAGATTGTTCAGTTTCCATGTAGTTGTGCGATTTTGATTGAGTTTCTTAATCCTGAGTTCTAATTTGATTGCACTGTGGTCTGAGAGACTGTTTTATATGATTTCCACTCTTTTGTATTTGCTGAGGAGTGTTTTACTTCCAGTTATGTGGTCGATTTTAGAATAAGTGTGATGTGGTGCTGAGAAGAATGTATATTCTGTTGATTTGGGGTGGAGAGTTCTGTAGATGTCTATTAGGTCTGCTTGATCTAGAGCTGAGTTCAAGTCCTGAATATCCTTGCTAATTTTCTGTCTCATTGATCTGTCTAATATTGACAGTGGGGTGTTAAAGTCTTCCACAATTATTGTGTGGGAGTTTAAGACTCTTTGTTGGTCTCTAAGGACTTGCTTTATGAACCTGGGCACTCCTGTATTGGGTGCATATATATTTAGGATCGTTAGCTCTTTTTGGTGCATTGATCCCTTTACCATTATGTGATGCCCTTCTTTGTCTTTTTTGGTCTTTGTTGATTTAAAATCTGTTTTATCAGAGACTAGGATTGCAACCCTTGCCTTTTTTTTGCTTTTGATTTGCTTGGTAAATATTCCTCCATCCCTTTATTTTGAGCCTATGTGTGTCTTTGCACGTGAGATGGGTCTCCTGAATACAGCACACCAATGAGTCTTGACTCTATCTGATGTGCCATTCTTTGTTTTTTAATTGGGGCATTTAGCTGATTTACATTTAAGGTTAATATTGTTATGTGTGAATTTGATCCTGTCATTAAGATGCTAGCTGGTTATTTTGCCCATTAGTTGATGTAGTTTCTTCATAGTGTTGATGGTCTTTACATTTTGGTATGTTTTTGCAATGGCTGGTACTGGTTTTTCCTTTCCATATTTAGTGCTTCCTTTAGGAACTTTTGTAAGGCAGGCCTGGTCGTGACAAAAATCCCTCAGCATTTGCTTGTCTGTAAAGGATTTTTTTTCTCCTTCACTTTTGAAGCTTAGTTTGGGTGGATATGGAATTCTGGGTTGAAAATTCTTTTCTTTAAGAATGTTGAATATTGGCCCCCACTGTCTTCTGGCTTATAGGGTTTCTGAAGAGAGATCAGCTGTTAGTCTGATGGGCTTCCCTTTGTGGGTAACCCGACCTTTCTCTCTGGCTGCCCTTAATGTTTTTTCTTTCATTTCAACCTTGGTCAATCTGACGATTATGTGTCTTGGGGTTGCTCTTATTGAGGAGTATCTTTGTTTTGTTCTTTGTATTTCCTGAATTTGAATGTTGGCCTGTCTTGTTAGGTCATGAAAGATCTCCTGGATAATATCCTGAAGAATGTTTTCCAACTTGGTTCCTTTCTTCCCGTCACTTTCAGATACATCAATCAAGCATAGATTTAGTCTTTTCAGATAGTGCCATGTTTCTTGGAGGCTTTGTTTATTCCTTTTCATTGTTTTTTCTCTAATCTTGTCTTCATGCTTTATTTCATTAAGTTGATCTTCAATCTCTGATATCCTTTCTCCCACTTGATTGATTTGGCTATTGATAGTTGTGTATGCTTCATGAAGTTCTTGTGCTGTGATTTTCAACTCTATTAGGTCATTTATGTTCTTCTGTAAACTGGTTATTCTAGTTAGCAATTCCTCTAACCATTTTTCAAGGCTCTTAGCTTTCTTGCATTGGGTTAGAACATGCTCCTTTAGCTCGGAGGAGTTTGTTATTACCCACCTTCTGAAGCCTACTTCTGTTGTCAAGCTCATTATCCATCCAGTTTTGTTCCCTTGCTGGTGAGGAGTTGTGATCCTTTGGAGGAGAGGAGGCATTCTGGTTTTGGGAATTTTCAACTTGTTTTGTGTTGGCTTTTCCTCATCTTTGTGGATTTATCTACCTTTGGTCTTTGATGTTGGTGACCTTTGGGTGGGGTTTTTGCATGGGGGTCCTTTTAGTTGATGTTGAAGCTGCACCCACAGCCGCCCCTTCCCCCAGGTGCTCTGTCCCAGGGAGATGGGAGTTTTATCTATAAGCCCCTGACTGGGGCTGCTGCCTTTCTTTCAGAGATGCCCTGCCTGGTGAGGAGGAATCTAGAAAGGCAGTCTGGCTACAGTGGCTTTGCCATGTTGTGGTGGGTTCCACACCCAGTTTGAACTTCCTGGTGGCTTATTCACACTGTGAGGGGAAAACTGCCTACTCAAGCCTCGGTAATGGCAGATGCCCCTCCCTTGACCAACCTCTAGCATCCCAGGTCGACTTCAGACTGCTGTGCTGGCAGCGAGAATTTCAAGCCAGTGGATCTTAGCTTGCTGGGCTCTTTGGGGGTGGAATCCACTGAGCAAGACCACTTGGTTACCTGACTTCAGCCCCCTTTTTAGGGGAATGAACGGTTCTATTTCACTGGCATTTCAGGTGCCACTGGGGTATGAAAAAAAGAACAACAACAACAACAAAAAAAAAACTCCTGCAGCTAGCTCAGTGTCTGTCCAAACAGCTGCCCAGTTTTTTGCTGGAAACCCAGGGCTCTGGTGGTGTAGGCACCCAAGGGAATCTCCCTGTCTGTGAGTTGCAGAGACTGTGGGAAAAGCATAGTGTCTGGACTGGAGTGCACCTTTCCTCATGGCACAGTCTTTCACGGCTTCACTGGGCTAGGGGAGGGAGTTCCCCAACCCTTTGCACTTCTCAGGTAAGGCAGCGGCCCTCTCTGCTTTGGCTTGGCTTCTGTGGGCTGTACCCACTGTCCAACCAGTCCCAATGAGATGAGCTGGGTACCTCAGTTGGAAAGGCAGAAATCACCCACCTTCTGTGTTGGTCTCACTGGGAGCTGCAGACTGGAGCTGTTCCTATTCGGCCATCTTGCTAGCCTCCTTCCTTTGCTCATTTTAATTTATTTTTATTTTTAATTAATTATTATTATTTTTTTTTGAGACAAGATCTCACTCTGTCATTCAGGCTGGAGTGCAGTGGCCTGATCACCACTCACTGCAGTCACGACCTCCTGGGTGTAGATGATCCTCCCACCTCAACCTCCCCAGTAGCTGGGACTACATGCACGTGTCACCACGCCCAGCTAATTTTTTTTGTAGAGATGAGGTTTTGCCATGTTGCCTAGGCTGGTCTTGAATTGTGGCTCAAGCGACCCGCCCACCTTGGCCTCCCAAAGGGCTGGGATTATAGATGTGAGCCACTGCACCCAGCCCTTTTGTCCATTTTTTAAATTGGGTTGTTTTTGTGCTCTTGAGTTTTTCAAGTTCCATATATATTAGCCCCTTGTCAGATGTACCATTTGGAAATATTTTCTCCCACTCCCAAGAAGATTTTTTCTGAAGGACACTGGGTAGGGTGCAAAAAGGACAGGGAGCCTAAAGAGCCAGGCTGGGGAAAAGGCAGGAATGCAAGGGGGCTGGGCACACAGGACCGCAGCCAAAATCAAACCCTGGAACAGGTTGCTGAAGACTCTGTTGCCAACAGCACCACAGCCCAGGCTCCCAGGGTACAGTATGTGGCTCTGCCTTTCCCAGAATAAATCTTTCCTGTCCTGCTTCTTTGTGTTATCAGATTAAGAGTTAAAAATAAGGGCGGTTAAACTGGCCACAGTCACATCCAGTTTGGCATTAGAGTTCAGGGGTAGAGAGCTCACTAACTTTTAGGAATAGGGAAGGCAAGTATTTGGGCTTGAGGCTCATACAAATTTCTCAAACTTCAGAAATGGGAACAGGCAGCCCCAAAGGTAAATATCTACACATGACCACAGAATAAGACTATGTTTTCACGTTATGCCCAAATCCATAGGGTGCAAGTCCCCATGCTGATTATTTGCAAGAAATCAAGCCTTTTACTACAATCTTTAATCCACTGTTCCCTGGGAATCCCTGGGGCATCTGTCCCTACTCCTCAGATCTTTCTGGTTGTTCCTTACCCACTCTGCCCATGGTCTGACTCTGGGACTTTCCTTCCTTCTTCAGAAGATCTTACCTCTCACAAGGATGGGTGAGATGAGGCTGTAAAATTAAAAAGATGTTGCTGAATATTTGAGATTAACCGGTGATTATAATGGAGAAATTCTAAACGCATCTCAAACATGGTAGCTGTTTGAATGAAGCCTCATCCATAGGCTATTACCTATGACTCTGTCCTTAAGCCTGAACTGCTGACTGTTGCCACTGTGTCTTCACTTACAGAAACAAGCTCAAAGTGTTTCTCCTTCTTTCCTATAAGGAAATAATCTGTGAGATGAAACTTGGCCAACAGAGAACAACAATCTAGTGCATATATAGAAATCACTACTTTGTAGATTTGCTTTCACGTTTCATATATATCAACTCATATAGTCCTCAGGTAGTCCTATGAAAAAGGCTATTCTCCAGTTTCACAGATGAGAAAACCAATGCACAAAGGGATTAGTAAATTGTAACAAAGTCACAAAGCTAGTCAATGGAAGAAGCTGGGATTTGAACTTGGGCAGTATATCCCTACCGTCTGAGGGTATAACCATTAAACTATGCTCCCTCTTCCAAAGATACTCATCACAATGACCAGCCAGCAGGTCTGTAACAACCTCTACTGTAGAACAAGATCTCTGCTTGATCCAAGATTTTTCACACAACCAAAAAGTTTATTCAAAGGATTTTTTTTTTCAAATGATAGGAACCGTTTGTCTCCAAAGTATAATTTAAGTCTTCTTCATTAAAGAAGCAGAAAACCACTTGCAGATTTAAAAATAACAGCTTCCTTGGCCGGGCATGGTGGCTCATACCTGTAATCCCAGCACTTTGGGAGGTCGAGTCAGGCAGATTGTCTGAGGTCAGGAGTTCGGGACCAGCCTGGCCAACATGGTGAAACTCCATCTCTACTAAAAATACAAAAATTAGCTGAGCATGGTGGCGGGTGCATGTAATCCCAGCTACTTAGGGGGCTGAGACAGGACAATCACATGAAACTGGGAGACAGAGGTTGTAGTGAGCTGAGACAGCACCACTGCACTCCAGCCTGGGTGACAGAGTGAGATTCTGTCTCAAAATAATAAATAAATAAATAAATAAATAAATAAATAAATAAATAAATAAATAAAAAATACAGCTTCCCCCACCTTCAAAAAAAAAATAAATCACCCCACCACAAAAAAAAAAAAAAAAAAAAAAAAAGAAAAGAAAAGAAAAAAATCATGGTCTCCAGTCAGAGTCAAATCACCCTGAAATATAAAGTGGGCTATTCTCAAAATGTTAAGTGCAAAAACCTAGAAGATGGACAGTGGCTATCAAGTGGCAGTAAGTCAAGAAATAAATAAGACATGGCCTATTTCATAAATTTGTTTTATTTCTTTGAAGGACAAAAGTTTATGTCCCTGATATTTTTGTTTTGCCGGTAGTACTGATTGCTGAAAGTTTTACACTAAAGCCCGTTCATGAGCTTTCATGAAAATAGTGCCTGCTTTAGTGATTTTATGCATTCGGATACCAATACATGCATGCAATTTATCAATTTGAAATCACCGTGCTGCCTTTTGAGTGTGACATGTAGCTCCATCATCAAAGTACTGCTAGCAAAACAGTTGTTGAACTGTATGAAAAAAAATAGGGAACCTGGATGGGAAAATTTCTCTTTTAATCCTTTTATCTTTATTCTTTGGTTAATAAACACTGAGTTTCATATGAGACTGTTTAAGATTCACCATTCTGTTTAAATTTTGAGAACAGTCACTTACATTCGTTTTTAAAAGCTCTTCTTTCTTAGATGGGCTCCTTGGATCGACTCTTGCTTTAGTGATCCTGGCCTCTTTGAAATCTTTTGATCATATTAGTGTTCAAGTGGGCCCACAAATGAAAGGATTTCAGAGGGGACGGTGGCTTCTTATTAATCCCAAACAGCATCCATCCCATTTCAACCATCAGAGACAATCACAGAGGGAGCCTGGCGTTAAGAGGGGAAATGAACACACCACTCACAGTTGATAAAGATCTGTATAAACTGTATAAAAAATGTGCTAGGCACCATGGTGACAACACTGACAATATAGTGGCAATAAAACAGATGACGGGAAGTGAAGGAGACTGTCACCCTTTAATAATTGGGAGCAGAACCCTTAACCTTTGTGGTCATGTACATATTTGTCTCATGATATTAGTGTTGAAAATTACTATTATAGCATTTTCATAGCTCTTGGGATTTGCTTTATGGAGAGGCACTGAGTCCAATTCTGTGTTTGGAGTAGGGCTTAATATGCCATTAGTGTTCAATAAATGTTTGCAATTACTGCAGTGTTTGGAGGACTGTGAGCCTGGTGGAGGCTGGCAGGACACCCAGCTAGTCCTCTGGTTCTATGTTGCTAGGTTATGCCCAGGGAAGAGCAGAAATAGAAGTGGCACTCTGAAATAGCCCTGTTCATGAGCCCTGAGGATCTGTTCGGTAATGGTCCAATAGAACGTCAGGGCTCCTGGTTATCCTGCTTGTCATATCACTTTGTTTGAGCCAAGTCCTCTCCTTCCTTCTCAGCACCTCTTATTTTTTTTTGTTATTTATTCATTGTGTTTGTATTCATTCAACAAATATTTAGTGGGTGTATTTTCTAAACCAGGCCACTGTTACTGGGAGTTGACCATGCAGTGAAACAGACATACTTCCTATTTTCATGGAGCTCACGTTTTCTCCTGTAGATGAGTCAGAACGAAAGAGGATTGTTCAACTACCCATGCCTTGGAATTGAGTCATGTTGAATAGTATTTGAGCCTGGGTGACTGTCTCATATTTAGATATGTTAATAAAGATTATTTAGAACAGAACCGGCTTACCTATAGATATTTAATTTTTAGATAGTTAGTAGACTATGTAAATCAAGAACCCAAGATGTCAAAGTTTAGGAGGTGAAAAAGATCCTTTTTTGCTTGTCTTCACCTCACTTTTAAGTTCATCAAAGATGAGACAGAGGATAATTACAGATAATTTCCCAGGCTGATACATCTATACACAATAATGCTATCTCCAACAGTTTTCAAGCCTTGGGGATGGAGTGGGGGTGGAGCAGAAACTCAAGAAAATTCAGAAGTTAAGACTGCCTTACTCACCAGAATTTTGCCAGCTTGAGGAAATAGTTTATAGAATCATAGAAAACCCCCAGGCACAACACTATGTATATTTCATTTCTTTAACTTTTATTTTAAGTTCAGGGGTACGTGTGCAGGATGTGTAGGTTTGCAACATAGGTAAACGTGTGTCATAGTGGTTTGCTGCACAGATCAACCCATCACCTAGGTATTAAGCCCAGCGTCCATTAGCTATTCTTTCTGATGCTCTCCCTCCCCACCCCCAACAGGCCCCAGTGTGTGTTGCTCACCCTGCATTGTATCTATGTGTTCTCATGATTCAGCTCCCACTTATAAGTGAGAACATGTGATGTTTGGTTTTCTGTTCCTGTGTTAGTTTGCTGGGGATAATAGTTTCCAACTCCATTCATGCCTCTGCAGAGGACATAATCTCTTTCCTTTTTATGACTGCATAGTATTCCATGGAGTACATGTACCACATTTTCTTTATCCAGTCTATTATTGATGGGCATTTGGGTTGATTCCATGTCTTTGCTACTGTGAGTAGGTTGCAGTGGACATACACATGCATATATCTTTACAGTAGAATGATTTATATTCCTTTGCATATATACTTGGTAATGGGATTTCTGGGTCAAATGGTATTTCTGGCTCTAGGTCTTTGAGGAATTGCCACACTGTCTTCCACAAAGGTTGAACTAATTCACACTCCCACCAACAGTGTAAAAGCATTCCTTTTTCTCTGCAACCTCTTCAACATCTGTTGTTCTTTGACTTTTTCATAACTGCCATTCTGACTGGTGTGAGATATTATTCATTGTGGTTTTGTTTGCATTTCTCAGTGATCACTGATGTTGGGCATTTTCTCATCTGTTTCTTAGCCACACGTATGTCTTCTTTTGAGAAGTGTCTGTTCATGTCCTTTGTCCACTTTTTAATGTGTGTGTGTTTTTTTTTTCTTGTAAATTTGTTTAAGTTCTTTGTAGATGCTGGATGTTAGACCTTTGTCAGATGGATAGATTACAAAATTTTTTCCCTTTCTGTAGGTTGTCTGTTCACCCTGATGATAATTTCTTTTGCTGTGCAGAAGCTCTTTAGTTTAATTAGAACCCATTTGTCAATTTTTGCTTTTGTTGTAATTGCTTTTGGCGTTTTCCTCCTGAAATCTTTGCCTGTGCCTATGTCCTGGATAGTATTGCCTAAATTTTCTCCTAGGGCCTTTATATTTTGGGTTTTACATTTAAGTCTTTAATCTATCTTGAGTTAATTTTTGTGTATGGTGTAAGGAAGGGGTCCAGTTTCAATTTTCTGCATGTGGCTAGCCAGCTCTCCCAGCACCATTTATTAAATAGAGAGTCCTTTCTTCATTGTTTGTTTCTGTCAGATTTGTTGAAGATCAGATGATTGTAGGTGTGTGGTCTTATTTCTGAGTTCTCCATTCTGTCCCATTGGTCTATGTGTCTGTTCTTGTACCAGTACCATGCTGTTTTGGCTACTGTAGCCTTGTAGTATAGTTTGAAATCAGGTAGAATGATGCTTCCAGCTTTGTTATTTTTGCTTAGGATTGTCTTGGCTATTTGGGCCCCTTTTTTTTGGTTCCAAGTGAATTTTAAAGTCATTTTTTTTTTTTTTTTGTAATTCTGTGAAGAATGTCGATGGTAGTTCAATGGGACTAGCATTGAATCTTTAAATTACTTTGGGCCGTCTGGCCATTTTCATGATATTGATTTCTTCCTATCCATAAGCATGGAATGTTTCTCTATTTCTTTGTGTCCCCTCTGATTTCTTTGAGCAGTGATTTGTAGTTCTCCTTGAAGAGGTCCTTCACTTCCCTTGCTAGCTGTATTCCTAAATATTTTATTCTTTTTGTAGCAATGGCACAACACTATATTAAGAAACAATACCTGCTGTGGCCCATCTGATGGACAAAGCTCAAGTGAGCTGAAAGAACCACTTTGCTGGCTTCCATTGAAAAGTCTGCATTTTGCCATTCCAATGGAATGACACACATGGAAGAACCACCCAAAATATCTCCTAGCAGATAGAAAAGCAGAGAGGGACATTGGGGGGAAAGTTTTCCAAAGGCCTGGGGAAGGAAGTGTTCCATTACCTGTCTTAGACCTTCCCAGGGAGAAGCTCTTCTTTTAGATAACCCTGTGTTCAACCTCTTCATCTCTTAGGACACTCCACCCACTAGAGTGAGTCCTAATGCCATGTCTTGGAATGAGATCAATCAAGAAATGGAGTCTCCTTTGGGGAGGAGGGGGGGTAAGAATAAGAAGGCAGGAGCCTCAGGCTTTCCCTAGAAGCCAGTCAATGAAGTAATCTAAACTAACAAGGGGCAAGGATAATTGCTGAATTTTAATGCAATTTCTGTAAAGTCCTCACATAGTTTAGTCCAGTGATTTCAAAACCGTAGGATGTGAACTATTTGTGGGGTCATAAAATCAATTTAGTGGGTCACTGCTGCAATAAAAAGTAAAGTGGAAAATATAAAATACTGAGTCAAGATAAAAAAATAAATCTTTCCTCATTGGTTGTGAAAGATTATTGAACAGCACAGCTGTGATATAGGTGGGTAACTGCTAAGAGGGATACATATCATGCAAGAGTTAGGGTGGATGAAATAAGTCTGGTAGGTGCTTCCTTCTTTTCTCTTTCTTCTCAGTATAAATGCTATTTGATCATCTGTAGAGCTACTTAATTTGTTATCGACAAAGGGGAAGTGGAATCTTTCTGATGCTGTTTGACTGGAACTAATATTTCCAGGGTGGCCATTATCTAGAATCATTTCCACTTGACTTGCTTTCATTATACTGATAGCCTTGAAGAAAACTCCCACCAGCCAAGTCAAGTACCCTACTGAATGTCCCAAAAAACTACTGGCACAACACATTGACAACGGCATGGACTTTGTCACGGACTAAAAACAAAACCCAAAACGAACCTCACTGCTTGTATTAGCTTGGTACTAGCTGATTTCGGTCTTAGGTTCATAAAAACTGCATCATAAAATACGTGGTTCCTGCCTTCAAAGCTTTCTCCAGCTTACTCCCTGCCTTTGACACTTTTAAAAAGTGTCAAATTAGAGTTTAGAAACATTGAAATAATTATAGAATCCAGTGTATTAAAACTGTTAAGTCAAGTTTCACTTAAAACTGCCTCCTTAGATATTTTAAGTTCAGCCTAAAGGTTTCTCTGTACATCATGAACTATAACAAGTGGGAGTGTAAACAGACCATAGCCTACACTTGTGCCAATCACCGAGTTTTGGCCAATCAGATGTAGCCAACTGTTTGAAGGGTGTTCAAATAGGACAAATGCCAAGCTGTAACCAGTCCAGCTGTTTCTGTACCTCACTTCTGTTTTCTGTACATCACTTTCCTTTTCTGTCCATAAATCTTTTTTTTTTGTTTCCGAGGTGGAGTCCTGCTCTGTCCCAGGCTAGAGTGCAGTGGCACGATCTTGGCTCACTGCAACCTCCGCCTCCCGAGTTCAAGCGATTCTCCTGCCTCAGTCTTCCAAGTAGCTAGGATTACAGGCACGTGCCACCATGCCCAGCTAATTTTTGTATTTTTAGTAGAGACGGGGTTTTACCATGTTGGGTAGTCTGGTCTTGAACTCCTGACCTCGTGATCTGCTGGCCTCAGCCTCCCAAAGTGCTGGGATTACAGGTGTGAGCCCCTGCGCCCAGCCTCTGTCCATAAATCTTCTTCCACCACATGGCTGCGCTGGAGTCTTCAAGCCTACTCTGGCTCAGAAGGCTGCTGGATTCACCAATCACTCATTGCTCAATTAAACCCCTTTAAATTTAATTTGGCTGAACTTTTTCTCTTATTAAAACAATTGCTGGAATAATTTCTTTCTAGTTCTGCTTTTCTTTATCATTCTTACTGTCCTAATTGTACAGATAAGGAAACTGGGATCCAGGTGAAATGAGCAAAGCAGGGGAGGGAGACGTGGTGGGTTAGCCTTGGCCCCTGAGGAAGGACCTGGGACCTGTCAGAGCACTGGTTGTGGCTGATGAAAGTGCAGAAGGTGGCAGAAAGCCTCACCCTGAGGCTAGAGACCAGGGCACTGGGGCTAGGGTAATGGGCTGCTTGGCAGAAAACTCAGACCACATGGACTGAATATAGATACAACCAGTGTTCTTATGTTTCTGACATTTCATTGTTTTCTAGTAAAAATACTTTCCTAAATAGGTAGAATACTTCCTCAAAACATTTTTACATTGTTCCTCTGTAGTGGTTGATACCAGTTTAAGTTGCCAATTGGACTCACAAGACACAATAAGCTTTAATCTAATACTATATTTTTTGGTAACTTTATAGAGGGGTGCAAGGAAGGAGATACAGCCATAGGACGTCTTCAGTTCATTGGAAGGCCCAGCAGCTATCGGGCCCATACCATCTCTTTAGCCCCCTCACCTGCATGATGTGTGGGTCATGTTGCAGGTGACTCCCCACCATTATTTTATACCACTGTGCACATGTAAGCCTAAGGCTTGGTGCCAGCTCACAGATCCATTCCCCTGGATCAGGGCTCGCACAGCAAACACAACAATCATAGAATAAATTCCACATTGATCCTAACTCTGCAGCCTCCAAAAATCAATACTCTGGGAAGAGAGATTCAGAGGTCATTTTCCCAGGCAGGTTTGGCCAGCCCTGGTGTTAACTCTTTCCTCACTTGCTGGAAACCAGGGGCTGCAGTGTAAAAGAGCCAGGTCATTTGGTGAAAAATATCATCAATTGCCTGGGAATCCTTGCTTTTCTAGATTGTCAGGTGAGTTGACCTAGGGCCTCATGATTTATTTTTAGAATCTGCAGAATGGAAGGAGATATTTGATATTTGTGCTGGTACATAACCTGCTGTAGCTTGGCATTCAGAATTACCTGCTGGAGTAAGAGTAATGCCTGTGAGGAATGGGTGAAGGCTGGAGTCAGGGAGTGCCTGGGCCAAGGCAGGCATTTGCCCAGTTCCCTCATCAGCAGTGAAACGGAGCATCCCTGCAGACATGGGTACCTGTTAAGGGCACAGCAGCCCGGGACTAGCTATGACAGAATCAGAGATGAGCAGCACCAAATGGTATCCTACCGTGCTTGGGGAACGCCTTTTACGTGGGCTCAGAAGAGACCCTCCCACTGGAAGGAAAGGAGGGTAGATAAGGGCAATGATGAGTTTATTCTTGCACTGCCAAAAAATAAAAAAATAAAAAAAAATAAATCTGGACTATGTACAAGAAAGCAAATGACCAGGGAAAAAGGAATTCTTGGGATAAGGAAGAAAAGAAAAGGAAGAATCAGGTAGAATTATTTAGGTGGTTGCAAAGACATGCGATGAAGCAGGAGGAAATTGACAGGACTCCTATGAAAGACTTACTGGCAAGTTATCAGAGGTTGGGAGAAATCTAATCTAGCACCGGCAGCGGCCACAACTAAGAATTTCTGTTAGATCTGTTGCTTTATCCAAATCTGTAGAAATGTAAGCCCAGTGATGCCAAAAGGGAATGAGGATACAAAGTGCTGGCCCAGGTGTTAAATTTACTCCTCTGCTAAAGGAGTGAAACCCAAAGCAGGTTGACTAGAAGGCCAAGATCTCCCTGCCCAACCTCCAGCAGGAGATCTGAAGTCATATGCTCTGGGTAGAATTGAATAGCCTGGGGCTGGAGAATGAAGCTTTTTAAGTTTCCTGGATATTGATGCACTGCTCTGTAATGCATTTTGGAGAGAAAGAGGCAATATTAAGGAACCAAGAGTGAAGCTTGAGGGGCATTCCAGTGTCATTGGAGAAGGTGCCAAAGTCACAGTAAGAGTTCATGTACAAAAAGAAAAATGGACAAAACTTGCTGTAGTGGCATCACCTTTACGTGGATGTGTAAGTGGAATGGTTGTGCTGGATGAATGAAGTCTTGTCATGTCCAGCATGTAGCCAAATATATGGCACAGCATGCACCAACTCTATATGTCGTAAGTGAACAGTGTCTGTTATGTGATATCAAGATAGCAGCAGTGTTCCTTTGTCTTTCCCAAATATCTCTCCCATTGATCTACTGAGTCCAGAAATTTCAATTCCAGATATTCATTCCTTCAGTTTCTTGCCCTTAAAAAGGGCTCAATATCATACTGAATGGGCAAAAACTGGAAAAATTCCCTTTGAAAACTGGCACAAGACAGGGATGCCCTCTCTCACCACTCCTATTCAACATAGTTTTGGAAGTTCTGGCTAGGGCAATCAGGCAAGAGAAAGAAATCAAGGGTATTCAGTTAGGAAAAGAAGAAGTCAAATTGTCCCTGTTTGCAGATGACATGATTGTATATTTAGAAAACCCCATCGTCTCAGCCCAAAATCTTCTTAAGCTGATAAGCAACTTCAGCAAAGT